>NW_006408547.1:24777869-24781116 GCF_000296735.1 Chrysochloris asiatica | reverse complement strand
AGAAATTAAATTATTTTTAAGAAAGGTTGTTTGAGCCAATAAGTGGTTAACTCTGAAAGGCGGTTGTTCTTGTTAACTGGCATCGGGTTCGTTCCGACCCATAGTGACCCTGTGTAGGGTTTCTGAGGAGCAGCTGGTGAGCTTGAACTACCAACCAGCCTTACAGTTCAAACAGCTTTGAAGTCTGAGGCATTAACCCGCAGCGCCACACCAGGAGTCCAGGAAGGATGGGAATTTGGGTTAAAAAGTTGTTTGGCACTGTAGGGTAAGTCCTGGACTGCAAGGTCAATTCGAACCCCCCAACCGCTCCTCGGAAACCCTATACACACACACACACCTGGAGGAAAGCCAGTTATTCAGAGACAGGTGTGGTAAAACAAGCCAGGTTTAATGCTTATCAACTCTACCTGAGGCAAAGGATCGGCCCATTCCCCCACCCCCCACCCCCCAGGAGAAAGAGGGGTTATAAGGATTTTGAGTATGGGGTGGAGGTTCAGGACTTCCAGCAACTTCTTTAGTGTCCTTCTTATCTCTGGTTGTGCTGATCCCTCAGAAGGATTCCAGGAACGTCTTGGTTCCTGTAATAGCCCTTGGGGTGGTGGTAAACTAATGGTTAACCTGAAGGAAGTCCAGGTTTTACCGCTAATGCCTGCTCTCCTTACAAGACAGTTGAGGCTGCACATGTTCCTAGCCAGCTGGCAGTAATGTTTGAACCACTTTCTTGTTGCTCTGATACTGACCTTCTCACCCTGAGAACAAGGTCAGACATTGCCTTTGTGTTGTTCAAGTCCCTCCTCACCATTTATGTGGGTCCCCTGGCCAAGAGCTGTGAGCACAGGTGAAACCTACTGCTTTGGTGGAGGAGACAGAGAAGCGAGGGTGCTTGGGAGCTAGTAGGACCCTGGGGGTTCATGCTGGACACAGGGAAGTGATTGATTCTACAGAAGCTAAAGGTTATCTTGCGTGGCCTTGTGTTTGAATCCCTGTCAGCCACTGGCAAGAGCAAAACTCCTGCTTCCGAGGTAGCTGGGAGCCGCGCCTGGCTGCAACTTTCTCCTGCAGAGCTGAATTGTAACTGTGGATCTTTGTTGCCTGGGTTTGGCTTGCAGACACAGATGAGTGCGCAGATGTGGATGCCTGCGGGGAGGCACGCTGCAAGAACCTGATGGGTTCCTATTCCTGCCTTTGTGACAAGGGCTACAAGTATGACAGCCAGAAGAAGGTCTGCCAAGGTACAGAAAGCCTCTGTTTCCTCCCTCCCCCTCTCCTGCCTTAATTAGGAGACCGTCTAATGAAGTCTTAGTTCTCAGTGCTCAGACCCAGCTGTAAAGAAGCAAGATGCCTTCCTACCATTTGTCTTAGTTTCCTTACTGCTGTCGTAGAAATACCACAAGGGGGTGGCTTTCAAGAACAGAAATTCATTTTCTCACGGTTCAGGAGGCTTAGAAAGCTCTAACTCCACACAGTGTCTGGAGTTCCTGGACCTGTCATCGTCAGACAGTCTGTCTTCCCTGGAGGAGCTCATTTTCCTACAGCTCGGGAAGTGAGTAGGTTTCAGAAACAGGCTGCACTGATTGTTGTTGCTAAGTGCTGTTGGGCCAATTCTGACCCACAGCCACCCTGTATAGGGTTTCCGAGGAGCAGCTGGTGAATTTGAACCACCAACCTTACAGTCCAGTGCATTATCCCACAATGCCATCGTGCCTCATTAATACAACAACAAAAAACCTACACCCAAGTGGGATTATGTCCACAGGTATGGGTTGTGATTCTAACACATGTTTTGAAAGACACAATCCATAGCACCATTCTTCCTTTCTGGCAGCCAGTGAGGAGTAGGAATAATCCCTCCTTCATGATGGAGAACCTCAGCAGACGAGGGAGAGTGTGGAATAGCTCACCTCACCTGCAGGAACAGGGCCCCTCCCAAGATCTGTGCTGCTGACTCCGCCTCCCTCTCAGCACCAGAGGCTCCCTGACCTCTGACCACCCCTTGGACGCATCCAGTGATGCCCACTTGAATTTCCATCAGTATCTTACAGTTATATCACTGTGATTTCTATACTAACCTAATCGTGTGTGAATGGTGGTGATTATGTGCCATGGAGTCAGTTCCAACTCATAGCGACCCTGTGTAGGGTTTCCGAGGCGGTAAATCTTTATGGGAGCAGCAGAAAGCCTCCCTTTTCCGGGGGAACAGCTGGTAGTTTCAAACTGCTGACCTTTAGTTTAGCAACTCCTTAGTGTGTGAGTAGATTTAACTTATTTGTTTCTTAGACAATTTCAGTACTTTGCCTCCTTCAAGTACAAGGAAAGCTAAGGAAAAAGAGGAGACTTTTTTTGTTTCAGAGGGGCAGTCCTAGATATTGAGGCTTAACTGCAGAGCAGGGAAAATATGGATGGAAACTGTGGTACAGTTATCTGGGCACAGGATTAGAGCCATTTCTGCTTTCTAAATGACATGTTTTAAATTGTTATTACAATGAACACACCTTAAGCATGTGATCAGAAAAAAGGAGATACGGTCATTATACAAAGATTGTGACTTAGAGACCCTTTCCTTTGCTACAATACCAGCACATTAATGGTTTTTCTTTTGTGACCTTCAGATGTGAACGAATGTGAGGAAAAGCCCTGTGAACAGATTTGTGTCAATTCCCCGGGGAGCTACACATGTCACTGTGACGGACGTGGGGGCCTGAAACTGTCCGAGGACATGAACACCTGTGAGGTAATGCTTTCTCTCCAGCCCTGCAGAATGAAATGCTCAGCTCTGCCCCCAAACCCAGGGCACACTAAGATAGCCCTGTGGGGGAGGTGGAGGGGAGGACTTGACTTTCTCAAAACAACAGAACCAACAGAACCAAACTTAGACTGGTTTGCAGTAGAATTTAACATATACTTGGGTCACAATCACGGTGTTTTTATTTATGATTCTTTGACAGTTGACTGCGTAGGCTGACCGAGAGAAATGCTTTTTGTGAACACTTAGCTTTTCCTAAAAGGCTTTGGCATTCTTCAGGGCCATGTGGAGAGATTTCAGTATAAGAAATGTGTCTGTTCTGTAAAAATGTTTGGCTGTATTTATAAAAATCTCTATAGCAACTACCTACTTAACAACTGACCAGCCTGGAGGTAGACCCAAAGTGTAGCACAGACACACATTAAGACACATTTTCTACTGAATCTGTCACGCTCACCCAAGGAATTAGAGAAATTAAATTATTTTTAAGAAAGGTTGTTTGAG
>NW_006408547.1:24776548-24777469 GCF_000296735.1 Chrysochloris asiatica | reverse complement strand
GTGTTCCTCTCTTGATGGTCCTAGGGTCCTCTGTTTCTGCACTGTAAGATTAATCACTCCCCTGTTTTTGTTACAAAACTTCTACCTTTACAATTTTGACAGTCGGAAATAGTCGTGATAACAATTATTCACTATTGAATCTTATGAATCTTATCCCCATCTCTTCTCATGAGACCCATCTAGACAAGATGACAGCTATTCAGTGGGGACTCTTTCTTTCCCCCCATACTCTTAGACTAAACTCCCTCTTGAAACCTTGTAAACCAGTCACTTCGTGCCTTTATTGCCCCCTCATTGTAGGTAGCCAGTGTCTAAGTTGCCTGTCCCCATCTACCCTGTGTGCAGAAGGGATAGCATTGATACTTGATTTGAAGACTCTTTCCCTCTCTGGTGGTATTTAGAGTAACTACCGCTCGGAGTATAGGTCAGGTTCATCAAATTGAAGCAATTTACCCTTGTTTCTTGTTTCCTTTATCCAAAAAAATTTTATTTTATTTTTTAAATATTCCTCTGGTCGAGTTCAGATTATCAAGCCATCGAGGCTAGGTCAAAAGGGTACTGTCTGCAAGTTTGGGTGTTCTTGTGCATCTCCGCTCACTTCATATCAGTTGGATGCTTCACTCTCAGCTCTAGCCCTCTGTAGCTAAGTCCTTGTCTATGGGCTCAACTGTCTTCAGGTCTCACCACACTTTGGACCAACCAGCCCTTCCTCTTCTTTCTATTATCTCCAGGTCACTGGGATTCAATGGACTGGGATTGAACTCAGCCCATTTCTTCATTGATGCCTTTCTGCTTCTTCCACTCACCAGTAGACCAATGTGGTCGCCAGCAAGCTTGTTTGTGTATTCCCTTTGAGTTTCAGTCTTAGAGAGGAGTTGTCCTGAAGGCACTTTTGATTGCTAGCCTTGATGTCTTCCTGGC
>NW_006408547.1:24747547-24774606 GCF_000296735.1 Chrysochloris asiatica | reverse complement strand
GATCAGGAAATGGGCTTCCCTTTTCACCCTTCTTCTTGAGAAATTTCAAGATGCCACTGTTGGTTGTTTTAATGTAACTTATGATTTTATTTCCTTTTTTGTCTGTTTGTCCCACTCCACAATCGCCGTTCAGGCCATTTTTCTAGTTGGAACAGTTCAGGGCCAGCTGTGGCCATTTGGTTTTAAGTGGAAACTGTCTCTTTAAATTTCGAGGAGATCTGTGTGCATGCGTATTAGAACCCTCTGAGGGTGGGGCTGGGGTGTCCACTCACTCAGGCACCCCTATAGTCACCAGAATGGAGGTGCACAGTCAGCAAGAGACCAATGAACAGATACTAAAAGAAAAGAATGTCCACACCTTTATCTCTGCAGTTCGGTCAGGTGTCCGTGGCTGCTCTGATCCTTTCCCCGGTTGGTCTCACCCAAGATGGTGGCTCCTGGAGCAGCTAAGCATCTTGAATTAGAAAGCAGTGAATTTCTTAGTTCTGCTACCAATTCCCCTAGCTGTGAGCCTTCCAACCTTCTAAATATTTCTTTATATGTAGTTCAGAGTTCTGGGACCATCCTCTGAACCTGTTTGGTCCTGTATTCTGTGTTGTTGCTGATGGAGCTTCTGACTACACTTCCATCCGATCCACCATCTTATTTGTTCTTAGTCCATCTTTTTGTAACATGTTTATAATTAAATCCTGACACTCTATTTCTTCGTCTTCTTCTTCACCTGAGGTCCTGATATTGGCTGTAGAAATCTGCCCGAGAAGTTGATTATAGTGAATGTTTCATTGTCTCTTTAAAAAAGGTTCTTCCAGATGAAATGGCCTCCATGGATGGTTTTACAATATTGCAGACAGTGGGAAAAGGCTGTCAGTGGTTTCTGAAATCTGCCTGAGGCAGTAGGGTTGTCTCCAGCTGTGTTGTTTTGCTGTTCACACATCTGTATTCTTTGTCTTAAGTAGAGTGGAGAGAGACTCTGACTTCCTGGTGTTTTCACGAGGCTGTTGGAGCTATCTGAAGTCTGTTCTCTACTGTTACTCCACGTCATCCTTCTCCTGGTCCTGGGCGCGTATGGGGAACTCGTACTGTTTGAAGAGGAGTGATTTAGTTCCCAACTCTACCACCGACTGACCCCATGGTGTTGGGCACATTGGTTCTCCCTCTCTGGTCCCAGCTCCTCCTCGGATCTCCTCAGGTGCCCTCTCAGGAGGTCAGCTGTAATGGCCTGGGGGCTCCGTGGGTGGAATGGAGATACAGAATCAGGGATCATGGCTAGCTGACTACACTAGAACAGAGAACATTCTGCCTTTTTCTTTGTGTTTGAAAGTTGCATAATGAAAACATATAAAAGTTAAAAGGGAAATTAGTAGTGAAGGAGGTGATCGGATGTTGTGGTTGGTGTTGTGAAGTGCCGTCAAGTTGATTCTGACCTATAGTGACCCTGTATAGGGTTTCTGAGGAGCAGCTGGTGAGGTTTAACCGCCAACCTAGCAGTTCAAATGGCTTTGCAGTCTGGCGCCTTAACCCACAGCACCACACCAGGACTCCTCTAAAAGGTAGAAGAGATGAACTTCTCTGGCAAGAAGCCCCTTCACACCCTGAGCTCTGGTTATAACAGTCATTGTGGGAATTCAGTAGCCAACCGCATGCACTGATTTCCAGAGATGAATTTCTGTGTTGTGTATTTGGTTTAACCCTGACTTCTGATACCCTCGAAGGTAATTAAGCTCTTTGTGCAAGTTGTGGAAAGAGAGACAGAAAGGCAGGCATTCTCGATGACCAGGAGACCTTGTGACGAAAGGAAAGAAACTAAAATTACAGGGCTGTTTCCTCCGAGCCTGATGCTTACAACGTCTGTTTTGTGACAGGATATTTTACCATGTGTACCGTTTAATGTGGCCAAAAGCGTGAAGTCTTTGTATCTGGGACGAATGTTCAGTGGGATTCCCGTGATCAGGCTACGCTTCAAAAGACTGCAGCCCACGAGGTGAGAAGGGGATTTATAACAAACAGACATTCAAAGGGTCTTTGTGTATAAACAGCCACCATGGATGAATTCATAATAACCAGACCCATTACTAATCATCAAGTGGATTTTGACTCTTGGTGACAACTTGCACAGAATAGAACTGTCCCATAAGGTGCTCTTGACAAAAATCTTTATGGGAGTGAATCCCAGACCTTTTTATCCATGGTACTGCTGAGTGGATTTGAACCACCAACCTTTAGGTTATTCATCAAGTCCAAATTCTGCCACCAAGGGACCTCACAGATGCTAGAAAATGGAATCTGTGCATGAGAGGCCATGTTGTCTTGAGTACAGTGGATCCCAGAATTCCTGGTCTGAACACTAGGCCTGTGAGTGACTTGTCTGTCACCAAAGGGTCCCACCACCCAGCCCATCACCTCGCTGCTAGGGAACCTGCTATGGTAGTGCCGGAACGAAAGAATGAGGGTGGTTGCTAGCGTAGGAGATATGTACCCACATGACCTTAGCTTGCTTACCTGCTGCTCTAATGCCAGGTCTTAAGCTCCATAGAGGAAGAGGCTGTGAGTCATTCTGACCGAATTCTAATTTGTTTCTCGGCACCCTCGTGGTCAGACTTGTGGCTGAGTTCGACTTTAGAACCTTTGACCCTGAAGGTGTCCTTTTCTTTGCTGGAGGCCATCAAGACAGTACATGGATCGTCCTTGCTCTGCGGGCCGGCAGGTTGGAGCTACAGCTCCGCTACAATGGGATTGGCCGAGTCACCAGCAGCGGGCCTGTCATCAACCACGGCATGTGGCAGACGGTGAGTGGGGGGGTTTCTTGTTCTCCCTAAACTCAGCCTGCGACTTTCCACCATAGTCCCGCAGAACACGGCTTCACCACCAAGGCTGTGGTTCTCACATGGCGGGGATTCCCCTGACACGGACATGTGTTACGGTCTGGAAACATTCCTGGTCGTCACAACTTAGGAGATGGATGTGGCTAGTCTTGCTGGCATCTTGTGGGTATAGGATAGAGGTGCCATCCTATAACACACATGGTGGCTCCTCACAACGAAGAATCCCTAGGCTGGAGGATTAGCTTTGTGCTCCCTGTTCCTGTCTGTGTGTCTCCTTGGCCCGGAGTCTGAGTGGGAGGCAAGAGCTCATCAACATCTGACCGTTTCAGTGTAGGGTAGAGTCCAATGTGCCGTACAGAACTGTGAGCATTCCCCATGGGTTTCCATCATTTCTCCCCAGGAAACAGATTTCTTAGATGCTAGTGGGGTCCATTCTTGGGTCTGACCCATCTTATATCCAATTCCATGGAATACAGTGGTCTGTAGTATGACAGACTCTTATTTTCAGTGCAGAGAGTCACAGTAACTGAAAGTGGGCTTTCAGAAGTAATTGTGAAAAAGAAATGGGAAAACCACTCTTGTTTGCCTTAGAAATGAAGATAAAATGGAAAACTTCACCCTGGCCTCTGAGAATAAAAACACTGTAGACATTTGCTAATATTTCCATCCTGTCAAGTAATGTCTATTTCCTTTCCTAACTTCTTAAAGTGACAAGGCTCTTCAAAGTGGCAGGAGGGGTGTTTCCAGCACAGCTACAGATTAAAAGAAGAATCGTGCATGAGAACTTTTCAAAGATTAACAGACCCTGCAGTCAACAGCTAGGAACTGCTGGGGGCTTCCTGGCTCCGTAGCTTCCTGGCTTATTTTGTGTGGGGATTGAGGGAATGGGTGGCCTTGAGAGGAGATAGCTGCATGGAAACCATGAGCTAGCTGATCTGCCTGTGGGTGACTCAGAGCTGCCACCACACCCTGCAACACTGGGGAACGTGTGGCAGAGCCAGGGGGGGTCATTCTTGAGGTGGGTTAGATCAATTGAGACATTAAGTCCATTCTTGAGCAGGTAGGTAGGTCAGATCAGTTGAGACATTAAGAGGTCTCCACCTCTTAATATAATACTATACCTCACATGCACAGGCTGTACATGTTCTTTCTTGATCCTTTGGACTGTCACATACACCCAGTAGCTAAACTCAGATTCAATACCGGATTTATTTTTCACTTGAGCTTGGAAGGAAATTCGTCCACTCCTCAGAGATGAGTGCCCAATCGGCGGGGCGCCCCTGTAGGTAGTAGTATTGTTGTGAGGTGCTGCAAAGTCACCTTGGCCTCATGGCGACCGCATACACAACAAACCAAAACATTGCCTGGTCCTCTGCCAACTTCACTATCTTTGGAGGAGTACACAAGTCCATTGTTTAGAGCACTGTGTATTTTCAGTACCTTCCAACCTAAGGGGTCATCTTCTAGCATTATTTATGATCCTTAAAGTTTTCATTGGCTTATTTTCAGAAGTAAGGAGCTCTGGTAGCATAGTGGTTATGAATCAGGCTGCTAACCTCAAGGTCAGGTGTTAGAAACTACCAGCTGTTCCATGGGAGAAAGATGAGGCTTTCTACTCCTGTAAAGATTTACAGACTTAGAAACCCTGTACAGGGTCGCTATGGGTCAGAACTGACTCCATGGCACACTACCACCCCTATTTTCAGAAGCCAATCACCAGACTTTTTTTCTTAATTTCTTTTGGTTGTCTGGAAGCTTCACTGAAGCCTGTCCACCATAGGTGGGGTGACCTTGCTGGTTTCAATATACTTACTGGCAGCTTTATCACTTTCAGCACCATAGCACCATGTTAAGCACCACAGACTGACAGATGAGTGTGGATAGATGGGGTCGTAGATGAGTATACTTCTCATTCACAAGATCAGGGTACATCATGAACTACTCTCAGCAGAATTATTTTATGAGAGTCCTGAGGGAGGGCCACACCACCTTCTGAGCTGATTTGTGAAATGACAGTGAGTGTCATTTTCTCTCCCTTGCCCATGGCAGATATTACTCAGTGATCACCGCATGTCTCTGCCTGTTGAGTAGCAAACTGAAGCTTCCTTACCATCCCTGGGCTAGACAGTCTCCCAAGTCTCTGGCAGTACTAACATTGCTAGGCCTCTGTGCAGAAATAGGTGTTATCATGGCAGATTGTCTTCTGTGCTTGCCCAGAGAGTGCATAAAAACAAGAGAGAGTCATCCTTTATGGAAGGGAGTCAGGGATGACCTCGTGATGGAAAACATTTGAAGTAGGGATAGGAAAAAGGTGTTTTACATAGAGCAGTGGCATTGGCTTATGGAAGAAAAAGTGGTTTCTTCAGAAAATGGCGGAAACAGGATGTCAAACATGAGGCCTGGGGAGACAGGAAGACAGGTGACAGGTTAGTCCCAGTGTGAGGCCTCTAGGAGCCTTGTGAGGGAATTCCTGCTTCTGAGGATCCCTGACTGGCACACAGAAGCTGTACTATAGCTTGGTTTGGTGGTCATTTAAATAAAAAAAAAAATAAAAAAAGGCAGCAAAAATTGCCAACTTTCTGATAGAATCCAGCCTGCTTTTACATCATCTAAAAACTATGAAACCCTAAAACTGGACGATGGTGAGCCCAGATGCTAGTACCCTTAGGCACCTGGCAGAAGCCGATGAAAGTCATCTGTGAGGAAAGAGCCTGTGAGCAAAGAAATGGGAGGGAAAGACAACCTAAATTTGATCGTTAAATTATTTTTACACATCATTTCAAGTGCGGTGTTCATTACACTATCAAAGACAATTAGACACACAGAAGACATGATGGAGGATAATTAGCTAAAAAGAGACAATAAAAAGAAATGATCTGAGACTACAGATAGATCATGGAATCAGTGGACTCAGCTGGTAAAAGCCAACACTTGAAAACTTTGGCAAGAAACGGGAAATGATTAAAAGTGAAAGGGCAGATTTTGGAAAGGGTTAGCCTGTAATTCCATAACCAAAAAATATAAAACTACAGTCCTGGGGTGGCGCTGTGGGTTAATGCACCAGATTGCAAAGCTGTTTGAACTGCAAGGTCGGTGGTTCAAGCTCACCAGGCACTCCTGGAAACCTTATGCAGGGTCGCTGTGGGTCGAAACCTACTTGACAGCATTTAACAACAACATACAAATACAACAGCAGAAGTGACCATTAATCCACTGGAGGAGAAGTCTAAGGAAACTATCTAGAATGAAGTGACATAAAGGGGTGAAAAAACACAGAAAAGCAGGGGAGACATAGTATAAGTTTGTAGTGATACAGTATAAGAGGGTGACGGGGTGGTGGATTGGAGGCCCAGAAGATATAAGAGAAGGAGCCAAGCAAATACTCAAAGAGATAATGACTGAGAAATTTCTAAATGGATCAAAGTCAAAAGTCTATAGATTCAAGAAGCCAAATGATAAATAAAAATACGTCTGTTACTTAATAAGCATAACTCTGAATCAAACTCCAAATAACTACAGAAAAGAAAAAAAAAAAAGATTCTGGTCATACAACTTTGCAAATACAATAAAAATCCAATAAATTATACCCTTGAAACATAAAACAGACTTATGGAAAAAAAGAAAGAAGAGAAACTTAACAGACATTGGCTTTACTTAGAGTTGCAGAAAGACCCAGGACAGCCCTGAAAACAGTGTCCATAACAGAAAGCCCTTACAACACACCAACCTGCACATCATCAGGTGTGTTGTTAAGGATCTTCACAGCAACCCCACATCTGTTTCCCAGACAGCTGGGCATAGGTGAGGGAATACTACTTGCTTTAAAAGTCCAGTGTTCATAGTAATCAATATCGCTTACCATAGTCCAGTAGTGTGTTTCCTGTGGTCTTGGGAGGGATATATGCTCAGTTACAAGATTGTGTTAGACTCAAGGGAGACCAAAGCTGTGGCTTTTCACCAAGAGTTCATTTGTCTCAGTACAGTTGGATTCACCAATCAGGCATCACTTTGTAATAAGTATTGTCTCTTCTGACCTGCCTTTATCTGGGTCTCGGAGAAAATGACAAGAAAGCAGCAAGTCAGAGGTTATATATTCCTAATAGAGCAAAAGAAAACTGTTTGTTTTTGTTATTTTAGGCCTTCCCAAACATATACTAAGCAAAAATAGCTTTCAGGAATGAAGGTAAAATGAAGACCTTTTCAGAAAAATAAAGCAGTGAGCTCATCATCAGTAATCATGCACTAAAGGAAAGGGCATGTCTGTTGATAATTCACTCAGTATTCTCAATCATCTCATGCGCATGTGAAAGCTGGACAGTTGATGCCTTTGAGTTATGGTGTTGGAGGAGAATATTGAAAGTGCCATGGGCTGCCAAAAGGACCAATAGATCTGTTTTGGAAGAAGTGCAGCCAGAGTTCTCCTTGGAGGCTAAGATGAGCAAACTTTGTCTCTCATACTTTGGACATATTGTCAGGAGGGACCAGTCGCTGGAGAAGGATATCATGTTTGGTAAGGTGGAGGGTCAGAGAAAAAGAGGAAGACCCCCAGCGAGATGGATTGGCCAAGTGGCAGCATTGATGGACTCAAGCGTGCATAAGGTCGTTATGAGTCGGTACTGACTCGATGCCACCTAACAACAACAAAGGAAAGTTTAAAAGGCCATCTGTAGGTAGAAAACTTTTCATCTGAGATGAAAGCAGAAAAGAATAAAAAAAATGAAAACAGTAATTCTATGCAAAAGTTGAGCAAACACTAACAGTTGGTGGGTTGAAAGAAAAATATGTAAATAGATTAAAATATCACAGTGGCATTTAAATCAGGAAGAGTTTAAGCTTTTTTTTAATGTTCTAAGGTCTTTGCATTGTTCAAGATGTAAGTAAAAGTACCCTTTAGCGTTAGACTTTGATAAACCAAACCATAGATGTAGTCATCTCTAGGGTAACCACTGAAATAACAGGAAAAGGGTGTGAAGTTTTCCAATTTTTCATTTAAAAAATTCAGTAATAGACACTACTCAGTTCATCCAAAAGAAGGCAATACAAGAAAAACACAAAACAGTGAGGTAAATAGGAAGAAAAAGTATGATAAGTAAGTTTAAACCCAAATGCACTAAATGCAATGGACTGATCTAAAAAAGCAAAGATGGTCAGACCATATTAAAGAAGAAAAACTCCATGCTGTTTACAAGAGGCCCATCTCAAACATAAAGATAGAGAAAGCTTAAAACTAACAAACAGATTTACCAGGCAAACACTTAAGCAACAGAAAGCTGGTGTAGGGTATCAGATAAAAATAGACTTTAGGGGGGAAACCATTGTGAGACATAGAAGATCATTTCTTCAGGAGTAAACTTTCCATTCACCAGCAATAGAGAACAATTCTAAACTTGTGTTCACCTAGTAACATGGCCTCAAATAATATAAAGTGAACACTGAATAGAACTACAAAGAGAAATGAAACCTAATAATACAATGGCTAAAGCGCTTGGCTGCTAGCCAGAAGGTCAGCAGTTCAAATCCACCAGTTGCTCTGTGAAAGAAAAAACTGGCCACTCGCTCCAGTAAAGATTGCAGATTAGGAAACCTTGCGGGGCAGTTGTCCTCCGTTATATAGAGCTGCCAGAGTCCTGGTGTGGTGCTGAAGGTTAATACAGTGGACTGACTGCAAGGTCAGTGTGAACCACAGTGTCAGAAGTTCAAGCTCATCAACTTCTCCTTGGAAACCCTATACAGGGTCACTGTGAGTTGGAACTGACTCATCAGCACGTAACAACAAAAATATAGAGGTGCTGTGAGTTGGAATCAACTTGGTGGCATACAACAATGACACAAAGAGAAGTCATTGTGAAATACACTAATCCACCTCTGTGGAGTGTATTCACAAAAGAAAATTAGTAATGAATTGCACCTAGCAAAATCTCCATTAACAAAAGTTCAACAAACTGGTGTTTATAAAATACTACACAAAATAATTACAGAATATATGTACTAAACATGCATGAAATATATTAAAAATTGACTAGAGTATACTGGGCTGAAAGCCAAGTCTCCACAATCCAAAAGCATTGGAATTGTATTTTGGACACTAAAATAAACATTCCCAAATAATCCACAGTTCAAAGGAAGAATCACAATGGAAATAAGGAAAGGAGAAAATAATTTAAATGAAATAAAGGCATGGAAAGGATGAGATAATGTTGTTTAAATGCAGGTGGTAAAATTGTGAGCACATAATAGACAGTTAGCAAGGCTGCTGAATAAAATGCCAAAATACAAAATCAACTGCATTTCCAAACACTAGCAATGAGCAGAATTAATATTTTTAAAAGATATACCAGATTGCTAGGAATAAATCTTATAAAATATTTACAACACTTACTTTTTGCGACTTGTAGCAATATGAAGATCGTCCATACACAGATTAAGGAGTCCAGGTGTGGTGCTGTGGGCTAATGTATTAGACTATAAAGTCGCTTGAACTGCAAGGTTGGTGGTTCAAGCTCACCAGCTGCTCCTTGTAAACCCTATATACGGTCACTATGGGTTGGAATCGACTCATTGGCACTTAACAATACATAGATTGATAGACTCAAATGATAAAAATGTCAATTGTTAAGTGCTGTCGAGTCAATTCCGACCCATAGCGACCCTATGTGGGTTTCCGAGGAGTGACTGGTGAGCTTGAACTGCCAACCTTGTGGTACAAACCAACTTTGCAGTCTAGCGCATTAACCTGCAGAGCCACACCAGGACTCCAAAGACCTCAACACTCTCCCTAAATATGGTACAGAGTTAATATAATCCCAGTCCGAAACCATCTCTTTCTCTTTGTGTGTGTGTGTATGTGTGTGTGTGCAACTTCACAACTGGATTGCACAGTTTATATGGAACTGTTGTTGTTAAGTGCCATCGAGTCGGATCCGACTCACAGCGACCCTCTATAGGGTTTCTGAGGAGCAGCTGGTGGATTTAAATTACTGTCCCTGCAGTTCAGACTGACCTTGGGGGTTCAGTGCATTATCCCGTAGTCCCACACCAGGACCCGATGTGAAACTGTGATGTTGTGAAGTGCCATTGAGTCGGTTCTGATCCATAGCAACCCTATATAGAGTTTCCGAGGAGTGGCTGGTAGGTTTGGAACACTTATCCTTACAGCACCATACCAGGACTCCATAGCAGGTGTTCTTGAAGGTGATGAAAGTAGGAGGACTTGTTTGCCTGGACAGCAGGATTTATTGGGAAGCTGCAGTAATTAAAACAGTGTGGTGTTACTGGAAGGATGAACAAGTAGAAGAGAGCCTAGAAACCCAGACATGCAAATGTGGACATTCAGTTAGTGGTGAAAATAATGGTGGAGAGTAGAGGAGAAGGGTCTATATTCTTAATAAATGTTCTCGGATAATCATATATTCATATGGAAAAAGCAAATGTTTAAAGCTGTAAAAATGTTTGCAGTCTTACAGGACAAAACGACTAAAGTCCTGGTGTGGCACTGTAGGATAAAACACTGGACTGCAAGGGTAAAGCTAAGTTGCTGTAGTAACAGTGAGATGTAAATTGATGTGAAACTGGGATGGCAAATGTTAAAAAATCCTGCCAATACCAAGTGTTGGTAAGGATGTAGGCTCATTACCGGAACTTCCTGGTGAAACTGCTTTGGAAAACAGGTTGGGATTGTCTTGTAAAGTTGAGGAATAGATAGGTCCGATGATCAGACTCATTTTTGCTAGTTCTTATTTGCCGTCAGGTCATTTCTGATTCATGACAACCTCTGATATGCATGGAACAGTTCCATGAGAACTTCAAGATTGTGATCTTGCAGAAGCCAGTCACCAGACCCATCTTCCTGGGTACCTCTGGGTAAATACAAATCACCAACCTTTCAGCTAGGCATCGAACCTTTATGATCAAGCTAGGAATATTTTGTGCACACTAGGATACAAATAAGGACCTCTGGTAGCGTAGTGGTTACGAGTCAGGCTGCTAATCTCAAGGTCAGTAGTTCGAAACTACCATTGGAGAAAGATAAGGCTTTCTGCTCCTGTATAGACTTACAGCCTCGGGAACCCTATTCAGGGTCGATTGGAGTCGGTTCCGACTCCACATCACACCAACAGCAACAACTATGTGGCGCTGTGGGAAAAAGTACTGAACCGCAGGGTTGATTTGAACCACAAGGTCAGCGGTTCCAACTCAGCAGCTGCTCTTCAGAAACCCTATACAGGGTCGCTATGAGTCAGAATCAACTCGATACACATGCAAATGTGTTTGCAGCAACTTGCTTTGGTAATTCTACAAACTGAAAAACCCTACGTACTTACTAATGGTGGTGGTGGTTGTGCTGGGAGTCAGTTTCGACTCATAGGACTCTGTATAGGGCTTCCAAGTCTGTCAGTCTTTACAGGAGCAGAAAGCCTCCTCTTTCTGCTGCAGTAGTTTCAAACTGCTGAACTTGAAGTTCGCAGCCTGACTTATTTTAACAGTTGTTATTGTTGTGAAGAGCCATCGAGTCAATTCCAACCCATAGCGAGCCTGTATGGGGTTTCCAAGGAGCAGCTGGTGAGTTTGAACCACTGATGTTGCAGTTAAAATGACTTTGCAGTCTGACGCATTAGCCCACAGCGCCACACCAGGACTCCTATTTTAACAGTAGCATGGGTAAATTACTGGGATGGAGTCATACAATGGAATCCTTCAAGCAATAAACCTGAAATATACAATGACAGGAGTGAATCTCAGAAACAGTGTTGAACAACATCAACAGACAAAACAGTGCCTTCTGAATGAAACAAAACTCAACTTGCTTATTATTAGGGATTTATATTTAGGTTAGGGTTAGGGTTAGCAGGTCACGAGTTGTGATTGAGAAAGAACTCCCCAGGAGGGCTTTGGGGGCGCTGACATGCTGACATCTCCTGATGGTGGTGGTGGTTACAAGAACCTTTGCTTTATAATGATTCATTCATCTGTTTAGGTTTGGTTTACTTTTCTACATGTGTGTTGCATTTTGCAATAAAAGAAAACATTTGAAACCACGAGCTAGCTTTAGGCTTCAGCTTGCTTTATGGCTCACTGGTTAAGAGGTTCCCACCCACATGGTCCTGCGTGCTGACAGTGAGTGAACATTCTCTTTAAACCAAAGTCCTGCTGATTTGGACCTCTGCTTAGAGGCAGAAGAAACTGACAACACATTGCTCAGAGAAGAGAAAGAACACATGGCACCGGCTGGGTTTTCCCTTTATACAAGGCAGTTAACATTAGCTGAAGCCTGCACAGAACCCGTGTGTGAGGAAAACCACGGAGCAGCCAGCCACACAGCGATTTTACCTTCTGTCTGAAGCTTTATGCCGACATCAGCCACTGGTTCATTTCTTCTCAGAGAACCAGCAAAAGTGCCAACCAGTAAGGCAGAAACCTGTAAGAGTAGCAAACTCAAAGATTTTGCATCAGGTTGCTAGGTTTCATTGAGTCGTTTCCAACTTGTAGTGACCCTGTGCACAACAGGAACACTGCTGGTCCTACGCCTTCCTCACAACCTTTACATGTGAGTCCATTGCTGCTGCCACGGTCAGTCTGTCTCGTTGGGGGATCTTCCTCATTTTCACTGACCTTGGTTTTGCACTAAGAGTAGTGATACAAAAGTGGTGGCTACAACTTGTTAAAGGCAGAAAACTAGTGAGACCTGGAGAGACAAGGCAGTTCTGTTGAGTTCTGGCTGTCACCGGTTTCCCTGGAGAAGGCACTGGAGACACAAGGTCTTCTCTTCATTCACAGACACTCTGTCGGCCTCCATTTTCACAGCAGTGACCTGTCAGCTCACACGGTGACTTGATGGTGTTGTCGTGCACACGTCCTGCCTGGGGCACAGAGGGGAGACTCAAACTGCCTCTAGGTGTCCCTGAGCACCCCTTGAAGCTAGGGTGGTCTTTTCCTAATCAGAAGGTCCTCTTGTATCATTTGTGTTCTCCAGATTTCTGTTGAGGAGCTAGAGCGGAATCTGGTGATCAAAGTTAACAAGGACGCTGTTATGAAAATCGCCGTGGCTGGGGATCTGTTTCAGCTGGACAGAGGACTGTATCATCTGAACCTCACCGTAGGAGGCATCCCCTTTAAAGAGAAAGACCTCATTCAGCCTGTAAGTACCACCATCAGTCACCAGGGTAAGAACACAGTGCACAGTGGGTCTGAGAGCCTGGAACCCACACAAGGACCAGGCTTAGTCATGAGCTGACACATGTTTAACATTAATCAAGCTTGGCAAAGAACCTCGAGGAAGGCCAAAATGACTTCGAATTAGCCAGCAAAGCGATGGCATTAATTACACATGAGGTTTCTCATCGTCTCTTTTATGAGACTCAATTAAGTTTTCATCGGAACATGATCATAAAAATGTCTGTTTTGCAATGGGGATAAGACACAATGAAATTGTTGTTTTAACTAAAAGAAAAATGAGGCCTTTTTTTTGGACTGTTCTGATAACATTTGGGGATGTTAGGCTTGCCAACGTTTCCATGGGTTAGAACAAGCTTAAAGGGAAAGTTCATTTTTCAACATCCTGCTTTTCTTCCTCCGGCTCACCACATCCATTTCTGTCTTCCCAGCAAGCTGAGGTCAAGGGCTAGCACTCTTGATACTGTGGTCATCATTTCCACAGAAAAATACAAGAAATATGAGGGGGCTGCCAAGCATGTCAGTGACTGTTCACCTCTCCACCCAGTCTTGTTTCACAGGTAAAGGCTGAGCTGACCCGATTTACTCAGAACTACATAACAAGTGTATGACAGAGCTGGGAAGTACATACACAGCCCCTGGGTCTATGTTCTCCACAACAGCATCAAACAGAATGACTTAGGTGCCATTAAGCAATACCGGCACAATGGCTATATACATGTCAGCACGTCTCACATCCACTCACATAGCTGGTCACTGTTTCTCATCTCTTTTACAAACAGGGAGAGAAACAGAGGAAAAGAAGGGTAGGTTTTGATGAACATTCATGCCGGTTGCACTGCTATACTGGCCATCCAAGGTTTTCCTCAGTAAGTCATCTTATAAAGGGAAGCTATCTTTTGAGAAACAAGTAGGACTTATCTATTTTTACAAAATTTACGAGATTTCCATGTGTGTGGTTCGAACCGAGGACCCCCTGTTCCTGGGATGATGGAGAACTCTGTTTATCTGTTCAAGGAGGTGCCTGGTCACCTGGCGTCTTATGATAGCTGAAAGCACGTGTGTCTCCCAAGAAGCTATTGGGATTTCTTTCTTTCCAGATAAATCCTCGCCTGGACGGTTGTTTGAGGAGTTGGAACTGGTTGAATGGTGAAGACACCACCATCCAAGAAACAGTCAAAGTCAACACTAAAATGCAATGCTTCTCTGTGACAGAAAAAGGGTCCTACTATCCCGGGAATGGATTTGCTTTCTACAGTCTCGATTATGGTAAGTCTTGGTTCTCTAGTCAATATAGGTTTGCACTTTCAGCCAATCATACAATCAAAACAAAATACAAAAAACAACATACCTTTGAAGACAGTGCCAGGGATCAGATGATGCCCACAACAGCTTTCAGGCCCCACACACGGTAGTAAAGAGACGCCACCTCCAAGATGGCAGCCCATGGTCTGACCGAGTTTCCAATTAATCTGTGATCTTAAGGGAAGACACCTAGCCGTGGTGGCTGTAAAGAATGACCCAGGCTGCCTAGGGTATGAAGGCTTGAAGAAGAGACTTTGCAATAAGTTCTGAGGGGCAAGTCAAGCTCAGACGTTTTTCCAGGTGGGTTGAGAAAGTCTCAAAAATGCATTTGACGTTGCCACCAGTGATTCAAGAGGAGTAACTAGGGAGACAGCATCTAAAAATAGCAGTATGATATTCAAAGTGTCCCAATGAGCCAAAGTTACAAAAAGGAGGAGAAAAGACTGGAAAAAGGGAAGTGCTAGAGGCACCTAGTCAGGGAGGACCATAATGTCAGGGAGAGGACTATAGTGTCAGGGAGGACCGTAGTGTCCTCAGGGAGGCTGGAGTTCTCCAGAGACACGAGGCTTAGCCAAACGCAAGCTCAATGCAGCAAAAGAGCTTTGCTATTGTATCTGGAGGGGGAAAGGCACATGTCTTCTTGAAGCTGGTGGCGTAGTAGCCACATGTAGCAGAAAGATGGGGAGATGGGACAGATGAGAGGAGAAAGGTGGATGTTGGACAGAGTGGGAGGGAACCCTAAGATCTGTTAAGTGTCGTCTTTTAGTAAACCTATATATAGTGTTTCCAAGGAGCAGTAGTGGGTTTGAACTGCCGACCTTACAGTTAGCAATCCAGTGCTTCTCCTACAGTGTCACGTTTGTTGCTGTCAAATCGATTCTGACCCTGTGTGTGCAAAACAGAACAATTCCAAAGGGTTTTCAAGGCCATCACCAAGCCTGTCTTCCAAGGCACGACTGGGGGAGGGGGGCGTGGTGGATTCAAATCACCAACCCTTTGGCTATAACTGAGCATTTAACTGTTTGTAACCTCTGGGGACTCCTAAGATCTGTTAAGGACACATTATATAAGATTAAATGCCTATGGAATCCCACAGGTGGACATGAGGGCTTGAGTTCAATGCAGGGTAAGAATCATCATTTAGATGGAAACTGAAGCCCAGGATGAGACGAGATTACTCAGAGGGTAAACGAAGATGGGGGGAGGCCCGCCTAGTTTTCATCAAATAGCTCTTCATTTCTTAAAACGAAACACAACACATCTATCTTTTTACTTCTGTTACCAAAACATAATCTCATTAAGTTGATAAAATGAGCCACTTAAGCAGAATTTTTCAGTCGCTTTTAGCAGATTCACAGGCTCCTCCCCTGAGTAACAAGGATTTTTCATGCCTCCTTGAATTCCTCTGCCTTTCTGGTTGATCTGTGGTAGGTCTGGGTGAATTCTATAGTTACCGCTCCTCCCCCCTTGACTCTGGTGACATCATGAAACGCACACCCACTGGACAGTGGTCACCCTTCACATTGGGTCCCCCTCCCCATGCTCCCTCTCTTTGTCCACATTGTTTTACGCCCTGGACTTGGACTCTGTCGGCCCCCGACTGCCTCATCTGTGTTTCAGTCCCTGTGGCCTGCTTAATTGCCTGTCAATATCTCTTTAAAAGAGAGCAGTGCTTACAATAAACTTTATTAAATCAGCTGAATTGTTCAGAGGTAACATCATGGGACCGTTTGAATTTGCAGCTTAAAAGGGGTTTTCCAAGCAATAGATTTGAGGGTCTTCCTATCAGTATAGCTGGTACCTGGATATACTTTATTTTCTTGACTTTATGTAGCTTGGGTGCAAATTTGCAGATCAAGCTAGTTTTCTACTCAGCAATGAATGTGCGTGTTGTTTAGTGATGTTATAAGGTCCCTTCTATATCACAGCGCTCTCCCTCTACCTCCCTGGTCCCCTGTGCCCATTCTTCCTTCTTTCCTGTCCCTCCTGTCTCCATATGGTATCCAGCTTGAGTTCCACTGAGGTGACTTCAGCTTCTCTCTGTTCCCACACTCCAATCCTTTTGTGGTTAAACAGCCAGACTCTGCCTTCTCCCACCTTAGGAAAGGCAGGCCCTGCTTTAGAGCCCCCTCTCAGTATGCGTCCCCTCCAATACCCAGTTTAACCCCGTGTTTAAGAAAGGACATAGAGAGAGCGAGCAGCTGAGGACTCTGGACTCATGGAAAGAGAGGGACTGAGTGCTGGCGGCCAGGAGGCAAGCTTGCAGAATGTGCCCTTGGGTTTAAATAATTTTATATATTCCTGGGTGGTTTTGTGTGCATCTCAGCTCCCCCTGCCCAAAAAAAGAAGCAAATACTGTAGAATGATGGTGCACAGAGGAGATTGTAATCATTGCAATGAAATTGATGAGTGTAAAACCAAAGTTCTCCTGTGTAAACTATCACTCAATTCACAATAAAAACTGAAAGGCAAACAAAGGCCTGGCCCAGGGCAGAGTCGGTGGACTCTGCATTTCTGAATTAGCAAGACAGACAAGTCCTCTTGAAACTTCAGATTGTCATCTTTTTTCTCATTTTATCACTGTGCTCCAATTGTCCAAAATATTACCATATCATTAAAGGTCTTTTAAAGAAAGGAGCCATTCACTTCTTAATTCAGCTGTCTAATACCATCTAATACGGGCTTGCTTAGAGTCGGCAACAACCATAGTACAGTCAGTACACTATTCCATGTTCTTATACAAACAAATCTAAGACATCACTGTAATCATGTTTCTTACAAAATCCATGCAATATAAAATGTTGACTTTTTTGCACAATAGGTATAATTCTTCATTTTGTAATATGGACATTACATAAAGTCAAATGTGCCTATAACAGTGTATACTGTAATGATTATTTCTACTCTAGTTGTTAAGTGCCATCGAGTCGGTTCCTACCCATAGCGACCCTGGTATATGGTTTCTGAGGAGTGGCTGGTGAATTTGAACCACCGACCTTGCAGCTCAAATGACTTTTCAGTTCAGCACATTAGCCCACAGCACCACATGGCTTTCCTCTATAAGGTCTATGAAAGCAAAGACCACATGGTATTTAGATCTCCTTGCATTTTTTATACATCTCAAGCAATGCTGTTAACGTGCATTGTATATTACAGGGAAGGTTCTTTAGACACAGTGTGATACTCCTTTCCTCTGCAGCAGCTGACAATGGGTTTAAATTCACAGGATCTCACAGCCTGAAGTCCACAGAGTGAGATCTCATCAGTTTACACCCCAGTTAAAGGGGAGGAATGGTATTCTTGAAGGTTGACTTAATCTCTCACCGACAGATTCTGGTGCCTTAAACACGTCTTTACAATTTGCCCTTGTGCCTAAATACCCTGGGAGGGGTGTTACTTAACGTACTAAAGGAGACTCTTTTCTCTCCCTTCACACATAAAGGGGAAGACTTTGGCAGCAGAAGAAAATGGTGTGTGTGTGCGAAAGAGTTTACCAGTTCTGTGCGCATTCACATCAATAAACAATGAGTGAGAACTGACAACACTCACACCATTCTGTTACGGTGGTAACACACTGAAGATGTGAGGAACTCACGGTGCAGTGGGGAAGTAGGAAGAAATGGTTATGACTCATTCTGAATATTAACTCCAACCCTATGGTAGAGAGGTACCTGAATTTGAATCTATGGAAATACTGATTTCTGGTGTTATTTTGCCTAAACACAATTCCTCCAATGAGGAATTTTAAATTCTTTGTGAGCTAGAAATACTTAAAAACCAATGGGGTAGAGAGGTTTTCGTCTGGGTTTTTCTCTCCGCTCATGATTTAAATGTGAGCAATTAATAGAAAGTGGTATTTGTCCTCAGGAATCAGAATCTAGCCCTTGTTGACAAAATATATTTGTTTAACTATTTGTATAAGGTACACGGATGGATAGGTAGCTATGAGGGGGATTTTCCCACAAACTGTTTGAAGCTCCTTAGTAGGTTGGTGGGTCCTGGTATGGCTCTGCAGGATAAGCACTGAACTGGTAGCTGCAAGGTTGGTGGTTCAAAGACACCAGAAGCTTCTTAGAAAACGTATACAGGGTCATTATGAGTCAGAACTGACTCAGTGGTATTTAACAACAGGTAGGTAGGTAGATAAAAAATATAGATGGATGGATAAATAGATTGTATCAAAATAAAGAGATTCTCCACTGAGGCATCAGAACAGTGAAAAAACAATTCCACTCAAAATATAAAATTGTATAAATTATAATAATTACAGCTTCCATTTCATTGTATTTTCAATTCTTCAAAGTACTTTGAAACTTGCAGAGCTCCTGAATACTATAGGAAAGGGTTAGTGGATTGTAAAACAATGGGTTGAGACTTGTGAGTTTGCAGCAAGTTCTGTTTGTGGGAAAGCTTCTTCCATTGAGTTCTTTAGTGAGAGAAAGAGAGACACCAAGAGAAAAGTGAGCAGGCCCTGTGGCCACAGTCCCCTGACCTGTCCATGTGGGACCAGCAGGACATTGGGAAGTGGAGGGAGCTGGTCTGACCAAGGAGGCTTCCCAACACTGCCCTCTGTCTTCCCTCGGATGTGGGGCTGTTTTGTGAAACAGCTGATGCATTCTTTAGAACCGCACAGCATTATCTGAGCTGGGCAGGAGCACTGTGGCCTGGACCAGACCATGCCCAGCATTCCTCACTGTCCAGGGGCAGGTGTGGGGAGCTGTCAGTTACTCACAATCTTCCTGTCATCGTGTGGAGTTGGTCACTGCTCCCCTGTTTGTATCATCTTGAAATGGGCCTCTTTCTTTGCAGTACGGACATCACTGGACGTAGGCACAGAAACCACCTGGGAAATAGACATCGTTGCTCGGATCCGCCCTGCCACGGACACGGGGGTGCTGGTAGCATTGATGGGAGAGGACCACACCGTTCCCCTCTCCGTGGCCCTGGTGGATTACCACTCCACAAAGAAGCTCAAAAAGCAGGTACGCTGGCTCCTGCGGCCACCAGTGCAGTTACTAAGACCTGCAGCATCTTAGTGAACCTTTGTACTCCTCAGGGATCAGAAACTTCAAAACGCCTCTTTTCCTTTGGGTCAAGTTACCCAATCTTTCCACTGCCTCTGAAAATTGAATCCCAACCTAAAAAGTCCAAATTTATTAAACGTTCAGCTACTAACTGTGAATGATGGTTGGCAGTTTGAACGTCCCCAGAGATGGATCGGAAGAAAGACTCGGTCATAGGACAGAAAGCTATGATAAAATAGTTTTCTACGTGCATAGAGTTGACACGGGTCAAAATCTACTCCAAGGCAACTGGCTTTGGTTTGTTTTTGTTTTTTGAAGGCTCTGACCAGAAGTTGAATGAGGTCAAGTTTGGCACAGGTGGCCTTGGCTTAGAGGGATATTACTGACATCTGATCAAATGAACACAATCCCAAGTCAAAGACGCAGATGGCACAGAACCAGGAGTCTGCAACCAGCAGCTTGAGAGCAAAAGTTGGCGCCCAGGCTCAGTGGGCCCCGTGTTTGGCCAGCACAGCAATTAAGAACAATTTGAATTAGTTGCTGATAGTTCAAAGTCAGCTGATTTCACAAGCAGAATCAAATTTCTAGTTTCTCTTGAAAAATTGGATATGCCCACGCTGGACTGGGTCCTGTAATAACATCATTCTCTTGTGGTGACACTTGCTCCCTGTGGACAGAGCCTGCCCTTCCCACTTTAACTCTGTGTCCACCACTCCTACGGCCTCTGTGACCCTAAGTCCATGGCCTTTTATCATACTTCTGCTCGTGCCGGAATTGAAAGAAGTATAAATGTGCCTTTTGTCTCTGCCCAAAGTAGGAAAGCATGAGTTAACTCAGTGGTGTGTGTTCACCAAATCTGCTTCATCTGTTGATCCCACCTGCCTACCACAGAGACCACTGTGCTCTCTTAGGTGCCGGGACTAGGCAGTACCAGGCTTCGTTAACACATAGATTCACATAACTCCCAAAGAGACGAAAGACTCACACGCTATCTAGGAATGTTTTTCTAACCTAAACACCAAACTTTTAAAACTAATAAAACCAGACCCATTGCTATGGAATCAGTTGTGACTCATAGCAACCTTGGAGACTACGTAAGCTGCCTTAGACATTTCAGGGTTGTCGTTTTCACAAAAGCAGACTGCTACATCCTGTTCCCACAGTTCAAACCCTGGATCTCTTAGTCACGTTCTCCTAATGTCTACCAATAGCAATCACTTCATGCGTAGGGAAAGTGAAGACGATGGACGAGCCCCTTCTTCTCTCAAAGAGCTGTCTTTCTGCTCGGCGCCAACACCCACTGGAGGCTGGCAGTGGGCCCTGGTTTGCTTCCTTGGCCAACCCACCATGCAGCTTCTTGCAACAGAATTCGTACAGAAACCAAGGCAGCACCCCGTGCCCTCTGCCATGCAAACACGAGCAATAGCATTTCATAACTTCCAGTTCCGGCACAGGCACATTTGTGTGGTCCCATTCACTGCGGTCCAGTCGATGTGGCTCTCAGCGAAAGTCTTTACAGCAGCCAGCTTCCATGGGGCCTCGGATGCTTCAACCGCTGAGCCACCAAGGCTCCTGTGTGAGTGGTTGGGATGTGTGCTTCTGACCACAGCTAACTCCGGGCCTGAGACGGCATTTCTTTATTCACTCATTCCATATCCAATTAGCAAACTTTCTGGTCAGCCTCATTTTACAGACAGAAACCAAGTCTCAGAGACATGAAATGACTGGTCTGCAGTCAAAAGTTGCAGAGCCAAGACTACACCTGTAGGCACACATGCAGGATTGCCAGAAACACCCATCACCAAAGGGGGCTGCCCTGTAAGAGACATTGGGATAAGGCTGATAGGGATAAGGCTCACAGACCACCTCTTCCCCTGCCTACTAAGCTTTGCATTTTGCCCTCAGCTGGTTATCCTGGCCATCGAGAATGTCGCCTTGTCCCTGATGGAGATCAAGGTCTGCGACAGTCAGGAGCACGTAGTGACAGTGTCTGTGAAGGAAGGGGAGGCCTCCCTGGTGGTCGATGGCACCAAGGGTCAGAGTGAAGCAAGCCCTGCACAGCTGAAGGAGAGGCTGGCCCTCCTGAGGAGGCACCTGCGTGACTCTGTGCACACATTTGTCGGGGGCCTGCCAGGTAAGGTCCGGGGGCCTGCAGGCTCTGGGGGTGGGGGTTGGAATCCACTGCCGCATGGGTTCCCACCATCGCCATCAACCTTGGGCAAAAGTTGGCATTTTTTCCCACTACTATTAAAATGGGCTTTATGGTTTTCAGAGGAAGTGTCCATTAGCTGAGCAATATGACAGCTCATTTAGTCAGGAGCTCAGTGAGGCTGAGAAAATCAGTGACGAGGGTAATAATTGGCTTGAGCCAAAGCTTCCCCTTCCCTTGCTTCTTGTGGGAGTGTCCACCTGAAAATGCCCACAGGATAGTTTGAGTTTGGCCAAAGCACAGCAGGGGTTGTGTGCCCTCATGTCAGTTCCGACTCATAGTCACCCTGCACAGGGTTTCCAAGGCTGCAAAGCTCTATGGGAAAAGACAGCCTCAGCTTTCTCCCACAGATCAGTTGGTAGTTTTCACCTGCTGACCTTGCGGTTAGCAGCCCAACTCATAACCCACTACGAGGTACCAGAACTCAGTGGTGGTGTGCCATGGAGTCGGTTCCGATTCATAGTGACCCTGCACAGGGTTTCCGAGGCTGTAAATCTTTACGGGAGCAGAAAGCCTCATCTTTCTCCCCTGGAACAGCTGGTAGTTTAGAACTGCTGACCTTGACGTGCTCAGTCAGACTCTTAACCATTACGTTCCCAGAGCTCAGCAGACCTAGCAGTCATTCAGTAAAGGTTGAGAGGCTGAAGCAGAGGCCAGGCCTCACCCTTTCGGGGTCCTGCAAATTGTTCCTGCTGCTCACGAAGCAAACACCAGCCTCTCCTGCCTCGAGCAGGGATGGCAAAGCAATGCTAGCAGTCCAACACAGAGCCAAGGGACCCGACTTTTGTCTTCGTTACATTAAAACTATGCTTGTTTATAGCCTTCAGCCACCCCATCAGGGTAAATAGGTAAAAGGCAGATCTGAGCAAGGTACTTATCTAATTCCAAGTCTCCTCCCACTGGCCAGCACAGGTCCTTACTTGCAGCAAGTGGCAGATGACTAGGGATTTCTGGCTGGGCTAGCAGGCACAAGCTTCATTTAGTTTTTAATAAACAAAGCTTTGAAGAGGATGAGATCCAGCTGGGACACTTTGCAGATTGAATGACTCATGTTGAGCCAATAATCAGATAATATTTATTTAATTGGTTTGACTATCTGAGTGTGCTTCGTAGGGGAAAGAAAAGAGGGTGGACTGCCAAAAACAGGACTGGCCAATGATTGATGCTTTTCTGCCAGGGTACATAGCCAAACGGGGCATAGTGATTTTCTAGATGGGAAGGAAGTCATTGAAATATAAATGCCCTGGTGTGAGAAAGAATCCAAGATTAGCCAGGGAGAGTTTGCTGTGGAGTGGCTAGACACAACGGGCGAGAATATTCAAGAAGCTTGAACATTGCATGATGGAAATCATCTAAGGGGCACCAGGCCACGTTCCTTCCAGATGGCACAGCTGCTAGAGATGGTTTTTTGTTCTTTCCCCATTGATCCAGATGTTCCCGTGACTTCAGCGCCAGTCACGGCTTTCTACCAAGGCTGTATGACCCTGGAAATCAACAAGAAGGCCCTGGACTTAGATGAAGCTGTGTACAAGCACAGTGACATCACGTCACACTCCTGTCCTCCAATTGAGCACGTCGCAGCCTAGACTCACAGCCACAGGGCGCACGTTCATAATACGAAACCTCTCATGCTTTTCTTGTAACAACAGAAGGAAAACGGGGAAGAGAGAAATGATTCCAATTTCCCACACTTGGCGTGCTTCATCTTTTAAAAACACACCGAAGAGGCTAGGAGCTGCTGATCATCGCAAGTTGAGTTTATCATTGAAACATTTATTTGGCTTGTAATATATTTGTAAATAGTTGAGAAAACTAATATTAAGGATTTGAAACCACACACTCAAACTCCCAAGTGTCTTGAAGTGAGTGCTGATTCTGTCTGTACAAAGGGAATCAAAGCTGGGAAACGGGCAGCTTGATTACACATCAAAGTAGACTTGAAGAACGTAATTCTCTATTATTTTTATTACCAAATGCTTCTTTCTGACTTAAGAAATATGGGAAAATAAAATATTTACAGAAAACTTTTTAACTCTGTGTTGGCAGTTCATCTTTCCCTTGACTTTTTTTTTTTTTTTTTCTTAATAGTTAGCAGCTTTCAGGGTGAAAAGACACCAGAGGCAGAATTGCTGCACATGTTTTTGTAGCGGAAGGCTATCTTTGTGTTTTGGTTCAAAGCAATACTAAGGAATCCGTGATTTTTCCGCCCAGTTTCCAGAGCCGTGGCCGTAATACTGAGGGCTGAGTAGGTAGGTTTTGGGGTGACGTTGTGGCAGCCAGTTCTGTGGGGAACTGCATTTCTGACCCTCGTGTGGGGACAGCAAGGAGACTAGGGCCCCATGAACCTGGGTTCACAAACTGCTGTAGTTGATTAGCTATGTAACCAACCTCGAGTGTTAGTAAGCCTCAGACTACTCACTTTGTAAATGAAGGTAAACACCTGCTTTGTGCAGTCAGGGAAAAAAATGCTTTGTACTTTTCTTGAAACTGTACGGCCAGGCACTTTATTAGGAAAACTGAGATGAGGAAAAAGGATGGGGGGGGCGCGGGTTGTGGCATGTTTCCCATAGAGGGTACCACCGAGTGTTTTCTCGGTCATAGTGACCTCCCGGAACAAAGAACTGTAATCTCCATGGGGGTCTCAACAGTCTGTAATCCAGGACTCCTGGTGTGGCGCTGTAGGATCAGCACTGGACTGCGAACCACAAGGCCAGCAGTTCAAGCCCCCGAGCTGCTCCTCAGTCACCCTGTACAGGGTTGCTATGAGTTGGCATTGACTCGATGGCACTTAACAACAACAACAATCTGTTTCCTGAGCAGCCTTGGGGTAGGTTCCCACTGCTCACCATCAACAGCTGATTGCTTAATCATTGTGCCACCAGGCCTCCTGGTGAGAGTTCGGTGGTTATGTGCCGTGGAGTCGGTTCCGACTCATATCAGCCCTGCAGAGGGTTTTCAAGGCTGTAAATCTTTATGGGAGCAGAAAGCTTCATTTCTCTCCAGTGGAACTTCCGGTAGATTCAAACTGCCGGCCTTGAGATTAGCAGCCCGACTCTTAAGCCCTGTGCTACCAGATCTTAGGTCCTAGCAATACGAGGCTGTTCAGTGACCTCAGAGCAAACAGTAACACCTCAAGGCCAAGGCTACATGATGCTTGGTGATGGAGGGGTTATAGTCATGTAGTGCAGGGCTAACACCAGCACTCAGAGCTCTGATGGCAGCTTCCCTTCCTTTCCTTGGTCAAGCCCACTCATATCTTGGCCTCACACTTCTCTATTTAAAACAGAAAAAATGGAATGCTGGGACACTAACCAGAAGCTTGGTGGTTCAAGGCCACCCAGAAGACTCTGTGAATCTGCTGCTGAAAGGTCACAACCACGGGACCCCACAGAGCAGTTCTCACACATATGGGGTCACCATGAGTCAGAAGTGACTTGAGTGTAACTGATTTGTTAGATTGGGTTGGTTGTTTAAAGGGAAAACACTGTTTCCGAAAGCTGTTATTGCTGAAACTGGTGTCTAATCTGATGCAGAACACACATGGAACCAGTAAACTCAGCTTTCCCACTGAACAAGTTGTTTTATTCTCTAAGATGTTTCCTTATTTGCAAATGAGGGGCTGGAATAGACCATTACTTAATTCTCAGCAACTCCAACAGGATATACGTTCCTGAAGCAAGGATTAAGACGGCAATCACAAACGGAACTATTAAAATTATATTGGGAAAAAAATTCCTTCTGTGCATCCTCGGAAGTCATTCATAAAAGGGGCAACAAGAAACACGTAACAAACAACAGAAATTACAAAAGGGCCTTTGGGTTGAAGCAGCTTCTTTTATTTGGTCCCAAGGGGAAGACTAAGACTAATAATTTCAGCTACAGTAAGATCTTTGAGCTTAGTGCCAAGTCTGCCGAAATGGAATAGCCACACATTAGCTACTGTGTGCCCATAGCTAGAAAGATTCAAGAAGAA
Organism: Chrysochloris asiatica; assembly: GCF_000296735.1. Lineage (NCBI taxonomy): Eukaryota > Metazoa > Chordata > Mammalia > Afrosoricida > Chrysochloridae > Chrysochloris > Chrysochloris asiatica. The sequence continues at coordinate 24,749,103 of NW_006408547.1, read as the reverse complement.
GACCAACAGCCATTTTGTGATTCCTAGACAAGCTTTCCCACCACTCGTCTGTCACTTTGTTGTACTGTGGTGGCTGTGATTCTGAAAGCTATGCCACTGGCATTTTAAATACTAGCAGGGTCACCCACGGTGGACAGGTTTCAGATGAGCTTCCGGATGAAGACAGACTAGGAAGAAGGAGTGGTGAACTACTTCCAAATATTTAGTCACTGAAAACCTTATGAATAGCAGAGAAACACTGTCAGATACAGAGCTGGAAAATGAGCCCCTCAGCTTGGAAGGCACTCAAAATGTGACTGGGGAAGAGCTGCCTCCTCAAAGTAGAGTTGACCGAGATGACGAGAATGGAGTAAAGCCCATGGGACCTTCATTTGCTTATGGGGCACAACTCAAAATGAAGAGAAACAGCTGTAAACATCCATTGAAAATCAGAAGATGGAATGTACAAAGTATGAATCTGGGAACATTGGAAATTGTAGAAAATGAAATGGAGTGCATAAACATTGATATCTTAGGCATTAGTGAGCTGAAATGGACTAGTATTGGCCATTTTGAATTTGTTAACCACATGGTTTACTATGCCGGGAATGACAAATTGAAGAGGAATGGTGTAGCATTCATCGTCAAAAACAACATATCCAGATCAGTCATGAGGTACAATGCTGTCTGTTATAAGCTAATATCCATGAAACTACAGGGAAGCCCAGTTCAGAACATTATTATTTAAATTTACGCACCAACCACTAAAGCCAGTGAGAAGGAAATAGAAGAATTCTACCAACTTCTTCAATCTGAAATTGATCAAACATGCAATCACGATATAGTGATCATTACTAGTGATTGGAATCCAGACGTTGGGAACAAAGAGGAAGGATCAGTAGTTGGATAATAAGGCCTTGGTGATAGAAATGATGCAGGAGAAGGCATGATAGAATTCTGTAAAATCAATTATTTGTTCATTTCATATACCTTCTTTAGACAGCATAAGAGATGACTAATACACATGGCCCTCACCAGATAGAATACATAGAAATCAATTTAATGACATCTGTGGAAAGAGGTGATGGAAAAGTTCCAAATCATCGGTGAAAACAAGACCAGGGGCAGACTGTGGAACAGACCATCAATTACTCATATGCAACTTCAAACTGAAGCTGAAGAAAATGAAAACAAGTCCACAAAAGCCAAAATATGACCTTGAATATATCCCACCTGAATTTAGAGATCCTCTGAAGAACAGATTTGATACATTAAACACTAAAGACCAAAAACCAGAAGAGTTGCGGGATGACATCAAGAACATCATACATGAAGAAACTAAAAAGTCATTAAGAAGACAAGAAAGAAGGAAGCGGTCAAAATGGATGTCAGAAGAGACGCAGAAACTTGCTCTCCAGCATAGAGATGCTAAAGCAAATGGAAGAAATGAGGAGGTCCAAGAGCTGAACGGAAAAGTTCAAAGGTCAGCTCAAGAAGATAAAGCCAAATATTACAACAAAATGTGCAAGTATCTGGAATCAGAAAACCAAAAAGGAAGAACACGCTCAGCATTTCTC
>NW_006408547.1:24723671-24724674 GCF_000296735.1 Chrysochloris asiatica | reverse complement strand
CCAAAGTGCCCATCAACTGAAGAATGGATAAACAAGCTGTGGTACATACACACAATGGAGTATTATGCTACCTTGAAAAATAACAAGGAAGCTGCATGCCACTTCCTAGCATGGATGAACCTTAAGGACATTATGTTGAGTGAAATTAGTCAGTCACAAAAGGAAAAATACTGCATTGGACCACTACTGTAAAAGACTAAAAGAACCCATACCATTCCCCTAAAATGGATTTTTAGCTGGTTGCTGGGATGTAGGAGTAGGGTTATGGCGGGAGGGGAAGGTGGAGCACAGGGCAGGGAATAGACCCAGGATAGTTTGGGTGTTGGGGAGGGGGACAATATACAAGTAGGGAGAGGGGAATGGAAGAACAAAACAGATGGGAGAACAATTAGACAGGTATGAATGGGCTAAATGGGACAGAGGTTAAAAGGATGTAGACACAGCCTTAGAACAATAGGGCTCTGCGATACATAGATTGAGACATGGTTGTAATGGGGAAAGGGGGGGCGAATAATGTTAAGATGCTTGGCTGTCTTTTGAACGTTGGTTTTCCGTGTATTGTATTATAAAACAGGCCCTGGAGGGTGAGAGAAAGGAATAGCCAGAAATATCACCATAGAAAGTTTGTAAGTCCGTCTTCTGCCTATAACTTATTGGAATACCTAAAGTGGGGCTACAACATGCCCAGTGAAGGAGGTTTCCTGAGGAGCCTCTGCAATACATAAGACCATAGGTGGAAGCCTGAACCACATCCAGATCTTCAGAGACGGGATTTTTCCACTTGAAAGGACGAGCAGACCAGCCTGGAGCAGCCAGAAAACCAGAAGACACTTCTTGAAAGAAAAACTGACAGGAAAGATACAAAACAATAAGGGCAGTCCGACTATTACTACAAAAACAAGCAAGTTGCTTGTTCAGGAGACATCAAGGCAAGTGGTCGGGTTCTCTCAGTGTAAATCCTCTTCCAAAACTAAGACGCAATGGGAATACACGCTCTGATTGA
>NW_006408547.1:24711066-24722351 GCF_000296735.1 Chrysochloris asiatica | reverse complement strand
AAAGATAAGACTTCTGGCACTGTAGTTTAATCATTGGACTGCTAACCACAGTTCAAAATCACCCTATACAGGGTCACTATGAGTCAGAACAACTCACTGGCACCCAATGACTATAGAGAAGATTCTAGCATCTGGTGGGAGGGAGTTGGACTAAGTGAATAAAGATGATTTGAAGACCAAGATTTCCATTCTTTTACATCAAACCCCATGGTCTGAGGAATTCTGCAAGGTCATGGTTTTGTTTTCTTTTAGATCTTGCTTCACAAACAGCAATAAAGTATCCCACATGCCCCCCCATTTCTCTACAAGAGTCATGGAATTAGTCCCTAAAACCTGCAGCAACAAAGAGAAGTGAGCAATCTGAGTTGTGGTAGAAGCCATATTATGGCCCACAGATAAACAAGATGGAGAAGGACGTGTTGTTGCTAGCTACCATTGAGTTGGTACCCACTCATAGCGACCCTATCTACAACAAAACAAAACAGTGCCCCGTCCTGGGCAAACCTCACAATCGTTGCCAGACTTAGCCCATTGATGCTGCTACTTTGCCAATCCATCTTGCTGGGGTCTTCCTCTTTTTATCTGACCTTCCACCTTACCAGACATGATATCCTTCTCCAGTGACAGGTCCCACCTGACAATATGTCCAAAGTATGAGAGGCAAAGTCTGGCCATCCTGGCCTTCAAGGAGTACTGTGGTTGCACTTCTTTCAACACAGATCTGTTGGTTCTTTTGGCAGCCCATGGTACTTTTAATATTCTCCAACACCATAATTCAAATGCATCAATTCTTCTACAGTCTTGTTCACTGTTCAGCTTTCGCATACACATAAGGTTATTGAAAATACCATGGCTTGGGTCAGGAGTAAGAAGGGGTATGGCTAGCCCTGAAGAACCCATCAGCTAGCTAGCTGCATAGTCTATACATGAAAATAAGTCTGTAGCTAGATGAAAAATATGAAACCCTTCTACACGTCTAGGAAGGAGGGTTGTTGGCTAGGGGTAGTAGCATTAAAGCCCCCTGGGAGTCACAAAGTAGAATAAACCCTGAATGGACCCGAGACTCCATAATCAAGTGCCTTCTCCACCTTACGGCCCTGGTACATCTTCCAGTATGGGGGAGTCTTCTTATAATCATGTGAGTCTTTGTTGTTGCCTGATACCCAACTAGTCTCTGACTCATAGTGACCCCATGCATGGCAGGATTAAACTTTGCTGGCCCAGCACCATCCCATGATGGGATGTCTATTAGGCCACTGGGATTTCTGTATGGTTTTCATTGGCTGTTTTTTGGAAGTCTTTCTTCCTTGTCCATCTGGTGTAGAAGCTCCACAGAAAACCTGTTCAGCATCACAGAAAAACACAAGCCTCCCTGACAAGCAAGAGGTGGCTGGCATGAGAAGGCTAGCCAACCCAGGTTTCCCAAACGGAACATGAGAATTCTTCCACTGAACCATCCCTGCGTCCTCTGGACAATACTTAGGAGTTGACAATCACAGAAACAAATCCGGAGCGATCAAAGTTACAAAGATGCTTTGTCCAAGGACATGTAGGGATGGTAGAGTTGCCAGTTGAACCTAAGACCCCCTTAGTGTCCCTGCTGGCCAAGAGTAGCCTGAATTTGTCACATCTGGAATCTCCATCCCCACAGTCACTGTGGGTTCTTGGTACACTGGCCCACATGCCCTCGGGGATCCCACTGACCTGAATCGACTTCTTCTACTCTTGGGCCCATGTCATGTGACCACCTGAAGCACTACCTCCACCCAGCCCCATCCTCTTCTCGGAGCACGACACAGCTTGCTAGGGCTTTGCTGTATGCATTCCTTTGTGTTTGTTCTTTCTAAAGTTTTGGCAGCATCTTAGTAGAAGTATTGTTGACTCAGGACTTCAGAAAAGCAGTCTAAGAGGTTCTTCAAGTAATTTTCCACACTGGCACCATGAAAAACAAGGAAAGCAAACAGACAGAGTCAGCCTCTGTGAACATTTAGTAAGTCCTAACCTGCTCATGTCTGTATGTCTGTAAACCTCCACCCTTAGGCATGTCCCTGTGTGGCTGCTGTGTGCCATCAGGTCAAGACAGATCAGAACCACTCCGGAAGGTTTTCTAGCCTGTCATTGTTACAGAAGCCAATCACCAGGTGCTTTCTCCAGTGTAAAGGCTGGTGGGTCGGAACTGGCAACCTTTCCGTGAACAGCTGAGACCTTTAACCCCTAAGGCTCCTTAATGTCCCCACAGTTGATGTGATTGGTTTTCACCCAGTTGATTCTAACAGCAACCCTATCGCTTTTCCTTGGGGAAAACAGCCCCTTTCTAAAGTCAGTCCATGACCAGGGTAGATGTGGTTCACAGCCACCCAGGTAAGTCGGTCCCAGCTCACTTCCTCTCACTCTGGAATGGGCAGAAGAGGATCAGTTCTACTTGGAGAAGAAATTGTGAGGACCTTGACTTTGAGCTGTCTAACCAGCTAATCCTAAGAAAATCAGGTCACGGTAGTCCTAGTCGGTGAGGACTTGGGTGTGTACTCAGGAGAACTCTAGGTGTGGACTCCATTTACTTACAAAGCAGATCTAACCCTGATACCCTATCGTCAGAGCCAACTGAGCACAACCTTCTGAGAAGCCTGAAACATGCAGTTCCTCTCATGGCCTCTGGGGGCTGAGCCTCTCCCTGTCTGTCCACCCATACTGGCTCTGGGAGCCCAAAGCCACCATGGAGGCCTGATCCATTTCTTAACCTAACCCCTACACAAAACCACATCAGCATTTCTCTTGGTACTTTCTGGTTTGCAGTCATTTTGGAAGCAACTGAGATCTTCTCATGGAATGCTCCCCTAGTTGGCTGGGAGCCTCCTGTTGGCTCATTCCAATTCTCCCGAGAAGGCCAAGATGGCCCATAGCAGGAATGACAAATACTGAGCATTGTGGCCAGGATCACTCTTGAGACTCAAAAAAAACAGAATGCGAAGGCCAGCATCCCATGGTGCACTCAGTGGATAGTTTTGACCGTCTCTTCCAGCCAGGGAGAGTGGAAACTGGTTTGTTAGGGTGTTTGCACACCTCAGTTTCCTGGTATGCTTTCTGCAGACTCCCACTGGGTGCCAGGAGGGCTGGTCCACTTACTGCCAAGAAAAGGCACACAGCTGTTAGGAGCCAAGTGCTGCAACACATTCTTCCAGATGTGCCTGCCAACCTCTGGTTCCAGGCAGAGACAGACGACGTAGCCGACGTTTTCTGACTTGTGCTATGAATTCCACTGTTGACACTTTGATGAGCTGAGTTGATTTTGATTTTCAATTTACTGGAGGTGCCATAGTAGTTTTTTGAGTTTGTCTTTTATCCCCATCAGAATACTGAGATGGAATTATTTTTTGTTGTTGCTGTGAAAGGCTGTCCTGTGCATTAGAGGGTGTTTAGGAGCATCTTTGGCCAATAACAGCCCCCCACGCTCACCCCTTTCCACACCTCTTCATGCGTGTGTTAAAGTGTTGAAGAGCAAAGATGTCAGCTTGAGGACTAAGGTGCGCCTGACCCAAGCCATGGTATTTTCAGTAACCTCATATGCATGTGAATAAGGAACACCATAGAAGAATTGATGCATTTGAGTTATGGTGTTGAAGGAGAATATTGAGAGTGCCATGGGCTGCCAAAAGAACCAACAGATCTGTGTTGGAAGAAGTGCAGCCAGAGTGCTCCTGGGAGGCCAGGTTGGCCAAACTTCATCTCTCATACTTTGGACATATTGTCAGGAGGGACCAGTTGCTGGAGAAGGATATCATGTTTGGTAAGGTGGAGGGTCAGAGAAAAAGAGGAAGACCCCCAGCGAGATCTATTGGCAAAGTGCCAGTATCAATGGGCTCAAGTGTGGCAACAATTGTGAGGTTGGCCCAGGACTGGGCAGTGTTTCGTTCTGTTGTACATAGGGTTGCTATGAGTCAGGACTGACTCGATGGCACCTAACAACAACAACATATTTGTGACAATCAAAAGTGTCTCCAGATAAAACTAAATGTCTCCTGCTTTAAAAGAAAAGGGAATGTGCCCCTGCTTCACATAATACAGACGCCCTGTTGGCACCGTGGGTTGAGCATTAGACTGCTAACTAAAAGGTGGGTGGTTCTAAGCCAACCACCAGCCCACAGGAGAACGAACAATGAGGCAGTCTGCTTATGTAAGTATTTGCAGTCTTGGAGACGCTATAGAATCCTTCTGCTCTGTCCAGTGGGTCTCTATGAGAGAAAATGGACTCGGCAGCCATGAATCTGGTTTCACAAAACACACAAAGAACTGATTTCAAGTTGACAGCACACTTAAATGTAAGGGCAAGACTACAAATCATTTAGAAGTTAATGCAAAACTGGACAAACTATAGCCTGTGGCCCACCACTTGTTTTTGTAAATAAAGCTTTATTGGAACACAGCCACACCCGTCCATTTGCTACTATTTATGGCTTCTTTTGCATGATAGCAGCCAAGTTGAGTAGTTGTAATAGACCATGAGACCCACAAAACCTCAAATATTTACTATTTGGCCCTTTACAAAAGAAGTTTGCTGACTTCGGTGATGGAAGAATACTTTCATGACCTAGTTTAGGGACAAATGTCTTAAATAAAAGACATTAATAATAAAGGAAAATATTTTTAAATTGGGCTGTATCAAAACCAAGAACGTCTGTTTATCAAAGTCCCCATAAACAGAGTGAAAGACAAGTTTTGAACAGGCAGATATATCTGGGAACACATGTAACCAAAACATCTCTGGTCTGGAATACACGGTGAATTCCTATCAAGCAGTAAGAGAAAATTTTCCACCCAATAGAAAACAGACCAAAGACTTGACCAGGCATCTGACAAAAGAAGAAAGTCACATGACCAAGTGGTATGTCAAATGGTGGTCAACTTCATTAGTAAAGAAAAAGATGCAAATAAAAAACACAATGAAACAAACCAACCCATAATAAAATATCCGTACACGTGACAAATGATCCAAGATTTTCAAATGTAATAAATCACACTAGGGCCTTGGTAAGAATATCAAGCAACAGGAAGCTTCATAACCCACAAGTGAAAGTGTGTACTGATACAACCACTTTGAAAAGACTTTGGAATTATCGAATAAAATTCATGATGTACAGTCCTGTGATCCAGATTTCTACTCCCGGGCATATACGCTAAAAAAAATCCATGTGCTCGTATAAAATCACACACCTACAAGAGTATAGATCGAGACACACCTTATAAAACATCAGAAACAACCCAGATGTCCAATAATAGTAACACGGGCAATAAGTTATTACAACAATATTTATAAAATGGAATAATAGTCATGCAATAAAAATGATTACATGTATGATATTGAACAAAAGAAACATGAGGCAAGACAATCCAATTCCATTCATACAGAGTTCAAGAACAGTGCTGTTAGACAGAATAACACTGTCAGTGAGTAATAGTTTAAAGAAATGCAAGGGAAGGATTCCCAGACACGTCTGCTAGTGTTTGTGATGCAGGGATCAGAACAAAGGATGAGGCACTTCCAGGTGGTGGACGTGTTTGCTTCACGTCTTGGGAAGTTACATTGGTGCTTTGTAACTTGCTGTTATAATTGTACATTCATCTGAAGCACTTTTGGGGGAGGTGGATATTAAATCTTTTGTGTGTGTATGAAATTAAATATCGTAATTTAAAAGTTTTAGAAAATGTAAAAGGAAATTCTATACAGATATAGAGCTATGTTGTTATTGTTGTTAATCTAGTCAGTGTTGGCTCACAGCTACCCTGTGTAGGGTTTCTAAGGAGAAGCTGGTGAATTTGAACCAATGACATTGTAGTTAGTAGTCCAAAGGTTATCCTACAGCACCATACCAGTACATTCAGTTACAAATAAAACTTTTGTTATCTAAGATGCCGTAAATTCAGAGAGGTCTATGCCTTTCTTTTCTCTCCTATGGTTCAAATAGGAGTCCCTAGGTAGTCCACACATATAACACACTCAGCTGCCGACTTAAAGGTCGGAGATCCAAATCCAACCAGAAGTGCCTCAGAAGAAAAGCCTGGCAAACTACTTCCAAAAAATCATCCATTGAAACCCTATGGAACCCGTTCTATTCAGCGAGATGGGGTTGCCATAGTTGAGGTCAATGCAACAGCAACTAGTTACTGGCGGTTCAGACAGTCGGTTCACACATTTCCCCTAAAATTTCAGAAGGTACTCCTGAAACCTTTCTGCAACCTTTGTATCATCACCAAGTCCAGAGTAGGGTGGAATTCATCTGGACAACAAGAGGACAGGCCTTCCCAGTGGAGGACAGCGGTGAAAGGGAGACGAGCACCCATAGGACACCCAGAGAGTGGACTGGGAGCTGCTCTGTAAAGTGATGATTTGCTGGTGCTAAGGGCCATCAAGTCGGATCCAACTCAGAGCCCCTGTAGAGGGTTTCCAAGGCGCATCTGGTAGGTTTGAACAGCCGACTTAGCAGTTAGCAGTCCAGTGTCGATCCTACAGCACCATACTGTTAACTGAGCACTTACTATACCACATGCCTTGGTTCAGGTGCTTCCTTTGCGTTCATTAAGTTCATCTTCAAGACACTTTTATAAGTGGGGAGGGGGTATGACGTGCTACGCTACTAACCCAAAAAATGATAGTTTGAATCCACCCAAGGCACCATGGAAGAAATGCCTGGCAAGCTAATTCTGAAAGATCACAGTCATCGTGGTGTTGCAGATTAATGCGCTGGACTGCAAGGTCGGCGGTTCAAGCCCATCAGCCGCTCCTCAGAAACCCTACACAGGGGTCGCTATGAGTCAGAACCAACTCGACAACACTTAACAACAACAACACGGAGCGCAGTTCTACTCTGAAACCGGTTGTCAACATGAGTCAGGGTCAACACAACAGTAACTGGCTTCTACAATGATCACACCTCCTTTTTAGATTGAGATGTAACTCACACAGCAGAGCATCCATCCTGTTAAAACGAACATTTCACTGATTTTTAGTACGTTCACGTGATTGTGTAAGCATCTCCACCAGTTCCAGAATATTCGGAGAATCTATGAGCCATGCCTTCTATTGTACTATACCACACAAATGTCAACTCTTCCTGTCCCCTTCGCCTTTCCTCAGGGTTGAAGAATGCTGGCTGTTTACTATCAAACAGAACTTCAGGGGAACAGTAAGTTGTAAAAGCTGTAAGAAACTTACCAACAACAACAACCAATTTGGTCTTTATAACCCTTGGTCAGAAATAAGAATACTTTTCGATGCTCTGATGTATAATCTAGACAAGGAAGATGCAAGCAAATGTCTGGATTCTCTTGTTATTTATTGTCTTATATGATGTCTGAACTGGGTTTTATACATTATTGTCTTATGTGATGTCTGAACTGGGTTTTATACATCACTGTCTTATATGATGTCTGAACTGGGTTTTATACATCACTGTCTTATATGATGTCTGAACTGGGTTTTTATACATCACTGTCTTATATGATGTCTGAACTGGGTTTTATACATTATTGTCTTATATGATATCTGAACTGGGTTTTATACATTATTGTCTTAAATGATATCTGAACTGGGTTTTATAGATGATTATCTTAAATGATGTCTGAACTGGGTTTCTTTGGTGGAAAAGAAACTCACCAGACTGCAGCAGATGGGTTGGACAATTTCTGATCATCAGGCTCTTTCACTGTGGAATTCTGAGAGGCACCATACAGCCTATCCCAAGGCCAAACTACTCGGCGTTGTAACCCTGAACACCTTGAGATACCTTTGCTGTGTTAATCAGAAGTTAGTACTTTAATCAGGGTTTAATGTTATCAAGTAACCAGCTGTCAAGCAGAGAAAATAAGGCATACACAGGTGTTGACAATATAACGAGAACTAGCTGGGATTTGTAGAGAATTATAAAGAAGGCTTTGGACAGTAACAGGGAGAACATGATTGTCGGTATAGAAATGGGAGACGAAACAAGGAAGATCAATGAGGTTTCAAAATCTAACTTCACTTTATATTACATTATGTTAACAACCACTAAAGACCAAAGGAATCGAGGGGAACCATGTTCCATATGTGTGTTGCCCATACAAATTAGTCTGGTATCTATCACTGAGAGGCCAAGGTTCTCTTGGAAAATGTTTGATTCATCAGTCCTAAACTTAATCATAGTTGTTATTAAGTGCCATCGAATCGGTTTCTACTCATAGCAACCCTGTACTGGATCTCCAAGGACCGGCTGGTGAGCTAGAACCTCCAACCTTTTGTTGCAAACCAACCTTGAGGTTAAGCCCTTATCCTAGTGTCACAAGTGACTGACTTAAAGTTAACAATGATTGTTCACCATGCAGATCAACCTTTCTAACCTCAATCACAGGTTCTGGTATGATCCTGTAGGATAGGCACTGGACTGTTAACCACAAGGTCAGTGGTTCAAACCCACCCTTGGGAACCCTATACGGGTCGCTATGATTTGGAACCGACTCGGCACTCACCAGCAAACTCCATGAGCCTGACACCTGAAATCTGACTTACCGTACATGTCCACTGTGCTGCCCTTACATGCAAGATCTTCATGATTTTGTAGGAAGTGTTCTACATTCTCTGCAAGCAGAATATGAGATGTTTCTGTAACATGTTGAGAATATTTCGTCTGTGAGACAGGGTTGTAGTTCTCAGTCAGTAGGGGGCGCACAAGACCGTGTATTCATAAAATGACTTCCTTTTTATTTTTTAACCTTTCCTCTTTCCTCCTTTGCCTTTTTTTTTTTTTTTTTGCTCCCCTTCCCATTCACTTCTCTCTTCTCCTCTCATCTTCCTTCCTCCCTTTACTTCTTTCCCTTTCGGCAGTCATCTAGAACTATAATCTAGGGACGCACATCTGTCACTCAATCCTGGATTGAATTATTTCCAAGGCTTGTGCTCAACATTTTAACCAGGTATGTCTGCCATGGGGTTCTTCATAAGGATTTGCCCATTTACAATAGAGAGTGACGCAAGCCCAGACTTGCAAAGCTGAAGAGATTTTAGTAACGTCTACACAATCGTATCATTTCAAGAACAGAGAGGTTATACTTAAAGGTACCTTCTCTTCAGTCAACAAGGGTTCAGCTAGACAGCATGGCTCTGTAGAGTGGAACGCCAGCCCCCATGGACTGGGTACCTTCTAGAAAAACTTGACGAAGAATGCCAATTGGAAGCCCACCCATCATAAACACGAAGACTCCGTTTCAGGTAGAAAATCTCACGGGGTGGCAGAGGCAGATTTTATGTTCAAGAGAATGGAAAAAGACAACACACACACAGACTCCAGTCAACTTGTAGGCCTTTAAAACACCAGTTTATATTTGAGCCAGAGCAGGTTTTCTTTCCAAGCAAAGCCAGCCAGGAAAGGGGTTGGTGGAGGCATACACACATATATAAACATGTTTCCTTAAAAAATAGTTTTCACACAGGAACACAATGGATTGTATTGCCTTTGAAAATAATAATTAGCTAATAAGAGGGTGGTAGGGAAATCATTTCATTTTTTGTATAAGTAAGAACAAAGTATCAGAACTGCCTCTTTCAAAGAAGGAGGTTCAGGCTGAACTTCTAAGCGCTATTTGGTGTCTATTCACGAAAAGGGAAGCACAGGAAGTAAATATTTCTGGTTGGCAACACCCACCTGCGGCTTCTCTTCCGCCTGTTACAGGCTGGGAGAGTGGGGGGCAACAAGGACAGCTTTCCTCTCCCATGACCAGGGAAGAGATGGAGGGGTGGGCTTCTGCGGGGCTCTCCTGGATTTCCTCCAAGTGGTCGGTCAAAGAAGCAGTTTCTAGAAGGTGTCTGTTTTAAGCAAACCCAAACCAATCGTTTTAAATCTGCCACTTCTGTGTCATGGTGCATAGGGGGGAGGCTTGGGAGGAAGCCCGTAGTTGGAACTGGACTGAGACGGAGGTTGCGTGTCATCAGATAGAGAGACATCAGTGGAAGACGGGACTGAAAATATGCTGGAAGGCTGCAATTGAACGGAAGGCTGCAATTGAACAGAAACGGCGTCTTCAGTAAGCAAGTAAAATAAGGTACGCAGTTCATACACGGAGAAGCATCGCAACACACTAAGGGCCCCTTCAAAGAGCTACCGTGGGGTGTGGGAACCCTCCCAGACCTAGCCGCACCCACGCAATCAAAGGGCTGCCCCTTCTGAGTGAGGCATACATAGCAGGCAGCGAACGCTGTTACTCAACCCTGCTGGAAAGGGCGCCTCGCCTTTTCCCCAACAAACCCGCTATCAGAGATGCCCTGGGAAGGGCTTTGCTAAAAAAGCACATCTGTTCAGTCACTTAGCCAGTGCGGCTGCTGCACATTAACCCTGTAACTTTCAAGGTGATTGCCTTTTGCCAGACGCAGACACCAGGGTTGACAGAAGCTAGAACGCAGTGCAGGGAAACGGCTGCTACAACAGCGCCCCCTCCTGTCTACCCTTGGGGACACCTGTCACCAGACGGATCCTACCAGCTGGGAGGCAACAACGCAGACACTCCATGGACTGTAAGGGGCTCTTGTAACGTTCCGTATTTTAAGGGGCAAAACCCAAACAAAAGCATCAACATTCTCAACATAATCCAAGTTACAGTAATTTTGAGATGAGAGAAATGTTGGAGAGGGATCCAGGTTTCGGATCAACAAAAATTTCTGTCCTTGTCCATCATTCCTTTACCTACTAAATAAACGTCTTAAATGATAGCTGTTGTTTGCTTGTTCTTGGAAGTTCTAGGGTTACCAAAACACTACTAGAAAAAAATGTTTACATAAATACAAAAAAAACCCACTCCTTCTATGAAACAACATAGGATGAATTCTTTAAAAATCTGTAATCTACCCAGATATGTGTACGTTCCACCCAAGGGTCACATGGGTGTCCACAGAAAGTAGCTGAAGCCAAGAACGCCACCCACTCCTTCAGAGGTGATTACAATGTGAGTCTGATCACAGGAGGAGCCCTGGTGGCACTGTTCATTAAGCACTTAGTTGTTAACCAGAAGGTTGGCAGTTCGAAGCTGCCAACTGCTCTACAGAAGAAAGATGAGACAACCTGCTCCCGTAAAAATTTACAGCCTTGGAAACCCTATGTTCTACTCTGTCCTATGGTGTCATTGAATCTCAGTGACAACGGATTTGATTCATTTTTTATGATTAGATAAAGAGAAACTAGTGAAGATGAGATATATAAACATCGATCAATACACTGTATCTGGGGTTGTTGAGTTGGTCCCATCTCATAGTGACTTTCCATCTA
>NW_006408547.1:24709023-24709949 GCF_000296735.1 Chrysochloris asiatica | reverse complement strand
ACACTTTGTCTTCCAGGATCTGTGGATCCCAAGCTGCCTGTGGCTCCTCGTCTTACTTTCTCTCAAACTCACACCTGGAAGGACAAAACAAACCTGTATCAGACATACTTTCAGGTCTGCAGGTTGCCTCATGGAGTCTGTCACCAGTGTGTGTCTGCTCTGCTCTGCATGGAGAGTGACAAGTCTGGCAACTACAGAGCTGAAGTGTCCCAGACTCACAGGAACCTCACCAAGGACGATCAGACAGGTGATCCCCATCAGAGGAACAAATGTGAAATCTCTTTATTAGCAGGAGCAAAACTTCTGCTTGTCACCTTATTGGATGTCACATCTTTCTTTGCATTTCCTGCTAGGACAAGCAATGATCAGCTAAAGAGATGAGTTTCCTTGAAGTATTTCTGTTGGCCAACCACTCAAAGTAAACCCACCAAAGAGTTGTCTCATTCCCTGCTATTTATTCTGTGTCTTTTTGTTGTTGCTGCTAATGACTTCCACAGAACATTCAGAATATTTCCTTTCCATCTCTGTTGGCTCAGCTGAAACAGAAGCACTGAGGAACCACATGGAGCCTCCGTCAATTTGTCCTCGCTTTGGAAATCTGATTATTAATGTGTATGTGATTATACTCCGACATGTGTAGATGGTCAAAGCTGATTAAGCCACAGGGACAGGAACCAAGCCCTCCCACCCACCCCTTGGCAGGATGAAGCACAGAACGTCTGCTGTGTGGACAAAGTCCTAGGTCCCCGAAGATGGATGAGGAAGGAAGGCAGCACAGTGATAAACTGGACCAGCTCACAAACATCCTGTGAGTTCCCCCTTTCTTGATGAAAGATCATCCCCAGCACATCTGCCAACTCTCACAAAGAGCACATGTCCCCCTGTCTGCCCAGGGATGGCATCAGCTTCCCATGAAAATAATGGTA
>NW_006408547.1:24675078-24703863 GCF_000296735.1 Chrysochloris asiatica | reverse complement strand
AAAGAAAGAAAGAAAATAGCAGTTACCTCCTGAGACCAAACAATCTGCAGGAGTAGACTACTCGGTCCAGGGCTCGAAGCCAACATGTCAGGGAACTGAAAGCAGGAGTTAGACTTCTATGCAGGCCGACTGCTGCGGCTTTCCTCCAAGGCTATGACAGGAAGGGCACCAGTTGTGGTTCCCAAGGGGCCCTGCTGCTGTAACTGAGCCAGAGCCTTCAGAGCCCATGCTTGCTGAAGTACCAGGACAGGCACTCAACAACATCAGAAGCCACAGAGATGATGAGAGGTGTTGGCTAGTGATAAAAGGCAGCCAAGACTCCATGCATCTGACAAGGAGGAAAGGGCCTCACTGAAGATGCCGTTCATATGGACCACTGTTTCCTAACTTCTCATTTTCTCTTATGTCTGGGAGGAGGTTGCTTAGGCTTCTGATATCGATGTGGCCAAAGCCAATGTAAATTATGGAACAGGCCAATCAAAGCTATGATTCTGGAAATGTGGAGGTTGTTTCTTCTGTCTGTGCCAGGATACTTGGGATCCAAATGACCAAACCAGCTAAGGCGTGGCACAACCTGTCCACCCCAGAATTCCTGGGGAAACAGCTAGAGTGTGGGTCTAATGTTACATGTTTGCAAATTCACTTGCAGTTAATGCAGATGAAGGTGGGCTAAGCAGACTCCAGCCCTCAAGCTAGGGTCTGACTCACAATGGGAACCAGGGAAGGAGGACTTCCCCAAGGGGGAAGATATAGATGTAGCTCCATGAGATAAGAAGAAGATGAAAGGGGACAGAGGATGGTCCAGGAGAAGTTCTTTGGGATTCCAGAAAGGCTCTGCCCTGTGGTAATCAAGGGATGAGCTAACCCCTCATGACTTACGCTGGTGGACCTCTAATGGTGCTCTGGACTGGGCTGTTGGAGACAACTCTTCTTTCTGAACCCAGGGATAATTCCTTCCTGGAATTATCCAGAAATGGGTAAGATTTGTTCTAAAGCCAGTCCACACCCTGGAGTCAAGGGTGTCATTAGGGGACCTTGTGTGCCCTAAAAACAAGAATCCTCCATGGGTCTCTTACAGGAACCAGACTTTTCTCAGGACATGGTTTTGAAAAATACAGTAACATCTCCCCATCTCAGTTTGCCACCCTGTGAGAGGGAGTTGTTGTTGAGTACCCGAGTCAGTTCTGACTTATAATGATCCTGTTATCAGGTTTCTGAGGAGTAGCTGGTGGGTTTGAACTGCCGACCTTGCAGGTATCATCCTACAGCATGATACCAGGACCAGTGACTTTATGTGGAGAAAGAGGGGAACCTGGCTTCCCCAAGACCCGGGCAGCACACATTGTTGGAGGAGGTGTGTGTTGGGGGCTCTGACATCCAGGGTAAAAAACACTCTCCATCTTCATGCCTACTAAAGGTAAACCAACCAGGTATGAATTTAATGGGAGGAATGTGACTTCCTGGATTTGTGTTTCTTTACCTCACAAAAAGAACTTTCCAGAGAACAAGGAACTTTCAGGATAAAAAGCTGCCATTTACATTAAAGTGCTCCTTGGATGTTGACAATCAAATGTCAGGATTAAGATCATCACAGAAGTCCCTGGGTGGCGCCAACGACTAAGCACTCGACTACTAATAGAAACCTTGGCCGTTCGGATACACTCAGAAGAAAGGTCACCTCCTTCTAAAAGTTTACCACAACCCTACTGCTGTCAAGCCAATTTCACCTCAAGGACCCTACATAAGGTTTCCAAGGCTGTAAATCCTTATGGAAGCAGACAATCCTATCTTTCTCCCACAGAGCAGCTGCTGGGTTTGAACTGCCGATCTTGTGGTTAGGAGTCTCCCTGGAGCAGTTCAACTCTGAAACACCTGAAGGCATCATGAACCGAAACACCTGGAGTATCATGAACAGAAACACCTGGAGGCGTCATGAACCAAAAATAACTCAACAGCAACAGTTGGAGGCTTCACTAAAGTCATGGCTCAGAAGGGGCACTTGGTTTAGGGGGTCTCAATCTTAGGGGCCTGGCAGATCACTCTCTGTCTTGGACAGTCCACAGCTGGTAGGTTTCCCAAGCTCTCATTCTAAAATAGCCCCTTTTTCTAAGCAAAGCCTTACTTCCGGTCAGTATAGTTCATCTGGTGCTGGCTTCTTTGTGCAAGTAATTCTATGAAAATTACCCAAATCGAAGCCTCCCGTATTCAGCCTACATGAACACAGAAATGCATACTTTACCTAGTTTAATATATATATAAACTGATTAGAACTTGTCCTGATACATAAAGGACACCGTACATGCATATATTGTTGTTACCGCCACTGCTATGATGATCATTGGTAAATAAACTATACAAAGTCTATTTGTCTCTATGTAAGCAAGTCCTGCCTCACACTCCAAAATGAAATCCTACATCAGTCTGTCTATAGCAGTGGACCTCAACTGCTGTTGCCCCCAGTGGACATTTGGCAATGTCTGGAGACATTTTTGATTTTCACACACTGTGTGAGGGCAGGGGGAGGGTGCTGCTTGCATAGCTGGTAGAGTGCGGAAACGGTGTTGTTGTTAGGTGCCATCGAGTTGGTAACGACTCACAGAGATGCTGCCGTTGTTGTTGTTATGTGCCGTGGAGTCGGCTCCAACTCATAACAACCCTACATTGGGTTTCCGAGGCTGTAAATCTTTACGCGAGCAGAAAGTCTCATCTTTCTCCCGAGGAACACCTGGTAGTTTCGAACTGATGACCTTAAGGTTCGCAACCCGATTTGTAACCACTAAGCTACCAGAGCTTCTATAATACACAGGGCAGCCCCTCACAACACACAACATCCAGGCCAAAGTGTCAATAATGTTGAGGTTGCAAACTCAGATCGGGAGTCAATAACCAATGCTGATAATCATAAACTGACCGTTGATTATCTGGGTCTCCTTCAACCACAGCCATGAAAGGAGGGGTGTAGCATATAAGGAAGCTGCTGAAACTGCTAACAGAAATGCTATGATATTAACAAGAGCTCTGCCCCCACCACTAAATGCCCCTCTTCCTATAATAGTGCCTAAGGCAAATGGGTCCATAGCAATCTATTAGGATGGACCATATGAAATCTCTGTTGTTTCAGGTACAAATTGGTACGAAGTTGGCGAACTCATAGGGTACAAGGTCTTCCCAATGTTTTGTTGTGCTCACAGAGCATTCAACTACCCAGGCAGCTGGAGCTGCGTTT
Source organism: Chrysochloris asiatica (assembly GCF_000296735.1). Classification (NCBI taxonomy): domain Eukaryota; kingdom Metazoa; phylum Chordata; class Mammalia; order Afrosoricida; family Chrysochloridae; genus Chrysochloris; species Chrysochloris asiatica. The sequence goes on along the minus strand of NW_006408547.1, from coordinate 24,700,637 downwards.
CCCATCATTCTGACCAGCATTCAATCTTTGGTGACAATAACTAGATGCTGGAGGAACACCAATGGCTATACCACTTAGATCACACAAAGGAAACAGCATCCAAAATGACAATCCGGTCACAAATGGTCTATAATGGTGGGATAGTTTGGTGATCACCTGAAATGTCTTCCCTCAGACCATGCCCAAACCTTTACTAGTTAATGTGGACTCCACCATCAACCAGGTCATGAATCTGAGAGAGGAGAGGCCATGGGACCATTTCCTCATCTTCCTCCAACTCCAAACCTCTCCACTCCTGACCTGCCATGCCTCTAGCATGCCCAGCATGAAGTAAGCACCCTCACAGACAATTACTCTAGGCACCGTACCTGGAGAGGCAAAGGGTAGGAGGACGAGTATGTTGCGATGGTTGCTACTGATGGGCAGAAGCTCGGGTAGGTCAGGACTTGCTGGGAGGAATTGTAGAGGATCCGCGAAGGAGAGGAGGAGCCATAGGCCAGGGAGGACAGAGGGACCTGCCACAGAAGAAGGGATGTGTCAGTCAGCACCCAACAGCCGAGGAAGCTTTCAGCTTGCTTTTCTTGTCAAAGCCACAGCACAGCCTCATGCCCCATCCCCCTGCCTTTGAAAAATCACAACTTCAAGTCACTCAAGAAAAGTGGTTTCCAACTCACATTATGCGAACCACCATCCTATGAGAAAGCTGCATGGGGGAGATCACCAGCTGGTACAAATGAGTGTGCTCAGCTGCTAACGGAAAGGTTCGAGGTTTGAGTTCACCTAGAGACACCGTGGAAGGGCCCAGCGTCCATTTCAGAGAACAACCAGCCATTGGAAACCCTGTGAGCACAGTTCTGCTCAGACACACACGGACTCGCCATGAGTCTAAGGGACTTGATGGCAACTCACTAGACACCATTTAACAACATTTCCCCAAACCAGATTCAATGACACTTAACAACAGTAATATCCATGAGCTTCTATTTCCTGACTTGGAAAATGAGGGTGATTAGACAGGTCCTGCCAAACTCACAGAGAAAATGCACCTCAAAGTCCCTGTAGTAGAAAGAACAGTGTTATCACTTAAGACCGAGATGAGCAGGAACCTTCCAACTCACCATGTCCTTGAAGGCCCCCAGGACCGCTGCAGTGATGATGCCTAGGAACAAGGCAATGATGTTGAGCACCGTCGATGTCCACAGGAGCCGGTAAAGGTGGATCACATCCTGACAGGTGCTGACTCCCACGAACTCGTAGTAGCTTGGAGAGTGTTCTGGGCTGCACACGGTGAAAGAAAACAACACCTTGACCATCACTGCTATGGTCTGAATTATGTCCCCCAACCCTACAAAAGAAATGCTGATGTCTTGATTCCTAAACCTGCAAAACAGGATTTTAAAAAATCCTATTTTCTGAGCCTAAATACTTTCTGAGTCTGCTTGTAAATAGGATTTTAAAAAATATCACTGAGGTTATACCAGAGTCAGGTAGGTCCTAACCCTAATCCCTTCTGGGTCTTACAAACGAGCAGAACAGACATGGATACCTACAGATGTAAGAAATGCCCCATCTGCAGACCAAGGGAGGCCCAGACACTAGGGGTTAGAGCTAAAGCCCTAAACTTAGTTTTCTAGCTTCCAAAACTGTAGGACAAACATTTCTGTCCTTGATGGTCCCACTTTATAGCAACATTAAGTCTAACAAGGACGATAGCCCTTCATAGTTGAAAGTTATCATTAGATAACCTTACTGGAGAAGATATTGTATTTGGTAAGGTAGAGGGTTAGGGTTAGGGTAGCATTTCATTCTGTGCTTCAAATCTATCAGTTGCTCTTTGAAAAGCCTACATAGCGTCAGAGCCGACTCGATGACACTTAACAATAACACTGCCAATACAGGGCTGAAGAACTGAGTGTTAGACTCAAATAAAACCCTACTTCAGGGACCAGTTTCTCTGAATCATGAGGACCTGCATGTCAGTGTCCTTGGAGGGGTCCTTTGAGGGGTCTTCTTGGCTGTGGAGAGGCTGAGCATTTGGCAACCTTGGGGACTCTGGCGTGGCTGCAGTTCCTGAGACCACTGGCAGACAAACAAGCCCAGGGTCTCTGAGAAGGAAGGAGTCACTCCTCTCCTGGAAGTCAGGGAGATTGACTCCCATAGAGGCCAGGGCAGATGAAGCAGCGAGGTCCCTGAGATGACATTACCCAGAGGACACTCATGTTGCGGGTGGGAGCTTGGAGCAGACTGGATATAAAAGCTGACTTCTGAAGCTCACTTCAGCCCTGCCACCCTGGAGGAAAACCATGACTGGGTATGACAGCATGAAACAAGAGGGATCCAAGTATGGCCCCCAAGTTCCAGGACAGTTCTCCCTCAAAAGACCATGGTGGTCTGTTCAGAGCCTGGGCTAGGCCTGAAGACTCACATCAAAAGAGCCCTGAGGAACAAAGAAACATCCCAGAAGCCCAACCAGTGACCCACACACATACTCTTCCCCCATTTTGGGGTGGAAATAGGATTGCACTTCATAGGACAGAAATAAGATAGCACCTTATAGGCTAGAAATAGGACAGCACCTTATAGGTGCTGAAATACAGCTGAAACCTCCAGAGTCTCCAGTGATTTAGGAGTGGGAGACCCCATGAAGTCAGTATGAAACTTCTTGCTGGCATTACATGATATAGCATTACTATTCTGTCCAAACTCTTAATACAGTATTTAAAAGACAATTGATAATTCTATCTTGAATTTATAGAAACCAATCATCTTGGTTATATTTGAAACAAAGGTAGCACAACCAATTAACTTATTGTTGGCTAAATATTTTCTAGGAACCTACCCCATGCAGGCATTAAGGAGCTCTGGTAGCATAGTGGTCATGAATCCGGCTGCTAACTTCAAGGTCAGCAGTTCTGAACTACCAGCCATTCCGCAGGAGAAAGATGAGGCTTTCTGCTCCCGTAAAGATGTATAGCCTCGGAAACCCTGTACAGGGTTGCTATGAGTTGGAACCGGCTCCACGGCACATAACCATCAACCATCAACCTCCCCTATGCAGGCATTTGGCTTACAATGATGACGACGAACCTTCCTGAAGCATCAGCTGAATGTAGCAAGACTCAAATTTAAGTGTTAAGTGGTACACGATGTGGCTCAGCTGCCGAGGCAGCCAACAAGCGCTGTGAGGTGTGCTCAACCACCTGAGGAAGCCATTTTCCCTTCGAGTTGCTCTTGCCCCTAAAAGTAACCACCTGCTCTTCTCGTCCACTCACGGTCCTGCATTCATCACACTAAGTGCTAGTAGCTAAGGGCTTAGATTTGACTTCTAGAGTAGCTGCGGGCTAAGGAGGCTCTAAGGAGCGAGGTGACTCAGCTGAGCAGGAAAGAACCCCTTAGGAGAACATGTCCCGGGCTCAGCTAAATCAGCTGCCCTGGGGAATCAAGAAAACGCAGTAATGACACCAGAGCCTGCCGCCTGTGACAAGCTGGGCTGGACAGGAGAGATGTCAGGAGCCCTGAGATGGACACAAGCTGTCCCTGCGATTTACTGAGCATTTTATTCTCAGAGCGTCTCAGGCAGACCACACAGCAGGAAATGTATGAAAGAGCACCATCTTGAACTTCTAAGAGCCGTCCACTCTTGTTAAGTGAGTTCCGACTCACAGCGACTCTGATAGGGTTTCCGAGGAGCAGCTGGCGAGTTTACCCTACGGCGCCACACAGATTTTATAGAGTTCTGTAATTAGTTCAGTTCTGATTCATACTCATGAATCAGTGTGGGCATTCGAAAGAGACCCAATGCTTTCATTCTTCCTGTAATGTGAATTTTCTAGGGTTTTCTGGAGACAGTTCCCTAAACAAATCTTCCCCAAGGAATATAACATAGTCTTGAGACTAGCTGTTAATTAAAGAAAAAAATTAAAGTTAAAAAAAGTTGGGAGAAACCTGGAATTCGAGGGTCTCTCTCTTGCTGGGCTCCTCCGACTTTTAACGTGCTTTTGTGTCTTGGGGATCCCCAAGAGGAGAATATAGTAAGTAGCATTTCTCAGGAGTGGTCAGACAATACAATATGGGGCCATTGTGTTACGGAAACCTAGTAACATTCAAAATCATCACTTCTCATGGTGTGGTATTGTAGGGTTAGCACTGGACTGCTAGCCAAAAGGTCAGGGGTTCAAACCCATCAGTGCTCCTCGAATACCCTAGACAGGGCCACTATGAGTTGGAACCGACTTGACAGCACTTAATGACAACAACAACGTTCTTGAAGCCATAGGGAGGGAGGACTCTGGGCTCCTCCACCCAGAAGCCCACACGCTGCCCCTCCTGCTCAATGAAGTTTTCATTTTACCTGAAGTTGCAAATAACTCTTGGCAAGATCCACAGCAACTTCCAATTAAAATCCTTTACAACTCAAAGGGAATGAGTTGGTAAGGCAGCCTTTTGAAACATTCATTTATCTTTCTAAGACAGTGGGAAAAGGCTGTTGTACTAATCCCCTAGAATGGATTGGTTGAATTGTTTCCCCTCAAAATATGTGTTGTAAATCCTAACCCCTTTACCTGTGCTATAATCCTGGTGTGGTGCTGTAGGATAAGCACTGGACTACTAACTTTCAAGATCAGCAGTTCAAACCCACCAGTTGCTCCTCAGAAACCTTATAGAGGGTCACTGAATCAGAAGCAACTCAATGTCATTAACAATAACATTCCACCCAGCGGAGGAGACATTTCCCCAAACTATTTGGGGTTCCCTCCACCTGGACCACAAGGTCAGTATGAACAGCAAGATCAATGGTTCAAGTTTATCAGCCTGGAAACCCTATACACAGTGGTTGTTGTAGCTGTTAAGTACTATCGAGTCGGTTCTGAATCGTATCGACCCTGTATAGGGTTTCCCAGGAGCAGCTGATGAGCTTGAACCACAGACCTTGCAGTCCAGTGCATTAACCCACAGCACCACACCAGGTAGCTAGCTATAAGTTAGAACTGACTACGGCAGTTCACAACAGCAACCGTCCCCTTTCGGGGGGACTAAATCTAAGTTTGAAAGGGTTGGCTAGAATTAGAGTTTCCCAAGTGGTATACCCAGGTACACAGGTGAACCAAGAACAAGTAACAGGTGTGCCAATATAGGTGTGTCCCCGCCCCCACCCCACCCTGGCCCTCCTGGCCAAGCAGGATCCACATTGGCCAGTACCTTGAGACAAATAGCTTCTATATTCTCACCAGTGAGCTCAACAGTGTACACAATTGTTTTCTGTGCTGTCGCAACAAGGAAAACATCATGAACCATGAGTTTAGAGACTGTAGCATCCCTGTCTGAGAGGGGACAGTTTACTGCAGGGCAGGAGGGTCTACACAGTCTGGGTGGGAACAGGGGGCCACATGTCCATGAGGTAACCTGAACATGCAGTAAGCATGGTGGCCTCTCCCCTTTGGACATTCTGCCAGGCAGTGTGATGGGGCCACAAAGAGGTTGGGAGTCCCCAGGGTTAGCTCCCCTCCCCAACATTCACTAATGACACAACTGCTGGGGAGTCAGTTGCCCTGCACACCCCCACCACAGGTAGGTTCGCGTCCTAAACCCCAGTGACCTATGTGGAAATGGGGTCTTTGCAGAAGTAGTTTAACATGCAGTCACATGGGAGCAGAGTGGGCTCTAATCCAATTTGACTGGTTTCCTTACAAAAAAATGTAAAGCAGCAGAGACAGACAGACATACAGGGAAGACGCGTGTCGAGACAGAGGCAGAGACGGGAGTCATGTTGGCACGAGTCACGGAACGCCTGGGGACCAGAAGCTGGCAGACATGAGGGACGGTCTTGCCCTTGCCTTGAGGGAGAGCAGGCCCAGTCAGCACCTGGATTCAGACTTGTAGCCCCCAGGAACAGGAGACACACTGATAGCTTGGATCTAAGTCGCTAGGCTTGTGGTCATTTGCTAGCATAGCCTTAAGGACCGAATAGTCAGCTTGGAGGGATTGCCCAGCTTTACTGAGCTGCAGTTTCCTCATCTATAAAATGGAACCAGTAACTTTTCCTTACCTAAATGTTTGTGGATTAAATCAGGTGATGTGGCTATAACACATCAGGAAAGAAGGGAAAGAGAGAGGAAAAAAAAAAAAAAAAAACCTGCCTGATGCATAAAACGGGGCCCTGTGGTGCTGTAGGATAAGCACTGTTAAACGTAAGGTTGGCGGTTCAAGCCCACCAGCCACTCTGTGGGAGAAAGACAAGGTTTTCTGTTTCTGTAGAGTTATACAGGCTGGGAAAGAAACCCTATTATGGAAGTGTTACATTCCAGGGTCACATTGTCTGGGGGGCTCCCTCACTGTATCCCAGCCTATTCTCCACAAGGCTCTACAGAGAAGTTAATGTGAGGGAGACGACTGCTTCATTTGTTGTTAAGTGTGTGGAGTTGGTTTCGACTCAGCAACCCTGTACAGTGTTTTCAAGGATCAGCTGGTGGGTTTGAACCACTGACCCTGCAGTTAATAATCCACTATTCATCCTAGAGCGCCACCCCAGGACTCCGTGGCTGCTGACCCAGGGCTGTCCAAGTCTTGACAATAATGTGGAACAAGTACTCATTTTCAGGAGAAGCCTGGTGAGACTGCGTCCAGGGCAAATCCTACCCACGGCAGGTCCCTGGGCACTTACCTTCCACAGTGGTAGAGGTCACAGCAGTAGCAGGTGTTGCTCTTCACTTTCAACTGGCATTGGCCATTCAAGGATTGGCAGGTGACCTGTAAGCAGGGAGACCTGTTGTCCACCAAGCGAGCGCCCACCGCTTCAGCCCACGCACCCAAGTATTGGGCAGAGCAGCCTCTGATGCAGCTGAAAGGGATCCCACAGCCCCCTCGGGTCTGGAGAGGGAGCCTTGGCCCAGACACCCCGATTCTCGCTCTGGTTCCTGGGTGGGGCAGGGTCCACCTCTTCCAGGAGGAAGTTATCAGCTCAAACCAGGCCAAGGCTCAGCTAAGCAGAGGGGCGTCCAGGCAGCCAGCAGTTACTTGCTCTGGCCAGGCAAAGAATCACCCAGACATGAGACAGCTCCAGGGAGCCTCCGAGTTGACCAAGCAGACACGGTCTTGTTTTAACACGGTTTCTCTCCGGTGCCAGCTGTGCTCATATTGGAACTGAACATGTTTAGAGAAATTTTCCAATGGTAAAGGAATAAAAATGGGAAACACACACCCAACCTACCTCACTTGCTCAGAGTTATTTGATGTGAGGGAGATGTATGGTAAAGTTGACAGTGTGACCCTCCCCCCTACATCTGTGAAATAGGAAGGCCAGGCTTCATCACCCCCAGTTTAGAAATAAGGACATTAAGATTTAGAGAGGGTAAGAAGCTTCTCACGGCTTCGTGGGCACTGAATCAAGAGCTGGGCTGCTAACCCACATCTTCCAATTCTCAGTTCAGAGCTTCCCTCAGCATGGCCCTCAGTTACCAGCTGGAAAAGCAGGTCTGCTCAGAACTCTGGAAGGTCCAGAGGAGGCCCCCTTGAGGGTGTGGAGGGTCTCTGGGTGGACATCTGGTCCTACTTTAGTCACTCTTGACCTAAAACAACTTTACTTTTGTCTGCTTCACACATGGCCTTTCGCTCAAGGGTTCTGTGGCTAACATTTGAAAATCACCACCCTTGGCAATGGGGAGCCATTGCATTATGGGAATGAGGGTGGGGCCTGATGAAACTGTAGTAGAAAGATAAACCCAGTGAGGTTAGCACACACAATGGTCTAGAAGGAGAGGAGGCCAGAGACAGGACCAAGTATGAAATCTGATCTGATGAGGAAGAAACACAGGAGGGGAGTTACAGATAACCAACTGAAGGAACATCATCAGCAGATACAAAGGCAAGAGCGATGGCAAGAATAAAAGCAACATCATGGTTCTGACCCCAGAAATCAAGAAGTCAGAAGATCGATTGGCTCACAGAATGTTAAAGAGCAAAGACAAGAGGTCAAAACCCTTCATTTTCCCAGGCACGATAACTGAGCCCTAGGAAGACGAGGTGACTTGCTGACAGTCATGCAGAAAGTTGCAGAGCTGGAACATGAACCCAGGTCTTTGGATGATGTTATGGACAGAATAACGATGTACATTAAGTCTTACGTAAATTGAGCTGGTGGTCTGGAGAAATTATCCAAATGAGTATCTAATGGACCATTGGATTATCAAGGCTGGGGCTCAGAGAAAACTGTCATCAGGCACAGAGAGCTTTGGGAGGGGTTGAAAAGAAGCACAGAAAGCAATGACAAGCAGGAAGATGGACACTGTCCAATACCAAAAGGACGTCACTGAATCCGGCTCTCCCACAGGTGCTCGGTACTGAGAATGAGCCATCAAAGGGTTGAGTAAGAAAAGCACTTGTTGTTAAGTACCGTTGAATCCGTTCTGGCTCAGTGGCCTGGTACAGGGTTTCCAGGGAGCAGCTGGTAGGTTTGAACCACTAACTTGGTGATTCACAGTCTAGTGCTGATCTTGCAGCACCAAACCAGGAGTCCCCCCCCAAAAAAGCACTAGAAAGGCAGTTTTAGGATAGAGATGTTGTTGCTATTGTTAAGGGCCATCAAGTCAGTTATGCCTCACAGTGACCCTGTATAGGGCTTCCAAGGAGAAGCTGGTGGGTTTGAACTGCCAACCTTGTGGTTCGCAGTCCAATGCTGATCCTACAGCACCACACCAGGAGTCCGGGATAGTCAATGATATTTGGACTAGAGACAAATCAAGGGGAATCAGAAAATACCACTGAATTTGCAAACAAGAGGTCACTGGTGGCTTTTAAGAAGACATTTCTCTCATGTAGGTGTGGGGACAAGGCAGCCTGAGAGTGGAAAAGGAAAGAAAGAGAGGTGTGGAAAAGAAATAAACATGTTTTGCAAGAACTGAGAGAGAAAACACATCCAGAGAAGTAAGCAAAGCCCAAGCAACTTCTTCAAGACACGTAAAACAGTATGAGGGACAGGAACATGGACAAGGAGGCCTGGGAGGGCGGCAGGGAGGGGACTTGGAAGAAGGAGAGGGTGGGCTTGGCCTCTGGCACCGCAGGAACATTTTGTGCTTTGCAGATGGGTCCACAGACTTAGCTCGGGAGATAAGTGCCAGGTTCCTAATCCTGACCCCAAACAAGGCTCCATGATGCCAAGTTCCTGAGCATGCCCCCACCGCCTTGCTGCAGGCCTGCTAGCCAACGCTTCCCTGTGTCTTCTTCCAACCTGTAGAAACAAATGCTGTCTGCAGCTAGGATTCTCCCGGTCTCACCAGACGTGCTCCACCCTGGGGAACCCAGTGCAGCTCATGTCCTCCTAGCCTGGTGGTTGCTGCAGTTAACCCCTAGAGGTTCTGTACCTAGCCCTGTCAGGGGGCAGGAAGCTGCTTTTCGTGGAAGTCATTCAGCCCCTGGGTGAGAAGCTGGAGCCTGGAACAGTGGTCCTGAGGAGAAGTTTCTAAAGCTAAAATGTTTAAGACATGAGGGGTCTTTGCTGGTGGTGGTCAATAGCCTGTATGTTGTTGTTAAATGGCCTGTTTGTTGTTGTTGTTAAGCGTCTTCAAGTTGGTTCCAACTCATAGTGACCCTGTATAGTGTTTTTGAGGAGCGGCTGGTGGATTTGAACAGCTGACCTTGTGGTTAGCAGTCTCCTGCTATTCCAACAGCACCACACCAGGACAGGAAGCATCAAAAGCTACAGCAGACGACAGCAGTTTCAGTGAGGGTTTGTCAGACAGTAGCCACAAGCCACAGTCAGCCTGCTGCCTGTTTTTGTAAGCAAAGGCTTACTGGAACTCAGCCACACTCATTTGTTTACACACTCTCTGTGGCTGCTTTGCACTGAAAGCTACAAGTGAAGTGGTGTCTTACAGAAGCTGTAAGACGCACAAAGTACAAACTCTCTGGCCCTTTATAGAAAAAGCTTGCCAAGGTCTGTTTTACAGCAAGGGCCTTCAACCAGGGCCATGCAACCGCAGACTCACCTAGACCCACCTGGACAGTGAAAATCCCAATGAAATCAGAAAATCTGGGGGTGGGTCCAGGCCCTCATGTTCCTGTGAGACTGAGAACTCCCAGATGAGGGGCAGCCTGATTCTGTCTTGGAGCTTCATACGGTTTAGGCGGGAGTCTGTCCATGCCAGGTCTGAGGACAGACATGGAGGAGGTGAAGAACAAGGGCCTTCAAGGACTAGAGAGAAAGACCCCAGTCTCAGACTGGGGCTGAAAAACAAAAAGGAGCTGGCACACACACAGAAGGTGGCAGAGAAGCCTGGAGACCCTGCGGGGGTGAGAAGGGTGTGATTCACAGGAAGGACCTGCAGAGTCTGGCCCAGGTGGGTGGGCACATTTTACCTCTAACCATCTCTGAACTTGATGTGTCCTTCTGGCCAATCTGGCTGGAGGTCAAGGCAGGGACAGGGGGAAAACCTTGAGTCTCAAAGACTAGTTGCAAAAGAAATCTACCATCTTCCATGGAGTGGGGCAGACGAGTCTCCCAGACCTGCAGCAAAGGCTCTGGTCACAAAGTCTTCAGCATGGGGCCACCCTGGACACTCATGACCCCCACTCTACAATGTACAGATGATCTCTGCTTTGAAATGTGCCAGAGTGTGGAACCCTTCCAGAAGCTCTTGAGATATCTGAGAACTGACTGATGGGGGACTTCAGGCATCCCATTAACCGAGTGGGTTTGTTTATCAGTTTTCTTGACATGACTTTTTTTCTTCCATCTGTCCTTGGTATGAGAGGCCTGTGTTTATTTAAACTGATAAGTCTTCACAGAAGTAGAATTGTGGCCTCCGAATGAGTCAAAGAGAGTTGTGCGCCCTTGGGGATGGTCTAGAAGCTGTTGGTACATCAGTGCGTACTTTAGTAGCCCTGGCATTTTGATGCAGCTAGAAATAGAAATACAATCACAATTCAGATGTCCTTGGCCTATGGAAAGTGAAATTTCTTGGCCAACGTAAATGTATTATCCTAACTTTTTATTCTAATAATTAAGTCAGTAAATAATGCTAAGAGAAAAAGCCACACTGAACTGAACTAAATGGAGTCCAGGAAACTGTTTGTTATGTATCAAAGAAGGCATCTGAGCAACTGTACTTCAAAATAAATACAATATATTAAGATGTCAACACTAGCACAAAAATAAAGTCTGACCTGTATGTTTCTCACCGTGGCAAGGAGAGAAGAGATGACAGGAACAAGTATTAGAATAAAAACACTCAGATTTTGACTCAGGACACAGAAAAAAATGGTCAGATCCATAAAGTAAAAATCAAATAAACAGGTGTTTTACCTCTGTCTGGTAGACGTCATATAGGTATCCTACCCCACTTGAGTAGAATTGGCATCTTCCAGTGGTGAGTGGCCCCAGTTCCTAGAGGCAAATAAACAGACACACATGTAATTAAATAGTTCTATCTTCACACCAATAAACAACATTCTTATCAATGAAGAAAGATTGAAGTTGTCAAGGACTTCATTCTTCTGTGATCAACTATCAACACTCACGGAAGCAACGTATTGCTTTGGGCAAATCTGCTGCACAGGAACTTTTTAAAGTACTGAAGAGCAGAGATGTCAGCTTGAGGACTAAGGTGCACCTGACCCAATCCATGGTATTTTCAATAACCTCATATGGATGAGAAAGCTGGACGGTAAATAAGGAAGACCGTAGAAGAATTGATGCCTTTGAGTTGTGGTATTGGAGGAGAATACTAAAAGTGCCATGGACTGCCAAAAGAACCAATAGATCTAATTGGAAGAAGTGCAGCCAGAGTGCTCCTTGGAGGCCAGGATGACTAAGCTTCGTCTCTCATACTTTGGACATATTGTTGGAGAGAACAGTTGCTGGAGAAGGATGTCATGCTGGGTAAGATGGAGGGTCAGAAAAAAAGAGGAAGACCCCCAATGAGATGGATTGGCCAGTTGGCATCATTGATGGTGTTAAGTGTGGCAACAGTAGTGAGGTTGGCTCAGGATCGGACATTGTTTCGTTCTGCTGTGCATGGGGTCTCTATGAGTCGGTTCCGACTCAATGGCACCTGACAACAACAACAACATCTTCACATCAAGAGAGGCCAGAGGCAATTTTAGGACTTGTCCGCCACAGACTCTCAGCCTAACGGAATGGCGTCAACTTAGACCAGAGTATGCCAAACCAAGAATGCAAAGCAGGAAATACTATGGCTCATGACAAAGCAGCTGACCTCGTGTCATCTAGAAAACAGGTCAGCAGAACCCGCTGGGGGTACAATTATTCTGTCCTCACAGGTAGGGCTGACACATCTCATTCTACCTTCAGCCAACCTGCAGGAACTGAATGGAGATGCTGTATGGCTTTCCAGGTGCGCTCCTTTAATATCACTCTAAAGATGTCTCACCACTGGCCACTTCCTTGAAAGGTAGCAAGAAAAGGATTTCCGACTAACTAATTCACCCACCCAACTATCCAATCATCCATTCATCTACCTGTCCATCCATCTATGTATCCACCTGTGCATCCAAATCTTCATGCAACTATTCATCCATCCATCCATCCATCCATCCATCCATCCATCCATCCATCCATCCATCCATCCAACCATCCCAACATTTATGGAGTAAGCAAAATGTCAACTTATAATGATACCAAGGCAAGACATAGTTCCTGCCCTTGGGGAGTCTATAGGACAGTGAAGTAGACAGATCAATAAGCTGATAGTTGCAAAGTGCTCATAATTGTTAAAATAGAGGACAAGGATTACACAGAGATTTTAAGATGCCATAAAGCTGTATAATCTGTAAACTGTAATGATTTATTACCTCAATGACTTTTCCTTTTATTACTGTGTTAGCATTATTTCTAAACGTATTGCTATTTCTCCTGATCTAAGAAGACAGGGTAAATTTGAATAATAGTGGTATTCACTGATCTTCCTTGTAAGTGGACGGGTATTATCCTATCACAGACAGCACTGTGCTTTCAGACAGATCTTGACATGTTCCTTTTGATAATGAATGTTATACTATTCCTCTTGAATTTGTCATTTCCAGCATAATAAATCATATGATTGTCAGATTCAAAATGGTCAATACCAGTCCACTGAAGCTTACTAAAGCCTAGGATATCAATCTTTATGCGTTCCGTTTCATTTTGGACAACTCCCAATTTTCCTAGATTCATACTTCAAACAATTTTACTTTCTGATTATTAATGAATGTTTACAACTGTTTCTCCTCATTTTAAGGTGTGCCCCATCAGCAAATGAAGGTCCTGAAAGTGGTACAAGACTTTTTAAAAGTGTTTAACAGCAAAGACATGTTTCAGGACTAAAGTACACTTGATCCAAGTCATGGTGTTTTCCATTGCTTCATATGCACATGGATGTTGACAATGAATAAGGAAGATCATAGAAAAATTGATGCATTTGCGTTATGGTTTTGGAAGACAATATTCAAAGTACCATGGACTGCCAGAAGAACAAACAAATCTGTGTTGGGAGAGGTACAGCCAGAATGCTCCTGAGAAGCCAGGATGACTAGATTTCATCGCTCATAATTTCAGACATATTATCAGAAGGAACCAATTCCCGGAGAAAGACATTATGGTTGGCAAAGTGGAGGGTCAGTGAAAAAGAGGAAGTCCCCCAACGGAGATGGATTGACACCATGGCAGCAGTAATGGGTTCAACAGTGTCAACAGCTGTGAGGTTGGCCCAGGACCAGGCAGTGTTTTGTTCTGTTGGGCATGGGGTCATTATAAGTTGGAATCAACTCAGTGGCACCTAACAACAACAAGAGAAGGCATTAAACACCACCAACAAGAGAAGGCAATGGATGAGGAGGACCATTGGCCATTGGTGTAATCATGACTGTGTCTACTCTGTGCCAAGCCAAATTACAGGCAGATATGGCATGGGGTGGGAGCTGGGATGGCAGGGGGTGGGAGCAGACACTAGGATATGAGTAATCAACGTATAGCCTGACACATGGACTAAGAACTAGGTTGTTGTTAGATGCTGTCAAGTCAGTTCCAACTCATAGAGATCCTGCGCACAACAGTACCAAACAGGGCCCGGTTCTGTGCCGTCCTCCAATTGTTACACTTGAATCCATCATGGCTGCTACTGTGCCAATCCTTCTCATTGACAGTCTCCCTCTTTTGTGCTGACCATCCACTTCACCAACCATGCTGTCTTTCTCCAGAGACTGGTCCCTCCTGATGACATGTACGAAGGATGAAGGATGAAGAAGGAGCATGAGAACACTGTGGTGGAGCAGAGCAACATGGGAATTTTTCATTTTTAGAACTCTTTCAGGACACTGTAGGGTTCTGCAATACTAGGTCACAGCACTTCAATCAGCAGCAGGGGGAACCAATTCAATACCCAACGGATTTCTCAATAAAAAAGTTATGGTGGTTTTTGTGTTGACTCCAACACAAATAATTAGACTAAATTATTCATGCTAAGTCTACCACTCCCACTCTTGCCAGTGACTAGTTTAGGAAGGGACATGCTAGTTGAGGTGATTTTCAGGAAAACATATCATGGGTCTTCTGGAAAAGTTTTCTCTGCTGTTAAACATGAGACACAGCCCCTCAATTGTACTCCTGGCCTTGTCATATCTAGGTGTGGTCACATTGTCGTATCACCAATATGAGGATGAAATCAATAATGAAGGTGGGAGAACGGAGAGATGGAAAGAACATCGCTGAACACCTGTAGCAACCAGCCGTGGAGCCCGCATCCCTCTGGACTTCCTGTTACGTGAGTTTAGACATTTCTTTATGATTAGGGTCAAGTTGATTTGACTGTTGGATGTGTCAAAGTGATGGAGCAGACCTGCCAAAAACTCCTCTCCAGGGGGGATTGAGGGGCTGCCAGACAGGAACTGACTCAGGGGATGAAGCTCTGATAGTGTAGTGGTTACGAATCGGGCTGTGAACCGCAAGGTCAGCAGTTCAAAACTACCAGCAGTTCTGTGGGAGAAAGATGAGGCGTTCTGCTCCCGCAAAGATTTACAGCCTCAGAAACCCTGTGCAGGGTCGCTATGAGTCGGAACCGACTCCACGGCACTTACCAACAACAAGTATTCAAGTCCTGGTGTGGCGCTGTGGGTTAATGCACCAGACTGCAAAGCCATTTGAACTGCAAAATCAGTGCTTCAAGCTCAATAGCTGCTCCTTGGAAACTATACAGGATCGCTATGAGTCGCAACTGACTTGACAGCATTTAACAACAACAGTATTCAAGACAGTCTTTAAAAACACACATGAGGCGGAGCTGATGCAATGAAATACAGACGGGTCTCTTGTGATACAATAGTGAAAAATTGTTAATAGGACTGTTTGTGAGGGTTGGAAATGTATAGGTAAATGTTTTATAGCAAAGAGGGGAGTGATTAACTTTTCAGTCTAGGAGCGGAGGTCCCTAGGACCATCAAGGGAGAAGAGCAGAGAGCGGGACCCTACCCAGAGAAGCAATGATGCCTGAAATGGAGCCAGAGATGATGACGTGGAGCGATGGAGCAGCTGGAGACTTTAGAGCCAGAGAGGGAGAGCGACTGTGTGCTTGCTGAAGACCTGGGGGTGGGGGGTGGGTACAGGGGAAGGATTGCATGGAGGGGATTGTAACCATGGCAATGAAAGGATATACGATAGAATGAAAAACTAATGTTCTCCCATGTAAACTATCACATAATTCACAATAAAACATTAAAAAAAAAAAAAAACCACACACATGACTATTATTAATTCTGATCAATTATTAATCTATTATATATTATATTAATCTATTATATTAAATTATTAATTAGATCAAATACAAAAAGCTGCCAACAATGAGGAGCAGCTATATTTGGATATTCCAGAGAACACCCTATTGGTCCATTCTATAGATGGTATTATCCTGGTTAGACAGGGCTAGCAAGATACAGTCTAGAAGGTGGGAGATAAACCTTAAGAAGGTTTAGAAACCTGATACTTAGTAAACATTATAGGGACCCAGTGGACATCCCAGAACATCCCTTCACAAGACAAATTGCTGCATCTCACACTGCCTGCTAAAAAAGAAAGAAACAGAGTGATTAGGAGGCCTCTTTGGGTTCTGAAGCATCATCTTCCACATTTAGAATACTGCGTCAGTGATACAGAAAGTCATAAGCTATGAGTCGGTCCTGAACCAGGAAAGGGCTCTGGAGCGAAGTGTGGTAAAGGCAAACTTCTCACATTAGGACCCTGCAGATCCCGGGCTGTTGGAGGTGTCACTAGTAGAAAAAGATGTGGGCTAGAGTTTATGGAAAGCTCCAATGTGAAAATCACAGGTGGGGCCCCTGGAGTTTTGGAGCAAACTGCTGCCTTCTGTAGTGGAGAATGATGTGCCTTGTGAGAAAGAGCTTCTGACCTGTCACCGGAGCTTTGCAGATAAGTCATGGGCTACCCAATGAGCACTGCCCAGAACTGCCTTCCCTGAACCGAGCACCGTTAGATCTAACACGTCATAAAATGGATGGGTTCACTAACAAGCCATCAGAAAACTGGAGTGGTACATCTAGGACCAAGCTGGACTAGAAGGCACAAGAAAGCTCAGTGAGCATTTAACCCATATTTCCACCCTACCCACCACATTTCAGCAGCACCCACCTTCAGCTCACATGCAGGCAGGGTCACGTGGTAGAGTTCCACATGACCCAACCAGCTCAAGGAGAAAGGAAAGCCTGAGCTTGATTGGTGCAAAGCCAGACATGGGCAGTGACTACATTACAACCTCTCCAAGGGTTTCCTTGGAAAACACCAATAAAGGGAAACTGCCCACTGGGCAGAGCTCTAAAACATCATCCACTTTGTATAGAAGGAGAAATGACCCAAGACTCATACGTCACCTTGCAGGCAATCAAGAGCAGTTTGACAGGCTGATCCAGGAATTAGAAGCTTAGAGATGTGGAGGTTGGGGTCGGAAGTATGTGGAAGGGCATATGGGAGGGGGCACAATGTGAACAAATCTTCATATCACAGTCTCCAGAACACATCCACCACAGAAGAGAATCTCACTATCCAAGGAGACAAAAGGGCTCAGTCAACAGTGTTATCCTAGTACTACCACTATGGGTGGTGGCCAAATTGGAAGAGGTGGACATCATGTCTGCAGCCAACGTGAACTCCCAGTTACCTCCTACAAGTTACAGCTGCTCCCTGGGCCCTTCGAGAGCCTGTGGTATTTAGATAGCAGCAGTGAAAAGTTGGAGTCATCTTGATAGCAGTAACTTCTGTTCCACAAGAAGAGATGGAGCTGTGACTATCCCTCTATCGTAGGGAGGAACACTTGGAGTCCTCTCATACTCCTTTGCCCGACTGTGGTAGGGAACAGGAAGGGTGGGTACTCTGGCCTGAGAAGGGTACGATTACTAAAGATGCAGACACTTCCGGAATACAGATTTGGTAAGCCACCAAGGCCTGCCAAGGTGAGAGCCAAGAATGAGGAGAATTCTGAATGCATGGTGGAGACGGAAGATGAAGGAGTACCAGTTGTGGTCTCTAGACCAATTCTAGAGAACTCAGTTAAACACTTGAGTTCATTCTCAACACCCACTCCTAATCCCTGGATGAACTGAACTCCAATCATATACAGAGAAGTGGGTCTGCGTGGCACAAGAGTCAGACTTTGACAAACACAGATGTCTGCTGCTCAGATCTCTTTCACGACCAGACTTCCTGCTGCCTTGAAAGGACTGTACTTAGCTAGACTCCAGTTGTAGTCCCTTTGGGGTCTGCCTTGGCTTTAAGTTGTGGTCACGCTCTTCTCAGAGCAGTTCCTAGCTGATGACTGAGCAAAACAGTGGGAGCCTTCTCCCTCAGGCACCCCGAGCCATGACTATGGCAAGGCTATCATCAGGGAAGGGTCTAGTCATTCCTGCCCAAGACAGTCTCCTCAGATGGACAGTTTTTGCTCTGAGCTGGTAGAGATTATGCTCTGGTTGCTACCCCCAACCCAATCCTGCATCCTCTTTTTCTTTCAGAGTTATTATCCCCAGCCATTGGTATTGG
This sequence comes from Chrysochloris asiatica, assembly GCF_000296735.1. NCBI lineage: Eukaryota > Metazoa > Chordata > Mammalia > Afrosoricida > Chrysochloridae > Chrysochloris > Chrysochloris asiatica. The sequence goes on along the minus strand of NW_006408547.1, from coordinate 24,682,612 downwards.
TATTTCCAATAGCCTCATATGCATGTGAAAGTTGAACAGTGAATAAGGAAGGCCACAGTAGAATTGATGTAGTTGAGTTATGGTGCTGGAGGAGGATATTAAATGGACTACCAAAAGAATGAACCAATCTATGTTGGAAGTACAGCCAGAGTGCTCCTTGGAAACCAGGATGATTAGACTTGATCTCTCATACTTCGGACACAGTATGAGGAGGGATCAGTCCTTGGAGAAGAACATCATGATTGGTAAAGTGGAAGGTTGGAGAAAAAGAGGAAGACCCCAACGAGATGGATTGGTGCCGTGGCCGCAGCCGTGAACTCAAGGGTAGCAACCATTGTGAGTCTTCCGCAGGATCGGGCAGTGCTTCGTTCTGTTGTGCATATGAGTCGGGTACTGACTCGATGGTACTTAACAACAACAATCCCCAATACTACCACCTGTCTGTCAGTTTGTCATACTGTAGTGGCTTCTTTGTTGCTATGACACTGAAAACAATGTCCCTAGTATTCCAAATACCAGCAAGCTCCAGTGGCACTTTCAGACTAAGACAGACTAAAAGGAAAAGCCTAGTGGTCTGTTTCTGAAAATCAACCAATGACAACTCTAGGGATCACAAGAGAACATTGTCCAAGATAGCTCTAGAAGGTGAGCCCGAGTTGCAAGACACTGAAAATACATGTCCGCAACAATGGACTCAAGTATACCAAGAGGACAGGTAACATTTCGTTCTGTTGTATATGGGGCACCAGAAGACAGAGACCACTCAATGGCAACTAACAACCACCTCCCCCACCCACGCAATAAAGCTTTTACAGCCCTAACTCTCTGTGCCTCGTGCCTTCTGTTGTGGAGAATTACACAACAGTGACACAGAGCTCCAGGTACGTTACTGGTGCTTTTAAATGGGCCATGGGATCCCCAGTGAGCACCATCTAACCAGAACACAAGCTCAATGACAGTTCAGTCAGTGTAATTAACATGTCTCTGTGCTGATGTGTTGGAGAGAAACTCAAGTTACAACAATTGAAGTTATGATGGCATCTTCCTGGGAATATTTGCTCCTTCTCAATAACCATGCCTTAGGATGGGAAGATGTTCAAAGACTACTGAGATTCTGTTGGCAGAGACTCAGGTGACCCAGCCGCCTGAAAGTCACCCTGTCTGTATCTCTTGGTATCAATTTAAGCCAGCCCAAGTTCTGATGGCCTGATTCTTCTAAGAGCACATTTTACCTCTTACCTCAAGAGCACAATTAACTCTGACTGTGTAGTATCTACTCCTCATTGACTGTCACATTAAGTTAGTGATAAATACTTGATGTCAAACTTGGACTTTTTAAATGAATCCCTTCCCTAACACTGGAGCCTGGTGATTCAGTTTCATTTCTGTCTGTACTATTCAATCAGGATAAAATAATGCTCATTACCCTGGATTCAATAATAATGAAAAAAACTATGCTAACCTATTTTAGTCTTAGCAAATCACATAAACTTAATTTTGTAATTTATGAGTAAACTGGAAATTACATTTCACTGGGGTTAACCCTAATGTGCTCTAAAGTTCGAATAAACCCATAGTCAATGCCATTTAGACTTAGGAAAAGGATTTTCTTTCTTTTTGAAGTGGCCATGAGGGTCTCAGGGGGAACATTCAGCATGGTTTTATTCATTCACATTTCTACATAAAAATTAACAATATGACAATAAACATATTCATCATTAGACTATCAACTCAGTAGTTGTTGTTAAGTGCCCTCGAAGAGGTTCTCACACATAGCAACCCCATGCAGGGTTTTCAAGGAGCAGCTGGTGAGTTTGAACTGCAGGCTTTGTGATTCAAACCAACCTGTCTGCCTACTGCAGGGACTGATAAACTTTGACCTCTATGCCAAATCCAGCTTAATGTCTGGTTTTATAAATAAAGTTTTATTGGAACACAGCCATGTTTATTCTTGTATTATCTATGGCTGCTTTTGTGAGTAGAGACAATAGAGACCATTTGTTCTGTTGTTGTTGTTGTGAAGTGCCATTGAGTCGCTTCCAACCCATAGCGACCCTGTATAGGGTTTCCAAGGAGCAGCTGGTGAGCTTGAACCAGCGAGCTTGCAGTTCAAACAACTTTGCAGTCTGACGCATTAATCCACAGCACCACACCAGAACTCCAGATCTAAAAATATTTACTATCTGTCCCATTACAGGAAAAATGTGCCAGTCCTGAATCTATTGTATCCTCAGTGCCTAAGAAAGACATTGTGAATGAATGTGTCAACCACCGCATGCCAGTGTTGGACAAAAGATCATTGTAGATGCCCTAAAATTAACCATTAAATTAAAAACTCTTCTTGGTGACCACAAAGCTGCCCTCCAGAGAAATCTCCACTCTGAATTAGAACTGATGGCTAGCTGACCACAGCCTCCTGAGTTCATATTTAGCCTGTAATGAACACGCAGTTCAGCAAGGAGATCTGACTGAATGCCCCGCTTGGTGGCTAATTCAGATGATAAATCTCTCTGCCAGCAATGACCTCCAATTGCTTACGAGTTGACATTACAGTTCACAGGGTGTCCGGCCTGTCTGGACAAAGGAAGGCCGGAACTATATGCAATGATATCTATACCCTGCCTGTCGAGCATGAATTACTCAATAAATCTTCTTAGTTGATGAGACAAGATACGGACTGAGAGATAAACACAACTTGCCATTTTTACTCTTGCAGTACTGGATGGGAGTTATTTTTCTACTTGGGCAACATCATTGGTTTTAAAGGTAATTTCTCTCAGGGAGTGAGCTGAGCTAAGTACTGGAAAAAGCTGACTGACTGTACACACCACAGAAAAGAGTGGTTTTCAGGTCTGGGGTGGGGTAGGGGCTTCCACCGAAGGCTGCCATCAATTGCTCAACTCAGAGAAGTGGTTTCTTCTCTTAGAAGCCAGAACCTGTTGCTGATTTCATCTTTGTGTCCTGAGCAGAGATGGGTGGGCGCTAGACACCTATGTGGTAGGATTTCAGGGGTTCTGGGAAAGGCCTCCTTCTCCCTGCCTGCTGTCTGTCTCTCACATACACACACACCTTCCCCTCCCTGGCTTGCCCAAGTCTGAAAGTTCATGATCAGCGCTTTCTTTGTGTGACACTACGTTGAGATGTTTGATGAAACTCTGAAAGAGAACTTATTTTCTTTTTAAGAAATAATGTTTTTTTCCTTTTCTTTCTTCCTTTTTTTTCACCTCCAACTTCTAAAGACAGAGATTTATTGTCTCAGTTCTGGAAACGAGAAGTAGAGATTCAGGGTGTTGGTAGAACTATACTCTCTCCAAGCTCTCTCCAAACGCCCTAGGGGAAGGCAACTTCTGTAGTCACCGGCGTTCCTTGGCTCCTAGAAGTATCTTCAGGTGGCTAGCCGTCCTCTGTGTGTTTCTTAGTGCCTCTCTTTTTTCACAAGCACACCGCTCGGATTAGATTAGGACTCACCCTGATCCAGTTTGATAATTCCATGTTAAAAACAACAGTTTGCCTTGAAGTTACAGCACCCCCATAGACATCCGAGGAGAACTTGTGCCCCACAGGGTTTTCTTTTCTTTTCTAGAAAATGTTGTGTGTTGTCAGAACATATACCATTCAACCATTTCTACAGGTACACCCCCCTCCCACATTAACACAAACTCACGGGCCCCGAGGTTCCTATCTACGCTTTTGAGGTGCTGGTCTTAATGTGATCACATATGTTGTTATTAAGTGCTGTTGAGTCAGTTCTGACTCATGGCGACCCTGTATATGGTTTCTGAAGAGTGGCTGGTGGGTTTGAACCACCAACCTCATGGTTAGCAGTCCAGTGCTTACCTTACAGCGCCACACCAGGACACTACATTCCATTTGTTGTTAAGTTGTGGCTCATAGTGACCCTGTATAGGGTTTCAACTGATGAGTTTGAACCACCAACCTGTAGTTCATACCGACCTACACCACTACACAACCAGAGCTTCTTACTGTTTGAATAAGTATAGTGAAAGAATACAGCCCTGGTGCATACCTTTCCTGATTTTGTGTATCTCTTCTTGGTCTATGAGCACAATCAAGTGTTCTGGAATTCTTCATAATGTTGTCCATAGCTTGTCATGATCCCCACAGTCAAAAGTCTTTGCACAGTCAGTAAAGCACAGGTATACTGTTTTCTGGTATTCTCCGTTTTCAAACAGGACTCTTCTGACATCAGCAATGATATCCTTCATTCCACGTCCTCTTCTGAATTCAGCTTAAATCTCCTGCAGTTCCCTGTAGATGTAGTGTTGCAGCCATTTTTACATGATTTCAACAAAATTTTACTTGCATGTGATATTAATGACATTGTTTGATGATTTCCACATTCCACTGGATCACCTCTCTTTGTAATCAGCACAAATGCGGCTCTCTTCCAATCGGTTGGCCAGGTAGCTGTCTTCCAAATCTCTAGTATCAGTGAATGAGTGTTTCCGGTGCTACTTCAGATTGTTGAAAGATTTCTATTTGTATTTCAACTATTCCCGGAGCCTTGCTTTTTGCCAATGCCTTCAGTGCACCTTGGACTTCTTCCTTCAGTACCATCAGTCCTTGATCATATGCTAGCTCTTAAAATGGTTAAACATCAACCATTTCTTTTTGGTACAGGGACTCTGATACACCTTCCACCTTCTTTTGTTTCTTTCTGCATCATTCAATATTTTTTGCCCATGGTGGTGACAGCGGTTATGTGCTGTGAATCTTTCAATATTACAAGTCAAGGTTTGATTTTTTTTTTTTTAAGTTCCCTCAGCTTCGTAACTGCTTATCATGTTCTTCCCTTTTGGTTTTCTAACTCCAGGTCTCTGCACATTTCTTTATTAATATTTGACTTTGTCTTCTTGAGCTGCCCTTTGAAATTTTCTGCTCAACTATCCTGTGTTCTCATTTCTTCCATTCGTTGTAGCTCCTCTAGTTCAAGAGCAAGTTTCAGAATCTCTGCTGACACCCAAGTCGATTTTCTTTTTCTTTCCTGTCTTTAATTATTTTTTGCTTTTTTCCCGTATGCTAGTGCAGGTACCCCACAACACTCCTGGTCTTCAGTCTTCAAACATGTTCCTGAGATGGTCTCTAAATTCATTTGGGATATATTCAAGGTCATGTTTTGGCTCTCTTGATCTTGTTTTAATTTTCTTCAGCTTCAGCCTGAACTTGCATATGAGCAATTGATGGCTTGTTCCACCATCTGCCTCTGGCCTTGTTTTGGCTGTTTATATTGAGCTTTTCCAAGCTCTCTTCCCACAAATGGAGTCAAGTCGGTTGCTGTGAATTCCATTTGGTGAGGTTCAGATGTTTAAAAATGGTATTTGAAATTAATAAATCATTGTTCTTGCAAAATTCTGTCATGCGATCTCCAGTAACATTTTTATCACCATCACTATGTTTTCCAACTACCGATCTTTTCTCTTTGCTTCCAACCTTTGCATGCCAATTACCAGTAATTATCAATGAATCTTGATCGCATGTTTGATGGATTTCAGACTGAAGAAGTTGGTAGAATCCTTCCATTTTATCAATAGTAGCTTTGGTGGGTTGGTGTGTAACTTTGAATAACAATGGAATTAACTGTAGGCATATAGATATTATCCTTCTTCTTGTTGTTGTTGTTGTTGTTAAGTGCCATCCAGTCGATTCTGACTCATAGTGACCCTGTATAGAGTTTTCAAGGAGCAGCTGGTGGGTTTGAGCTGCTGACCGTGTGGTTCTCAGTCCAGTGCTGATCCACAGCACCACACCAGAAGTCCTCAGGCAAAAGGGTATTATCCTATCACAGACAGCATTGTACTTTAAGATGGATCTTGAAATGTTCGTTTTAATTATGAAATGTAACAACATTCCTGTGGAATTTGCCATTTCTGTCATAGTAAACCAGATAATTGTCTGATTCAAAATACCCAATACCAGTCCATCCATTTCAGTTCATGAATGCCTAGGATGTGAATCTTTATGTGCTATATATTTCATTTTTGACAACTTCCAGTTTTCCTAGATTCATAGTTCATATGTTCAATATTCAAGGAGCTCTGGTAGTGTAGTGGTTACCAATCGGGCTGTAATCCTTAAGGTCGGCAGTTCAAAACTACCAGCCGTTCCGCAGGAGAAAGATGAGGCTTTCTGCTCCTGTAAAGATTTAGTCTCGGAAACCTGGTACGGGGTTGCTATGGGTCAGAACTGACTTGATGGCACTTAACAACAACAACGATGTTCAATATTCTGTATATTAATGGATGTTTGCAGCTGTTCCTCTTCATTTTGAGTTGTGACCCACCAGCAAATGGAGGTAGAGAAATCTTTACTCCATTCACACAGTGTTGTTCTCTTTTGAGTCCAGCCCTTCACCACCAGTCCTTCCTGGAGTGCTCTCCAAGCTGAGGGCTCATCGTCTGCACTGTATCTAACAACACTCTGCTGCTATCATGAGGTCTTCATTTTCCAGCACGATGTCTGACAATGTTCTGTTGCTATTCATAAGATTTTCAGTTGTTAAACATTCGGAAGTAGTCCACCTCTCCTTCATTTTAGTGTGGTGCTCGCTGGAAAGCTGTCCACCATAGGTGACCCTGCTGGGATTCAAAGTGCTAGCGCCATAGGTAGTAGCATCACAGCAACACGCAAGTCCCCACAGTCCAACAAAGCAACAGACGAGTGGTGGAAGGGCATCTTGTTGTTGTTGTTGTTGTTGTTGTTGTGAAGTGCCATCAAGTCAGTTCCGACCCATAGCGATCCTGTGTAGGGTTTCTGAGGAGCAGCTGGTGAGCTTGAACCTCCAACCTTGCAGTTCAAATGGCTCTGCAGTCTGGCGCATTACCCCACAGCGCCACATAGAAGTCGTCAAATTATGAGCAACCAAACAGTCAACGGAATCACTTTTCTTTAGTCTTTGGCAAGAGTGTGTGTGTGTGTGTGTGAGAGAGAGAGAGAGAGAGAGAGACAGAGAGAGAGAGAGAGAGAGAGAGCATTTGCATACAAATAGAGTCTGTTCCAGTTGTTGCTAAGTGCCTCTGAATTTTGGGCTGACACCTAACACCCAGGACATTTTACAGGGAATTGATCACCAAATCTTTTCTCCCAAGGAGCAGCTGGTGGGATCAAAGTGCCTAACTTTCAGCAGGCAGCAGAGCACTGAGCCATTGCACCACCGTGGATATCTGTGGAGTGGGATGTTGGAAATCTGTGGAGTGGCTGCCCAAAGTCATTGTGGATTAAGCAGACTGTGTGCACCCTCTGAGGAAAACACATGCATTCTTAGTCTCAGAAAGGCTCTGAGGAAAAGGAAAAGGAATAAACCCTATATAACATCAGGATGTCTTCAAGATATCTTGAAGACTGAAATCCAATGCATTCTTCATATTCACTTGATTTCGAAGCTAGTTTCTTCAGAAAACAAACCTCCATTTTCCTGCTTATGAATGGCTCAGATACATTCATTGTCGGCACTTATATCTGCTTTCCACAGACCAATTGTTGGAGAGCAAATACAATTTCATAAAAGTGCTTTTCT
>NW_006408547.1:24648185-24655871 GCF_000296735.1 Chrysochloris asiatica | reverse complement strand
GATAGGCAGTTCAATCCCACCAGCCGCTTAACACTTAACAGCAACAGCACTGATATAACCTTAGGTTGTGGTTGTTGATTGTCATTCATGGAGACCCCACACATGCAGCATGGGGTTTTCAAGGTTGTGACCTTTCAGACGCTGATCACTAAGCCTGTGTTCCACACCACCTCTGGGTAGGTTCCAACAGCCAACCTAACCAGCTAGTGGTCAAGTGCTTAACTGCCTGCATCATCCAGGGACTTCCTAACGTCATGGTAACTGACAACATCTTATTTTCAAATAAGGGCATGTTCACAAGTATCGGGGGTGGGGGATACAACTGAATCCATAGCACAATTTTTGTAGTGTTTCGTGTGAGCCACACACTTGGCTAAGTGGTCTACATGCATTATCTAATCAAGTCTTCACCACATTCCAGGGTGTAGGTGACAGCTTTAATGAGCTCAAATCTAACAACAATTGTGAGGATGGCTGAGGACCGGCACTGCTTCGTTCTGTTGTGCATAGGGTCACGATTAGTCGGAATAGTGGCGTTGTGGGTTAATGCACCAGACTGCAAAGCTGTTTGAACTGCAAGGTAGACGGTTCAAACTCACCAGCTGCTCCTCGGAAACCTTACACAGGGTCACTATGGGTCGGAATCAACTCGACGGCACTTAACAACAACAACAACACAGGATAAACAGGGATCCTCTGTGTGGGGACAGTAGAATCCCTGGTGGTCATTCTTAGTGTCAAGCAGGGATGAGTAGTCCCTCTCTGAGTGGATATCACGAGGCAGGGGTATTGGGAAATCTTTCTACTGGTTTCGACCCTGTCTTAGTTACCAAGTACTGCCATAAGATAAATTCTGTAAGTGGGTGGAGAAGTCCAGATGAAAGGTTCGGTTCTAGGAAGAGGCCCTGCTTTGTGTATTTCAGCTTCTAGTTACTGTTGATCAGTGCCATGGAATCGGTTCTGACTCATAGTGACCCTGTAAAGGGTTCTGAGGAGCAGCTAGTAAGCTTGGACTGGACTGCCGACCTTGCAGTTCAAATGACTTTACAGTCCAGCACATTAACCTGCAGCACCACACCAGGACTCAGATTCTAGTAGCTGCTAACCACCTTGAGGTTTCTGAGGACACAGATGAATCCGTCTTCATTGTGTTTATATCCCTGTAATCATGTCTTGGAGGCATTCTTGCATTTTTCATCAAACAACATGTCCACATTGTTTAAGAGGGAGGAGCTACTTGAAAGTACTTCATACATTTCCACCCTTTTATTTCATGTGGATTCAAGTGTTTTAATGATGGCATAGTGTGTGGCCATGTGAAATTGATCTCTGACACGCAGAACTTCTGGAATACTTCTTGTATTTACTTGATTCTTTCTAATACTTCTGCAACAGTGATCTGGAGCTCACATTGTTGTTAAGCATTGTCGAATTGGTTTTATTTATTGAGTTGGTATCGAGTTCATTCTAGTGCCTTGCTCGCTTTTCCTTGTGTCCAGTCTGCTTGGCATCTATAGGTCTTTACTTTGAACAATTGGTGCCGCTGTTTTGTTGATGCCCCAAGCACATGCTTGCCTTGTTAATTGGGTAATCCATCTTTTTATATTGTAAGACACACATTTGGCTTAACGAACATTACATAGAAACTGTACCTAACTGTTGCGAGTTACCTACAGATTTAACTTACAGACAGACTTGGAAATGGAACTCACTCATAATCTAGGGACTACCTGTATATCGTATGAGATTTATAAACAGCATATGAAAGTGGCTAAAGGGAGAAATGTGTTAGAAAGCAAGTCTGGGCATCACAACCATGACACTGTTTTTAGTAAGTACTGTCAAGTTGGTTCCAACTCATAGCAACCCTGTGTGTGAGGCTATAAATCTTTGAGGGGTGAAAAGCCTCACCTTTCTCTCCTGGAACAGCTGGTGAACTCAAACCATCAACTTTATAGTCTGTAGTCCAGTGACTATCTTACAGAACCACCACTCGACCCAACACTAAACTTGTATCTCTTTTGTTTATTTAAGAGAAGAGCTGGGAGGTAGCTGTGGGCAGTATAAACACACTGTGGTGCTGTAGGATAAGCACTGGACTGAAAGGTTGGTTTGAACTATAAGGCCGACAGTTTAAACTCACCAGCCACTCCTCAGAAACCATATACTGAGTCTCACACCACCAATATCTGCATCTAGACCCAATTCTTTCTGTATATGTCTATGAAGTAGCTACTAAAAATGATTCTTAAAAAAACATGATCACCAATTAACTGTCCATTTAGTTATAACAGAGACCAAAGAAAACACCTTAGCAATGGAACAGTGGGACCTTTCAGCAAGCAGTTTTCTGATACACTATTGTTGTTGTTGTTGTTGTTATGTGCCATGAAGTCGATTCCGACTCGTGGCGACCCTGTACACGGTTTCCGAGGCTGTACATCTTTACGGGAGCAGAAAGCCTCATCTTTCTCCCTCCGAACAGCTGGTAGTTTCGAACTGCTGACCTTGCGGTTCACAGCCCAATTCGTAACCACTACACTACCAGAGCTCCTTAGCCTCTATTTTTTTAAGTAAAGTCAACATCAAGGTCTGATTTGTTGCACTGTCTTTAACTTTTAAGGTCAATGGCAAATATGAGGGGCTTCAAAAATTTCATGGAAAAATGGAATTAAAAGACAGTGGAGTTTATCCACGATATTTACAAAGCCCCCTCAAGTCTGCAGAAAATAAGATTGTACTGTAATCAGAACTGACTTATTTCAGAAAAATTAAGAGCTGATGATGATGAGGCAAACGGTACACTTTCGTGCTCACAACACAACACTCGTACTGTCTAGCATTCTGATGGTATGAAATGCTTTTAAAGAAGGTTAGACTAATAAAACACTCAGGTAGTCTTTAATTTACCTACTTTGTAGTGTGTGTAAGTTGAAATAGGAAAAATCATTTCCTGACATTGTAAGAAAGCTCTTTTAAGCATAGGAAAAGGCTAGAAAAACCCAAAAAACTCAGACATAATTGGACAATGGCTTTAAAATGCTGCCTTTGAATGGTGGCCCTGACTACTGATTTTAGTAATTAATATCTCTACACTGACCATCACCACGGGTGGGCCGTTCCTTTCACTAGGCACCTGTCCATTATAACACTAAGATAACAAACAAAAGCCCAGGATCCTATTCGGTACCGCAGCGTGCTATGTGGAAGCCGTCATTTTCACAGTACACGTGACTCCTGATGTAACTTTCATTTAAATTGTTGCTGTTGTTGCTAAGTGCCACCAGGTTGTAAATAGCTATTGATAAACTGTGTTTCCGACTTCAAACTTCAACATACAGGAACCCTGGTGGCACAGTGGTTCAGTACTCGGCTGGGCCGTAAAGCCAGTGTGAACTGCAAGGTTGCCAGTTCAAGCTCACCAGTCGTTCCTCGGAAACCCTACACAGGGTCGCTATGGATCGGAACTGACTTGACAACACTTAACAACAACAACCACCAGAAGGTTAATGGTTTGAAACCACCAGCTACTCCACAAGATTCCATGAAGATCTATACAACCTTCTGCTTGGTCCTGTAAGGTCTCTTTGAGTTGGAATCAATTAAATAACAACTAATTTTGGGAAAGGTATTAGTGGTTCAAATTCACCAGTTGTTCCTTGGAAACAAACAAGTGGCTGGAATTGACTTGATGGCTCTTAACAACAACATTTTTTTATATTAAATAAAAGGACTTGGAGAAACTACAAAGTTAAGCTAGAAAATTCCATCCTAATCTCTTTTAAAAAGATGTATTTGGATTACAAAAACTTGGGAATTCCTGAATCAATGAATTTCTTTGTGTGCATTTTGTTGAGTTTAAAGAGAGACCTCAGGACAGTTGCCTGAAGGCATGTGAAGTTCACAGTCCAGAAAAAAAAAGAACTAGCAGTTTCTCTGGAGTGTTTGGGAGGTTGAAGAATCTTGATTTTCACTGAGTCCGTGGTTCTGGAGTGTACTGAGCTGAGCGTGTGGGGTTGGGAGGAGGCCTCATTTGTAGAGGGGCTGGAGAACAGTAAAAGAATGAAAGACAGCGGTTGGCAGATACAAGTGCAGGGAACAATGGTCAAAATCTCTTAACTGAGTTCTGCAAACTGAAATTTTATTTGTTATGTAGGCTTTAAAAAGAAAATGTAGGAAAACCACTGGAAACAAGATTCACAGGTTAAAATTGACTTGAAATTGTACTCACTATGTGTTGCGTAGCAAACATACCGTCGATTATTGCACAACAGAATGCGGCCACCAGTCCAAAGCTGATAAAGATGATTGATGCGACCAACTAAAGTAAGAAGAACGAAGAATGGGGTGAGGGTTTTAGAATTGCAACCAAAAATACACAGCAACCCAAAGTCCTTCTGTGGCACTGGAGGATAAGCAACAAGACGGCAAAGTCAGTTTGTGAACCTCAAGGTCAGTGGTCAAACTCACCAGTCGTCCTTTGGAAACCCCACAGCGGGTTGTCATGAGTCAGAAATGACGATGGCACCCAGTGATCTACAGCACAGACCCAACCCTAGGCCAGATTTACAACAGAAAAGCATGTTTATGTTGTTTATATTTCACAAGATGTATGTGAATATATTCTGGATGTAAAAGGCAAGCACTAAGGAAGTAGATTTTAAACCCTCCTTCATCCACCTTTGTTCCTGTCAGAAGAAACTATAACTTCAGTTTGTTGTGTACAATTATAGTATTGGTGTGCATATGCAACACACATACACAATTGTGAGCTTGTTTGTAGGTCTTGTTTTGAGGGTAAGTCAAAAGGTATTGCTACAACATTCTAGGAAACTTTATTAAATAAAAATATCAAAATACGAAGCTATTGTTTCTTGGCATATCCTCCATCTCAATGGTAGAGTTGTGGATTAGACACTGGGCTACTAAATGAGCATCAGCAGTTCAAATCCATCAGGCGCTCCATGGAAGAAAGATGAGGCTGGTTCCTCCCATGAAAATTTACAGTTGCTAAGAGCTGGAATTGACTTGATGGCAGTGTGCTTGATATAGTTTGGGGAACCCTCCCTGAAGAACTTTGCACCCTTCAATTGACACCACATCAAAATGGCAGTTTGGCATCCTTAAAGGATGCAAATTGTATTCCTTAGATATGTTCTTTTAGTTTCTTGAACAAACAGAAGTCTGAAAACAGAGGACCCTAGGACCATCAACGGAGAAGAGCACACACCGAATGTGGGACCCTATCCAGAAAGGCAGAGACACCAGAGATGGAGGCAGAGATGGGGACATGGAGAGAAGGAGCAGCTGAGGACTCTAGATTTCATGGGAAGAGAGGGACTGAGAGCTGGTGGCCAGGAGGCAGGCTTGCAGAATGTGCCCTTTGGTGATATAAACTATTATATATGTCTGAGTGTTTAAAAAATAAAATTTAAAAAAGAGCTAAAATGAATAGAGAGAAATACTGTTAATTGATGGTACATGGAGGGGATTATAATCATTGTAATGCAAGAGAGTGTATGATTTGTTGAATGTAGAACTGTAAACTTTCTCTCAATTCACAATAGAAATTAAAAAAAAAAAAAGTCTGAAGGGGCAACATTAGGAATGAAATGTGGGTGGGTAAGGTTTCTGACAAAGTTCTCATAGGAGGACAGCCCTTGGTACACTGAAAGAATGAGTGAGTGCTTTGTGATGGAAATAAATTCCTTAGCACAACTTTGGTGGCCTTTTTCTCACCAACACAGTCCTCAATTTTCTTAAAACTTCTTTCTAATAATTTTCCTATGTCCTTTGAAAAAAATCTATCATTGTTACACCTTTCTTGTTGTTGTGAAGTGTCATAGAGTCCATTCTGACCCATAGCGACCCTGTATAGGGTTTCCAAGGAACAGCTGGTGAGCTTGAACTGCTGACCTTGCAGTTTAAACAGCTTTGAAGTCTGACACATTAACCCACAGCTCCACACCAGGACTCCTTTGGGAACCCCCCAAACAGTCGCCATAGCTTTTTAAGCTGACCTCTCTGCCTTGAATTTAACTGGTCCAGTAGATGCCCTTGGAAGCCACTGTTTTGATTGAGCCTAGCTCTCTGGATGGTATTGGTAAACCCAAAGCTTGTCCCCAGTTACAATGTGCTCCATGTAATTGTCTTCATTAGTTTTAACCTTGCTTAAAAGACTGGTGGGAAGATCAGCTCTAGAGTTAGCTGAACTCTGGGCTTTTTTGTTTTTTTTTAGTATCCTTCTTTGAAGGCATCCTAACAAGGCGAAGATAAGTGTACTACTGAGAGAACTTTTCCATAGTCATCTACTGATCACAGAAAACAAGCGTAAACACATTTTGTTTGGAATAAACCCATGCATATGCAAGCTGGGATCCTAATACTAATTCTTTTTGACTTCCCTTTGGATTTCCAGTAATGGAACAATATTTTGCACATCACTCTACAAACTGTTCTGTCCTAGAGAACATTCATTTCAGAACACGCAGGATCAGCTCCTTATCGATAGATATTTGCCATAGTCTTTTGCATACACTGTACTTACGGGCCACCGTTGAGTCAGAACAGACTTGACAAACGACATTTTAAAAGTAATGCACTGAACTGCAAGTTCGGTTTGAACCACAATACCGGTGGTTCAAACTCACCAGCCACTCCTCGGAAACCCCATACAGGGTCGCTATGAGTCGGAACGGACTCAATGGCACTTAACAACAACAATCTTTGAGTTATGTTGTGATTGTTTAAAGCTTTTTTGAGGAAAGGCTAATCAATCTGTTTTTTAATTTTGATATAGTCAAAATTTATCTTTTTTCTTGTTGCCTCTGAATTTTATCAGTTAGAAAGTTTTCTCTATGATGAGGTTAATGAGGAACTTACTCCTGTTTCTTGCTGGTATTTGTGTGGTCTCACATTTCACATTTATATTTCTGATCCATTTATTTTTGCCTATGTTATCATTTTTTATCTTTTTTCAAATGGTTACTCAATCATTCCAGCACCACTGACTGAAAAATCTACCATCGATCTTATGATCTGAGATGCCATCTTTATCATATACTAAATTTCCATATGTTCTTGGGTATATTTTATTGTTGTTGTCAAGCGCTGCCGAGTTAGTTCCAACTCACAGCGACCCTGTATAGGGTTTCTGAGGAGCGGCTGGTAAGCTTGAACCACTGACCTTGAGGTTCAAACCAACCTTGTGTCCCTAACCCGCAGTGCCACATGAGGACTGTTTATGAGCTTCTTATTCTACTCTATTGGCTTATTCGTTTATCCATTCTCCAGAGTCACTGTGTTTCAATTTTAGAGATTTTATAGCATGTTTTAATGTGTAGTATTTAATATAACATAATGCATCAGACACATCAGCAAATTCGCAAAAAACTTCTTTAAAGAGCTGAAGAGCAAAGCGTTATCTTGAGGACTAAAGTGCACACCAGACCCAAGTTCTGGCGTTTTCTTATGAACGTATTAGTTTTCCTTTGTAGGGAACTTTTCATTTTTCCTGAGCTGCTCACGGGATTCTTTCCTTAGTCTATAGTTTTGAAAAGTTTGATGATAATAAGTCTTGGTGTTTTTCTTTCAGAATCCATCCTGTTTGGAGTCCGATCAACATCTTGAATAACTAGCGTCTCATTTACATGATGTTACGGAAGTTTTCTTCCAACAATTCTTGTG
>NW_006408547.1:24631088-24643922 GCF_000296735.1 Chrysochloris asiatica | reverse complement strand
AGTAGTTGGCCTGGGATTGGGCAGTGTTTTGTTCTGCTGTACATAAGGTCACTATGAGTTGGTACCAACTCGATGACACTTAACAACAACAATCTTGTTTCTTGGTATAAAGCTAAAATTTTTTATTTTCTCTGAGACATTGTAGTTGCCGTATTCATATTTCATTGATGATTGTGTGTTTTCTTGGGCACTCACCACTGTCTCCTGGTGGAAGATGCAGATACCAGAAGTGTGAACACAGTTTTCTGCTCATTGTTTGTGTAGCAGAGCTCAGGGCAGGTCCATGTGCCACCTCTAGAAGCAAGGGTGCTGTGCCAAGTACCTGGCCCCAGGCTGAGCAGAAGCTACACAGGAGGGGTGACACTGGCTGCCAGGAGGGCATGGGAACAAGGGAGAACGGCACCCCCTTTCCACCAAACTGCAGCCACATCCTGTGCTCATAGCTACTGGATTGAAAGCCACTCGAAATAGCTCAAGATGGCTGTGATATGTCATGCCTGACCACAGTCCACCGTGTTTCTTCTCTCTCCCTGCTCCTGGTCAACTTCCTCTTCCAGTGGGCACCTCAACCCGCCTCTGTCCTGTGCTCTGGTGCTCAGGGCAGCAGGATTCCCATCTGTGTCTGCTTCACTCAGTCTCCTGTGTGTCTGTCTC
This sequence comes from Chrysochloris asiatica, assembly GCF_000296735.1. NCBI lineage: Eukaryota > Metazoa > Chordata > Mammalia > Afrosoricida > Chrysochloridae > Chrysochloris > Chrysochloris asiatica. The sequence continues at coordinate 24,643,268 of NW_006408547.1, read as the reverse complement.
CATGTGGCTCCCTATTCCTCTCCTCTGTGGCATTTTCAATCATCTCACATGCATGAGAAAATTAGACAATGGATAAAAAAGAGCAAAGAAGACTCAATGCTTCTGAATTATGGTGTTCGAGAAGAATACGCTAAGTACCACGGATTGCCAGAAGAACAAACGAATCTGTTCTTGGAAGAAGTGCAGCCAGAGTGTTCCTTGGAAGTGAGGATGAGAAGACTTCATGTCTCCTGCTTTGGACATATTATCAGGACAGACCAGTCCCTAGAGAAGGGCATGAAGCTTGGTAAAGCATTGGATCGGTGAAAAATAGGAAGACCCTCAACAAGACGGATGGCACAGTGCCTGCAGTAATTGTGAGGATATGGTGCAGGATGGGGCGGTGTTTTGTTCTGTTGTATTAGGGTGGCTATGAGTTAGAACCCACTCAACCCTAACAGCAAGAACAGGGCTCCCTCCCTCACAAGGTCAGATTGTGAGCGTTTTTCTGGTTATCCTTGTTTGGTATTTTTCATATGACTTTCCGTATCCCCTGCTCTAACTTCACGAAGCATGCTTTTATTCGGATTGCGTGTACACGGTATGTCGGAAGAAGGGGCATCTTTGCCATGTTGAGCCTTCTTACTCCAGAACGGAGGACGTCTTTCCATTTGCTCAAGTTTGCTTGTGCATCTCTTAGCGCTTTTTAAATGTTTTGCTCAATAGGTTTTGCATACTTTCTGCTGAATTTCTTCTGGAGTATTTAATCTTCTTTATTATAATTATAGATTCCCTGGCAAACAGTTAATGTCCTCGGCTGCTAACAAAAAGCTTGGTGGTTAGAGGCCATTCAGAGGTGCTTTGGAAGAAAGTCCTGGTGATTCGATTCTGAAACCAATCAACCATTAAAATCTCTGTGGAGCACACTTCTACTCCGACGTACATGTTGTTAAAGGCCATCGAGTCAGTTCCCACTCACAGTGACCATATATAGTTTCCAAGGAGCAGCTGGTGGACTTGAACTGCCAGCCTTGTGGCTAGAAGTCCAGTGCTGATCCTACCACACCACATCAGGACTACTTTGAGGTACACAGAGTCACTGTAAGTTGAGTCAATGAAACAAAAACCAATTTTTAAAAAATAATTCTAATTGTGTACAGGGTTTTCCCTTCCATTAGGTGTTCTAAGTGGTTATTGATTTCCATGAGTTACTTGGTATCCTGTCTCCTTCCCTGCAGCCTTGACAGCACCCTCTAGGTAGGGCGGGAACATAGCTACCAAGCTCAGGCCAGGCTGTTTCTCTCTACACAGCAGAACCAGACAAGCAAGGCCTGTGGCCATGGATGGTCGAGAGCTTGCTGGGAGAGTCCGGCCTCCCTAGACCAGTGGTTGTCAAACTTTAGCATGTGTAAGGAATCACCCACCCCAAAATCCCGGCTCAGTAAATCAAGGTTAACTCCAATACATCTGTATTTTTAGCATGCATACTGAGTGACCTGAAATTGAGACTCAATGGCATGCCCATGGGAAGAAAATGAAGATCTTAAAAACACTAAGAATATAACCACCACCTAGATACAGGGGCAAGGAGCTCTGGTAGTGTAGTGGCTACAAATCGGGCTGCTAATCTCAGGGTCAGCAGTTCGAAACTACCAGTAGCAGAAAGATGATGAGGCTTTCTGCTCCCGTAAAGATTTACAGCCTTGGAAACCCTGTACAGGGTCGCTATGAGTCAGAACTGACTCCACGGCACATAACAAGAACAACACTGACAGAAGGGTCTGTGGTTCACGCCCACCAGCTGCTCCATGGAAGAACAGTACAGCAGTCTGTCTTCAACAGTGATTACAGCTTTAGAACCCTTACAAGCCTTCTGGGGCAATGACACTGTCCTACATGGTCTCGAAGAGTCAGAACCAACTCAATGGCAGTGAATTCAGGTCTTTGTTTCGTTTTTGGAGTGCCCAGTAGTGTTAGACACTGAAAATGTGGAACATACACTGTTTCTAATCAAATCTAGCTGGGTTTGCTGTTCACTCAAAAAAGTGAGTGAATAAATGAATAAGTATGTACATACATAAAACAACATCAATAAGTAAGTATCCCAGGTAAAAACAATGCATTCTACCCTGATGCTTGAAAACTGGGCGGGAGCCTTCTTAAGGATAAAGAGCATCTTCTCCCATCTAAGCAGTCTGCAGGACACGCTGGGTACCCGCCAACATCAGCAGAAAACTTCCACTCTTCAACTTGGGAGCCCGCTTGGTTTCCGTCCCAATAGATTTTTCAGTTCACCAGTTTCGCCATGAAGTCCCAGGGACAAATAGATTTTTTCTGTGGTAGCAGAGGGCATGAACGGTCTGCAGATTTGATGCCCTCTCTGAAAAGCAGTGACATGGAAACTGTCTGAATCCAATCCATCCCATCCGGCTCCGTCTCAAGCCATAGAGTCCAATTACAGCTACAGGGCACTCATCGGGGGGCTACGAAGGACACATCTGGGGCTGGACAGTGTTTATCAGAAGCTGACCTTGAGTTGTCTATCCTATTTCACACACGGTTGACTTATTGATGACTTACAATAGAAAAATCAAGAACTTTTTCCTCCTCGGGGCAACCAATTATGTGAAAAGAGATATACTTTTTTTTATCAGTCACTCAACTTCACTCAGAGAATATTAAGGCCATCTCTTCACTGATAAGATCAAAATATTCTTTTTCCACTCTCCAAGCTTGGAGGTGAGAAAGTCCTGCCCGTTATTTACAGCCTGTGCTACTGCCAGATGTGGTACAATTCTGCAAACCTTAAATGACGCTGAGCAGGGTTCCCAGGCTAGGAAAGAGGTTCCAAGCACACCCCACTTGCAGTGGAAGGCAGGGGAAAGTGAAGACAAGCCCCCCGGCAGATACCATCCTCTTCTTCTCCCTCCTCCTCCTTCTGGACTCCTTCATGATGCAAACTTGCTAAGGGTTTCCTCAAGATCCCACATCAAACCTTGTCCCTGGAAGCTCACCCAGTATCATTGCAAAGAAAAATAAAACTTCTCTATAAAGACCATCTAGCACACTCACTATTACGATGGGTTTTTGTTTGTCTCTCAGCAGAGACAAGAATCCGGAAATCAATGATTTCCTAATTGTGTCCATGGTTAGTCACCAATGATAAGGTTACAACACGTGTATCAAATATAAACAAGGCCATGTAGCTTAGTATATGAAGTCTGCAGATCATGTCAAACAAAACCAATGAAGTATAGGATGATACTTTGCAAAGCATCGGTGCCCAAACTCCTCCATGCCCCTTCTTTTACTTGTCTATCATTGTTAAGAGCCAACTCTGATTCATGCTAACCCCACATGTGCCAGAGTAGACCTGTGCTCTGTACTGTTTTCAATGGCTGATTTTTCAAAAGTAGATTGCCAGACCTTTATTCCAAGGAGCCTTTGGATTGACTCGAACTTCCAAGTTTTTGGTTAGCATCCAAGTGTGCTATCACTGAAGGAATCCCACATTAAGAGGTTACAAATCCTAAAACTAACAGTGTCCTTCTTGCATTAGGTGCCCTGGTGGAGCCATGGATTAAGTGTTGGGATTGTCGTTGTTAGGTGCCATCGAGTCAGTACCAACTCATAGCGACCTTATGCACAGCAGAATGAAACACTGCCTGATTCTGGGCCAACCTCACTATTGTTGCCACGCTTGCATCCATTGATGCTGCCACTTGGCCAGTCCATCTTGTTGGGGTCTTCCCCTTTTTCTCAGACCCTCCACCTTACCAAATATAATATCCTTCTCCAGCGAATGGTGACTCCTGACAATATGTCCAAAGTATAAGAGACAAACTTTGGCCATCTTGGCCTCCAAGGAGCACTCTGGCTGCACTTCTTTCAAAATGGATCTATTGGTTCTTTTGGCAGCCCATGGCACTTTCAATATTCTCCTCCAACACCAGAACTCAAAAGCATCAATTCTTCTACGGTCTTCCTTATTCACTGTCCAGCTTTTGCATGCATATGAGGTCATTGAAAATACCATGGCTTGGGTCAGGCTCACCTTAGTCCTCAAGCTGACATCTTTGGTCTTCAACGCTCAAAGTCCTTGTGGGATGCTAACCAAAAAGTCAACGGTTTGAACCCACCAACCACTCTACAGGAGAATGATATGGTAGTCGATTTCCATGAAGATTTGCAGACTTAACCGAGGTAAACATTATGCAATTAGTGGCTAACTTTCCCAGACAAGGTGGTGGTTGTTGTTAGGTGCCTTCAAATAGGGTTCCAACTCATCGCGACCCTGTGAACAACAGAATGAAACACTGTCCAGTTCTACACCATCCTCACAACTGTCACACCTGAGCCCACTGCTGCGGTCTTGAGCCAGTTCATGTCTTTGAGGCCCTTCCTCTTTTTCGCTGACCCTCCAGATACAGATCTTAAGTATGAGAAACAAAGCCTCACCATCCTCACTTCTAAGGAGAATTCTGGCTGTACTTATACCAACACAAATTTGTCTGTTTTTCTGGCAGTCCATGGTACTTTCAATATTTTTCTCCAACACCATAACTCAAATGCATCAATTCTCTTATGTTCTTCCTTATTCATTGTCCAATGTTCACATGTATATGAAGCAACTGAAAATACCATGGCTTGGGTCAGACGCACCTTAGCCCTCAAACTGACATCTTTGCTCTTGACACTGTAAAGACATCTTTACAGCAGATTTGCCTAATGCAATATGTCATTTAATTTCTGTTCCTTCCATCTTATTTTGATGCTTTCTACATCATTCAATAATTTGCCTGTGGAATTATTCAATATTGCAAGTCAAGGCTTGCATTTTTCCTTCAGTTCTTTCAGCTTGAGAAATGCTGAGCGTGTTCTTCCTTTTTGGTTTTCTAAATCCAAGTCTTTGCACATTTCATTATAATACTTGATTTGGTATTCTCGAGCTGCCCTTTGAAATTATTTGCTTAACTCTTTTACCTTCTAAGTTCTTCCATTTGCTTTAGCATCTTTATGCTTGAAAGCAAGTTTCAGAGTCTTTTTCTGACATCTATTTTTCCTTCTTTTCTGACATCTATCTTTTCCTTCTTTCTTGCTTAACGACCATTAGCTTTCTTCCTGTCTGATGTGCTTGATGTCCCAGCTCCTCTGGTCTTCAGTCATTAGTGTTGAATGCATCGTATCTGTTCTTGAGATGCTCTATAAAGTCAGGTGGGATATGTTCAAGATCATATTTTGGCTGTTGTGGACTGTTCTTTATTTTCTTCAGGTTCAGCCTGAACTAACCTATGAGTAATTGATGTCTGTCCCTGGCCTTGTTTTGGCTGACGATATTGAGCTTTTCCACAAACTCTTCCCACAGATGTAGTCAATTTCACTCTGCTGAGGTCCATGTGTGTAATAATCCCCTTTTATGTTGTTTCAAAAAGATACCTGCAATTAAAAAGTCATTGCCTTGCAAAATTCTATCCTGCCCTCTTCAGTATCATTTGATCAATATTTTCCAACTACTGACCCTTACCCTTTGTTTCCAATGCTTTCTCTCCAATCACCAGTAATTATAAATACATTGTGATTATATGTTTGATCAATTTCAAAGAGAAGAAGTTAGTAGAAGGCTGCAATTTCATCATCACTGGCTATCATGGTTAGTGTATCAATCTGAATAAAAGAGGTACAACTGTTCTTCCTTGTAGGTGTGTGGTTGTTATCAGATCACAGACAAGGTAGGAAAGTGGCAGTTCTGATTCCAAACTCCTGAGTCCGGATTCACAGAGTGACGCCTATCTCAAGAAAGATAAGCGAGGGCAAGCCTTAAACAGAAATGCCTGAAGTAGCTCACAGCTATTCAAAGAGTGTGCCAAGTCATGAGTTCAGAAAACAGTCGTCTTCTCCTTGCAAATTTCTCCAAGTTGCCACGTCCTCTCAGTAAGGGAGAAAGTCCTCCGAAACAGCAAAGCCATGGGAGGAGTACCTTGTGACTGCAACAAGTATTTCCTGAGCGTCTCCTAGGTAACAGACACTGGAGCATCAAGTCTTGTACTAAACTGAGTACAATTCAAACAGAAAAAAGAGAAAGGCTCGTTCTGCTACAGGCAGCTCATGAGCTCCAAACAGGAACGACCCTTTGGCAATGCAATTCTGGATCTGTCTTCCCTCCTCCTCACCAAAGCCAATCCCCCAGGACCACTTCTGACATCCCCATCCACAGCACTGTCTGCCCGACAAACCGCTGCAGGGCTAATACCAGCATGGTGCACTAGGATCTTGTCCAAGGTAGGTGCTACGGTCATTCCCAGAGGGCATCCGACTGGCCAGGAGAGAAGCACTTGCTCTCTGTCTCTGGCCCACAGCAGGCATTTGTTGTTGTTGTGCCGTCGAGTCAGTTCTGACTCACAGCGACCCTGTATAGGGCTTCTGAGGAGTAGCTGTTGAGTTTGAACCAGTGACCTTGCAGTTCAAATTGACCTTATGGTCGAGTGCTTATCCTACAACACCACACCAGGACTCCAGAGTAGGCTAAACTCTTATTAATTGCCTGATTCTTTTTCCAGATATGGATTTCTAGACAACTCAGTTGTTGTTGTTGTTGTTATGTGCCGTGAAGTCGCTTCTGACTCATAGAGACCCTGTACGGGGCTGTAAATCTTTACGGGAGCAGAAAGCCTCATCTTTCTCCTGTGGAACAGCTGGTAGTTTCAAACTGCTGACCCTGAGGTTAGCAGCCTGATTAGTAGCCACTATGCTACATAGAACCCTGTTACTGCTTTCTTCATAAATTAACAGCCCAGGCTTCTGTAAGAACCTATGGACCATGGATGTATGTACTAATTCCACAGCTGCCCAATGGACTTTGGTGACCAAATGTAACCCAGCTGGGTGACTTGGCACAGTCCTTGAATAGCTCTGAGTTACTTCCTCTGACTTCATCAAAAACTTCACAAAAAGCACAAAACTTTTCTAGGATTGTTTTTAAATGACAGGAATGGCACTCAATTTCTGGGTTTTATTAGATTTTGTTTTAACGTTGCGCTGTTTGTTGTTGTTAAGTTGCCATAGAATCAGTTCCGACTCACAGCGACGCTGTAAAGGGTCCTCATTAACTTTCAGTTGGTTCTACCTTCCTGCCCTTCTGCCCCACTCCCCATCCCTGAAAAGGTAGAATTGGGTTTTATGATAACTACACACATACTATTAACAGCCTTTTTGGTATTTAAACTTCTGGAGTCTAAAACAACAACATTAGAAAAGACCTTGGAAATTACCTCCATGAGTTCTTGTCTGGATCCATTTAGGGTGAAAATGAAAAGCTTGAAGTCAGGAAACTACTGCCAGACACGAGCTCTATCTCTTAGGAAAAGTATTTGTATTCTCCCTGGGGTTTTTTCGTTTGTTAGTTTGTTTTTGGTCACTGTTAGTACTTTTCTGCCCAGGCATTACTAAATCTTGTTCAAAATACAGTTTTATTCTCTTTTTTTCTAACAACATAAAGCCAAAAGAATACGCACAGCATGAACTCAAGCAGTTCTCTAAAAGACACAAACGAAATCATTTTCCATAATATGGGCAGGCGGCCAATATCTATAACAAGTAGACTTCACCTTTGTTGCTGTAGCAACTACAGAAGGTTCTAGATAAAAAGTTGTGAATCTATTTCATCGCATTCTGTTTGGGGTCTCTTCTCTTGGGAGAAGCGCAACTATGTTATAAACTAGGAAAAAATAAGGCCCCCCTCAAATCATTGTTTATCTCACAGATTCTACATGCCAGTAGGGGAGAAATAAGTCATGATAAGTATATAAGACTGTAGTGATGAAAGGAGAAAAGAAAAATTTTTAACTGGGTAAAGAGAGAGAGTAGTGATCGGTGGCATTTCATATAAGGTACTCAGGCCTTTGTGAGCTGATGACCTTCAAGTGGAGACGTCAATGAAAGCAGAAAACATTCTAGGCAACAGAACTTCGGGTGCAAAGGCCCTGGGGCAGGCACAGCTGCTGTTGGTCTAAGGAACTAAAAAGGAGGCTGTGTATGTAGACAGGTGAGAGTCCGGGGAGTGGAGAAGGAGGTGAAGAGGCGGGAGACAGCAGTGGACCCCGAACATGTCAGGGCTTGTCAAGTCCTAACAATTTTGGATTTTACTGACAGTAAGATGGTAAGATATTGGAGGGGTTTAAGCAGAGCATAACTAGGGATTAAAAGAACCCTTAGGCTGCCACGTGGAAAGCAGGCTGCAGTAAGCGTAGCTGGGGCTCCGACGGATAAGTACTGGACTACTAACTGCAAGGTCAACAGTTCAGGCCCACCAGCCGCTCTCAGGAACCCTAGACAGGGTCGCTAGGAGTCAGAACCAACTCGTCAGCACTCAACAACAGAGCACTAACCCCAACAGGAGAGGATCATGGCTGCACTGTGATGGGGGTCGTGCTGATGGTGAGGAGTAACATCTCGGGCTGTCTGCCCCGGGGACGGTTTATCATCTCTGAAATCTGAGAGCACTTCAACTCTGTCCTATAGGGTCTCTGTGAGTTGGAATGGACTCAAAAGGAGTGTTTTTTGTTTTCATTTTTATCACCAGATTTTGTTCTAAATGCTAACTTAAACAAATACACCAGTAAACAAATGCACACAAATTCTACCTTCGTGGAGTAAAAAGGGGAAGCAGACAAAAACCCAGGGCGCTGTTGTTGTTTAGCATCGTCAAATCAGTTCCGACTTATAGCAACCCTGACAGGGTTTCTGAAGAGCTACTGGTGGATTTGAACCACCAACTTTGTGGTTAGCAGTCTAGTGCTTATCCTATAACACCATACCAGGACTCCAAAAACAAGACAGTAGTGTTGGTGTGTCATTGAGTCAGTTCTGATTCCTAGCAACCCTGTATAGGGTTTCTGAAGAGCAGCTGGGAATTTGGAACCCTAGACCTTGTGATGGAATTCTTACCCTACCATACCTCAGGGCTCCCGAAACAAGATAGATAGGGCAAATACAAATGATGTCAGGTGATTTGTCTGCTTTGGAGAAAAACAAGGTAGGGCGGGGATAGGGAGCTGGAGCAGACTGCCTTCATAACTAGGAGGGACAGGGGCCTCACTGAGCAAAGCCTTGTAGGAGGTGAGGCGCTCAGCACCGAGGACAGTCCCGGGAGGAGCATCCAGACAGAGGGCACAACCCGAGCAAAGGCCCTGAGGCAGGAACATGTCTGGAATGTTGGAGGACCCAGCTAAGACTTTAGTGTGGCCAGAGGAAGAGGAGCGAAAGGTCAAAGAGGGACCATATTATACAGTTGTGTAGACAATGTTCCACCATTCATCTGTCATTGTGTTGTACTGTGGTGGCTTGCTGTTGCTACGATGTTGGGAGAGCTGCCACCAGTATTTAAAATAAAGCAGGGTCACCCATTGTGGACAGGTTTCAACTGAGCTTCCAGACTGACTATGTGGGCAATTTCTGAACGTTTAGTCATTGTAAACCTTACAGGAAAAGACAGTGGAAAAGCTCAATATGCTCAGTCATTGTCAGATACAGCGCTGGAAAACAAAACCATGATGAAACGCACCAGAATACTGTCGGAGAGAGCGCTGGAAGATGAGCCCCTCAGGTTGAAAGGTACCCAAAATACAACAGGGGTAGAGGTGCCGCTTCAAAGTAGAGTTCAACATGATGACATGAATGCTGTAAAGACTTAGAAACCTTCATTTGCTGATGGGGCACAACTTGAAATGAGGAAAAACGGCTGCAAACTTCCATGAATAATCTCAACACGAGCTGTACAAAGTATAATAAATCGGGGAACATTGAAAGTTGTAAAAAATGAACTGGAATGCATAAAGATTGGTATCCTAAGCATTGTTGTCATTTTAAGTACCGTTGAGTCATTTCTGGCTCATCTTGACCCTGTATAGGGTTTCCAAGCAGTGGCTAGTGGGTTTGAACTGTCGACCTTGTGGTTAGCAGTCCAGTGCTGATCCTATAGTATCACACACACCAGGAGGCCATCCTAGGCAGCAGTAAGCTGAAATGGACTGGTATTGGCCATGCTGAATCTGACAATCATATGGTTTACTACGCCGGGAATGACAAATGGAAGGGGAATGGCATCACATTCATTATCAAAAAAGAACATTTCAAGACCTATCTTGAAGTACAACTGTCTGTGATTGGATAATAACTATACACCCACAAGGAAGACCAGTTAATAATCAAATTTATGCAGCAACCACTAAATCCAGTGATGAGGAAATTGAAGAATTCTACAAAGTTCTTCAGTCTAAAATTGATCTTATTTGATCAATCAAAATGTATTGATCTTATTTGATCAAGCAAGATGTATTGATAATTACTGGTGATTGGAATGAAAAGGTTGGCGAAGGATCAGTAGTTGGAAATTATGGCCCGATGACAAAAATAATGCTAGAGACTGCATGATAGAATTTTTCAAAACCAATAACTTACACATTGCAAAGAACCTTTTTTGAACAACATAAAAGAAAACTATACACATGGACCTCACTGGATGGAATACACAGAAATCAAATTGACTATATCTGTGTAAAGAGATGGTGGAAAAGCTCCATATCATCAGCCTAAGCAAGGCCAGGGAAAGATTGTGGAACAGACCATCAACTGCTCATACGCAAATTCAGACTGAAGCTGAAGAAAATGAGAACAAGTCCACAAGAACCAAAATATGGCCTTGAATGGATCCCACCTGAATTTAGAAATCATATCAAGAACATTTTAAGTGTTAAAGAGCAAAGATGTTACTTTGAGAACTAAAGCGCATCTGACCCAAGCCATGGTATTTTCAGTTGCCTCATATGCATGCGAAAGCTGGACAGTGAATAAGGAAAACCAGAGAAGAATGAATGCATCTGAACTAATGATGCTGGCAAAGAATACTGAATATACCACGGACTTCCAGAAGAAGTCTGCCTTGGAAGTACTACAGCCAGAATGTTCCTTAGGAGCCAGGACGGTGAGACTATTGTTAGGAGGAACCAGTCGCTGGAGAAGGGCAACCTGTTTGGAAAGGTGGAGGGTCAGAGGAAAAAGAGGAAGACCCCAACGAGATGGACTGACACAGTGAAGCAACTATGGGCTCAAATGTAACAACAACAATGATAACAGAGAACAATTACCGAAACATTAAGTTCCGGTCCCACCTGTTGTTGTGGTTAAGTGCTTTCGAATCGGTTCCGACTCACAGTGACCCTGTTTAGCGTTCCCAAGGAGTGGCTGGTGAGTTTGACCTTATGGTTCAAATTGACCTTGTGGTCCAGTGCTTTATCCCAGGACCCTTAGGATCAATTAATTATGATTCAGAAGAAGCAGCCAGATAGGCAACAGGAGGAAGTGTCTAACACCTTCCTCTCTTTAAAGTGTCCATGTTTTGCCCAGTTAAGAGTGACCACTGGTCAGGCATGACGAATACACATAGAAATCAGAAATTAAATACGGCACATTAAATGGAAAGCCATCCACTTTAGAAAACGGATCTCAACCCATGCAGCCACAGGTGTGAGAAGAATGCTTTCTGTCAAGAATCTGCATTTGTGGATGTGTGTGTGTAAGTGCCAACAGCTAACATACTGAGCTGCTAACTGACAAGTCAGATGTTCAAGTCCACCTAGGGTCACTTTGGAAGAAAAGCCTGAAGAGCTAGTCCCAGAAAATCAGCCAATGAAAGTCCCTATGGAACACAGCTCTACTCTGACCCCCATGGGGTCCCCATGAGTGGGAGCCAACTCCATGTCTATCGGTTTCTTTACTGACTAGGAGGAGAGCAACCGAAGAACAATAAAAGGCAAACACTTTTCCACCCAGATCACTGAAACCGAGAATTCACACCCCCGGAGAGATGATTAGGTAGCATCTTAAACACTCATTTTGCTACATACACAACTACACACAAAACCTGCATGTTAACAGTGTCCTCCACAATTAGAGTAGACCACCTCTAGACGTCTGTCTAGGTGGGGAATTACATATTGATGTTAAAGTTCCACTTCTGTCTCACACTTCTGAGTTGTTCCTCCATCACCTCTAAAGAAATCACACTGGATTCCTGTTCAGTCAGGGTTTACCTGGCTACGTTCTGCCAGACAGAAATATTCCAGACTTAGCTCACAAAAATAACCTTCATTTGAGACTCCTCTTTTCACAGTTACACAATACATTTCCGGAAAAAGATGGCGGATC
>NW_006408547.1:24609291-24626998 GCF_000296735.1 Chrysochloris asiatica | reverse complement strand
TGAATTCTACCAAACATTCAGGGAAGAGCTGTCACCAATTCTACTCAAATTATTCCAAAATATAGAGGAGGATGGAAAACTTCCTAATACATTTTATGAAGCAAGCATAACCCTCATACCAAAACCAGGGAAGGACGCCACAGTTACACGATACATCCTGTCTCTTTACTGACAGGTCTCCAAGCCTGGACCCTCCACACCATCTACCTACAGCTGCCTGTCCTGCTCCCCTTCCCAGGATGCCACGCAGCCCAGAGCCTTCCTGAGCAGCCTCACTGACTCCCCACTAAACTACCGAATGGATGAGAAACCAGCTCACATGAACTTGGCAAGTGGTAAGCACTCACCACATATGCATTCCTTCCCTTCCAGAATCAGAGAAAGGGAGAAAATGTTCCCTATATCTCCCTGGGTCTCATCCCTCTGGGGTCTGTCCATGAGGTGGTGTTTTGTGACTTGAAACTTGTAAGTGGATGTTTGATAGGAATAAAGTGGAAAAGTCCCATTCTATGAAGGTAACTCAAAAAGTGTTGCTTTTAGGGTTCTAGTTCAAACATGTTGATTACTAACAGCGCATTTCCACACGTCTCTGTGATCAGTGGATGGCTGCAGACAAGTTCTCTCCGGAACACACTTATCTTAGTCCCTTGAGGATACCTGATATGAAAGGTCCAATTAAAGCAGTGCCTTCCCAGGGGCTCTGTTGAACCAATTAAATTCAATGCAGAAAGGTCAGCTCAGAAGGCTCTGGTGACTGCTTGGGGAGACTCCCAAGGAGTCTTGGTGTGGCACTGTGGGCTAATGTGTCAGACTGCAAAGTTGTCTAAACTGCAAGGTCGGTGTTTCAAGCTCACCAGCTGCTCATTGGAAACCCCATACAGGATTGCTATGGATCGGAATCAACTCGACAGCACTTAACAACAACAAAAGGGGTAAACTTGATACATATTCTCCAAGAATATGTAAAGATCACAAGGGCTTATCAGAAAGAAGTTTGAAAACCACGCTAGTGAGAAAAAGACCAGGAAACTTGTGCCCAGGAATTTTTATTCCCAAGAGTGTGCTTGCTCATTCTTTGAGAGTAGCCAGGGCCATCCCAGGAGAGTTACCTGGGAAACCTTACCCATTCACCTACAGTCAAGACCTTGCCCCATTACAGTCTTTATCCCCAAAGCTCAAAGAGCATTTCAAAGGAGCACAGCCTGAGTGCCCTGAGAATGCCAAAACTGCCGTGTTGTTGTTGTTGTTGTTGTTGTTAAGGGCCATCAAGTCAATTCTGACTCCTCACGATCCCATACAAGTTTCCCAGGAGCAGCTGATACATCTGAACTGCTGACCTTTCGGTTCAAAATCCAGTGCTGAGCCTACAGTGACACACCACGAGGTCAAAAATGCTTTGTTGTTGTGAAATGCCATCAAGTCAGTTCCCACCCACAGTGTCCCTGTACAGAATTTCCAAGGAGCGACTGGTGAACTTGAACTGCTGGACTTAGGGTTCAAAGTGATTTTACACTCTGGCATATTAATCCACAGCACCGCACCAGGACTCCAAAACTGCCTTGTTGTTGTTGTTGTTAAGTGCTGTCGAGTCGATCCTGATGCATAGCGACCCTGTGTAGGGTTTCCGAGGAGCAGCTGGTGAGCTTGAACCGCCAACCTTGCAGTTCAAACGGCTTTGCAGTCTGGCGCATTAGACCACAGTGCCACACCAGGACTCCCAAACTGCCTTAGAAGCACAGAATTCTTCAGGAAAGGGTTATTCTTGTTGTTAAGTGCTATTGAGGCAGTTCTTACTCATAACGATCCTGTACAAGGTTTCTGAGGAGCAGCTGGTAGATTTGAACCACCGACCTTGTAGTTCACAGTCCAAGGTTGATCCTACAGCCAGTGCCACACCAAGAAAGGGTTGTTGTTGTTGTTATATGCTGTAGAGTCAGTTCCCTCATAGCGACCCTGCGCAGGGTTTCCGAGGCTGTAAATCTTTATGGGAGCAGAACGCCTCATCTTTCTCCCGTGGAATGGCTGGTAGTTTCAAACTGCTGACCTTGAGATTAGCAGCCCGTCTCATATCCACTACACTATGCCTTCAGAAGTGTTTGAGATTTAGATGGAGGATTGTCAAGAAACAACAGCTTGGTGAAAAGAGATGGGGATAAGATTCTTGTGATTCAATAGTGAGTAATTTTTATCATGACTAATTGTGACTGTCACAATTGTAAAGATAGAAGTTTTGTAACATAAAGGGGGGATTAGTTAATCTTACAGCACAGGAACAAAGGACCCTGGGACCACCAAGGTAGAAGAAGAGCATGAGAGGAATGCGGGACCCTATCCAGAGAAGCAGTGACACCAGAGATGGAGGCAGAGATGAAGACATGGAGAGAGGAAGCTGCTGAGGACTCTGAACTCATGGAAAGAGAAAGGCTGTGTGCTGGTGGCCAGGAGGCAGGTTTGCAGAATGTGCCCTTTGGTTGTTTAATTGATTATATATTCCTGAGTATTTTGGTGTACACTCCCCCTACCCCACAAAAAACCAGAGGGAATAGAAGCAAATACTGTTGAATGATCATGCACGGAGGGGACTGTAATCATTGCAATGAAACAACAGTGTAAAACTAATGTTCTCCCATGTAAACTACCACTGAATTCACAATAAAAACTTTTTTGAAAATCACAAACAAAAACCAAAAAAAAAATCTTTTTTTTTTAAAAAAAGAAAACAATAGCTTCACATTTGGAATAATCTTCACCCATGGGTGAAAGAGAATTAGAAGTGGCCACCATCCCCCTTCCCTTACTCTCTCCTTCAGGAAAAACCACACACACTGAAAAGAACACCTTTCTTACCAAATAAAATGGAGACTTATTATTATATGTGAGGAAACAAAAATAGTTTTATATGCTTTTTAGGATGTCTTGATAGTAAAATGTAGTGTTATAAAACCAACGAAATATTATTCTAATCTGATGTAAAAGTGTGATTGTCAGTTGCCTACAGCAGGATTGCGCCTGTCATTACAGAGAAACAACAATGGAGAGAGAGACAGGGAGTGGGGGCCACAAGTGGTTCTTGTTGACACTCAGAACAGCAAAGTCAAGGACAAAAGGAAAGAGGCCCGGTGATTTTATGAACTTGAGAGACAGAAGTGAAGTGAAGCAAGACCCTTGTCATGGGAGAAGGCAACTCCACCAAGGATTGAGGGCACCCATGGTGCATAACCCACCCCTTAGAAGGGATCAAACTGCAGACTTCTAGTAGGGACATGGTCCCATTAACTATCTTGTTCTTATTACAGGAATGCCCCTACCAAGAGCTTCTACCTTTCCATTTCATCCCAGCCTTCCAACAGACTCTATCCAGGGCTCTTTCTAAGGAGCTCTGGTAACACAGTAGCTACAAGTCAGGCTGCTAACCTCAAGGTCAGCAGTTCAAAACTACCAGCCGTTCTGTGGGAGAAAGATGGTATTTTCTATTCCCGTAAAGATTTGCAGTGTCGGAAACCGTATGCAGGGTCACTATGAGTCGGAACCACGGCACACCACCAACCAAGGGCCTTTTCCTTCTTCTGTTGTTTCCCTCCCAGCGCAGGTCATGCTCACTCTTTGTTGCTTTGTAGCATTTCGTGCCCGTGTCTAAAACCTTCTAATAGTGTGCAAGCTCTTTGAGATGAGAGTTCCCATGTGATTTTCCTGTACCAGCCCACCCAGTCTCTGTGCCCACCACAGGGCTTGCACATGGCATATGCTTATTAAATGTTTATTGAATAAATAAATGGATGGCTGATACCAATGAGTTCATATCTGGAAAGCCTCAGGAAGGAATAAATGCCCTTTAAGCAATCTGGATGGCTGTCTTTGTTATTGTTGGAGGCCATTACAATTCCTTGGAGGTAGAAGCAGTAATTTCATTTCCCTAAGAAAGATCCACACTGAGCACCGGCATTTGCTAACAGACACAGAGACCCCGGTATTCCCTGGGGGTGGCAGCAAGACCAGATCTGATGGTCGTTTTCCATCAGAAAAAGTCCCAAGGGCTCTTTCTAAGCATAGAGACATTTGAACCAATGCAGACAACAGATGCAATTCTCCAAATTGGTGTCATGTGAGCCTGGTTTTTACATCCACAAAAAGAAAAGCTCCAGGCATCAAAACACTTTGATGGCCACATAGCTGCAGGAAGCAGAAACCTGAACATATTTTTAGGACTATATAAATTCTCCACAGTGGCAACATCGATGGAGTTGATGCATGCTAGCATCAATAAGTAAAAGTCATAGACAGGCAGACGGCTGATCACTAACAGAGTGAGGAAGAGCTTTCTCAGGCTCACCAATCTACAAACACCTGCTTACTGAATCCTTACTCATTGTAAGGCTGCCTCCCTTCCATTGTTGTTGTTGTTAAATGCTGTCGAGTCGGTTCCAACCCAAAGCAACCCTGTATAGGGTTTCCAAGGAGCAGCTGGGGAACTTGAACTGTTTGCAATTCAAGCGGCTTTGCCATCTGGTGCATTAACCACAGCGCCACACCAGGACTCCTTAGGAGTTTACAATTCTGGGAAAGAGACAGACATAAGAACAGGCTGCTTTGTGAGGAGGCTGGACAAGCCCCCACCTGCATCTAACCCATCTGTGTCCCTGCACCAACAGAACCAAGACCCTGGTACACAGCACACTGTGTTCAGATGCACCAGCACATTTTCTGCAGCTTCAAAGCCCTGATCTGAATGTGCCTCTGATGTCCACTGAGTGTTTCAAACAGAAGGAATACACCACATCTTTCTTTAGTGTCTCAGAGAAAGTAAGTAACAGTGGACCCCACACAGAGAAGTGGGCAGGTGGGCATCAGAGACCTGTTAGCTGGCCTGGTCCCCAAAGGTTGACTGTCAAGCCAAGGTTTACGCCTCTAGTAAGCAGTAGGGCAGGGCCTCCACACTCCACTGCCTGGTCTGGGTCCCTGCTACGTTCCCAGTTGACAGAACTATAAGAAGTCAGGCTCCACTCAGCAGAATAAAGACATTTTAAACAGTGAGAGCCATTCAGTGGGCTTCCTAAGTTGCAGGTACAAATTTTCCCAGCCTTCACAATTCAGGTGCTTAAAAACTGAACTATATTTATTTTCCTATAACTAAACTCAATTTTGAACACAAATCCCTGTCTGCCTAGTGGTAAAAAAGGTGAAGAAGTTTAGTCTGGTAGCGTAGTGGTTACGAATCGGGTTGCTAACCTCACAGTCAGCAGTTTGAAACTACCAGCTGCTCCGCGGGAGAAAGATGAGGCTTTCTGCTCCCGTACAGAGTTACAGCCTTGGAAACCCTGTACAGGGTCGCTATGAGTCAGAACCGACTCTACGGCACATAACAACAACAACCACTACCCCACACCCTTGCCTTCCTCCCTGAAATCACTGGAACTTCTGGAGGGTCAAAGTTGAGAAGAGCCGAGGGGGGCAGGGGGTGGGGGAAGTGCCTGGTATTCCCTGTCTACCTCAGCTCGTACGGTCCCATCTCACTCCCCACCATGGCCTGAACTGTTTGAGTCGAGGGAGGGTGAAACAAAAGCAGATTACAGGGGTGGGAGAGAAACACCTTAGTTCCCACCCCCCACTCACACATCTGTTGGGAGCATCTGGGCAACCACCTGGTGAAGATGCTGTAAGGGGCCTTCAACCTTCCAGGGCAGGTGGGACACAGTAACAGAGCTGCAATGGCTTCCCATGATGCCGCTGTGACAATACCCACCCTATGGGCTCTGATTCCACCCTCCTGCGGCGACTGGGGACAAACAGGTGAGTGGTCTCACATAGGCAGCCCCGTCCACACCCTCCACATGCATGCTGTCTATCAGCTGGGACCTGACCTCAGGTACCTGAAGCAAGAACCCCCATCTCCCTCCGGGCTTCCATCTCTTTGGCAGGCACTTAGAAGAACACAAACGTTCTCAAAGGGTTGGAAGGCCTCAGTCATGAAGACAGCACCAAGCACTGACAAGGGAGGCTGGGGATGAACTGACCGTCCCCTGTGAGTATAAGTCCTGTATCTAGCATCCCTCACGCCTGGTGAGGCTGTGTCACGCCAAGGTTGCGCTGGCTGTGAATGTTGTCCAGTACATGAATAAGTAGTGAGCCATCCGAGGAAACTGGAGCCATACTGTGAGGTCTAGCCAGCCAGCTGCACGACCTCCCTGCAGCAATCTCCTTATGCTCCAAGTGTGATTCCACTGTGCGAGCTTCCAGGTTTCTTTGCTGTGGACCTGCACATTCTTCCAGTCTGATACTCAGGATAAGATGTCATCTTGACCCAGCTGTAAGGCCTAGAGTCCTTCTCCTGTCAACTCAGACCTGGGAGTAACAGCATCTTAACTTCTATACAAGAAGATGAAGGGACTGACATCTGCCAATACGGCTGATGGCATTTCTAAGACGTCAAGACCCTACGCTGAAAGAAATTAACAAGCGAGAAGGGAAGGAAGACAACCAACGAACGTCTGTGTTCCAGCACTCGGTGAAACAGAAACAAAACAACAGAAATCCAGGTTTCCTCTAGACCAAACCGAAAAAGTCTTGATCTCCTAAGCCAATGCAGAAACGTGTTTTAATCTATCAGTGAGTTCTTACTGGTTCCAATGGTTCTTCTAGGTCAGTGGATTTCAAACTTTGTTCCACAAGGAATTCACTATGTCTCTGTGTGTGTGTGTGCAGAGAGGGGAAGGATTGTCCTTTAAGCATCAGCTAGCCTGAACATTTCCTCTGAAGGGATAGGAAGAATCAGCAGCTAACAACATGTTTTGGGCCCTTAATTTTCCATCCCCGATGTTACAGGGCCATGCTAGATTATAGAGCTATCAGGGAAGCCAATGACTCATGTCTGTTTGGGTGAGGACCAGGATGATTCATTCATCAACAGAAAAGTATCAGGTCGACTCAATTTGAGGTATTGTTTGGATGTCGCTGGAGACTCAAATCAGAGATAATGGTGGGATCACTTCTCATGATTAGTTTTCGCGTTTGATATTTCATCCCTGCAAGTGAAGAGACTGGAATCTTTACAGATGAAATTATTTGCTTCAAAATAGTACGGGAAGGGAAGAGGCAAGTGGGAGATGAAACCAGATTGGCCACGAGTTAACACTTGATGAAGCTGGTGATGGCTACATAGGGGTTCATTATACTATTCTATCGAGTTTTGTATATATTTAAATTTTCCTTAGTGAGCAATTAAAATTTATTTATACATATAAATTGGATGTATATGAAATAAAATCTTTCTCTTTTGGGCTGATATTTTTTAGGCTGCTTTGGAAACACACAGAATGTTCTGTCTAACCTACATACTTAAATATAGCATCTAAAGACTTGCCATGAGCCGAGCTCTGTCGTTGATATTTCTATATCCATAGGTTTATACCTGCATTGAGTCAAATCCTCCTAAAAGTCCTGAAAATGAAGAAATGGAGCTGGTTCTAAATGGTTATGTTTCCCAAAGTCACTAAGCTACTAAATGGTGAGTCTGGGTTTCAGCTATCATATGCTTAAGTGCCATCGAGTTAGGATCCGACTCATAGTGATCCCGTACAAGGTTTCCAAGGAGGAGCTGGTGAGTTAGAACTGCAGGCCATAACGGCCCACCCCGACATTGCAGTTTACCACATTAACCGGCAACGCCACACCAGAAGCATTCATTGAAATCACAGTGAGGTCTAGGTTCATCATAAATGATCCTGGAAGGAAGCTTTCCCTGAGACGACAGAATTGAGAGGATGTGGGCTTCCTGACCTGCCCCAGTCAGAGGATTCTCGTCAGCAGCACCTGGCTACCTCTGGGTCCAGTGGGGTCCAGGGATGTTTGTTTGAGAGCTGGAACCCACACTGTGCTGTCACCCACTGTTACTTCTGGGTTTTTAGCTCCACTCTAGTGCCTACATTTCTTTCATCAGAGCCATAGAAATAGACCTCCAAGTTGCAAATTGAATCCAAACCTCCCATAAATCAG
Organism: Chrysochloris asiatica; assembly: GCF_000296735.1. Classification (NCBI taxonomy): domain Eukaryota; kingdom Metazoa; phylum Chordata; class Mammalia; order Afrosoricida; family Chrysochloridae; genus Chrysochloris; species Chrysochloris asiatica. The sequence continues at coordinate 24,619,009 of NW_006408547.1, read as the reverse complement.
CTACATTGTATTCCAGTCCAGCATAGAGCCACTCACCCAGTGTCCCATCCCAACTTTTCCTTCTCTAGGAGAATCAGAGGAAAAGCACATCCAGGGGCACTCTAAGGAGGTAAGGACAATCCTTTGGCTACATCTTTACTCCTCCTGAGAGTGCATCCACAGTCCCAGGGGCACAGAGCTGGTGCATCCCGAGAGATGCAAAAGCAGGCTGACCACCAGGTCCAACAAGCATAGAGTGGACTCCCCCTGTGTGCCAGGCCTGCTGTCACATGGGGATGCTGAGTTAATAAGTCAGGGTCCAGGTCCTCAGGGAGCTCTCAGCCTGGTACTGGGGACACATCAGCATGACAAACAAAACTGGCCATGGGTATACAAAGGCGGCGTGGGCCTGAGCAATCCAGACGGGCTTCCTACAAGAGGTGATGTCTGAGCTGGGCCTGCCAGGAGAAAGAGGATGGGCCATTCCCAGCCAAAGATGATGTGAGTGTGTCTTAGTTACCTAGTGCGGCCCTAACGGAAACACCGCAGATGTTGTTCTCGAGTTGGCTGCCACGCATAGCCACCTGATACACAACAGAACGAAACACTGCCCAGGCCTGACCATCCTGATGATCGTAGCTATGCCTGAGCCCAGTGTCGCTGTCACTATGCAAACTATCTCGCTAGCGGTCTTCCTCTTTTTTCACTGGCCTTCCACTTTACCAAGCATGATGTCCTTCTCCAGGGACTTGATAACATATCCAAAGTATGAGAGACCGAGTTTCTCTATCCTGGCTTCTAAGGAGCATTCTGGCTGTACTTCTTCCAACACAGATTTATTTGTTCTTCTGTCAGATGCTATTGTTAAATGCTATTGAGTCGGTTCCGACTCTTAGCAACCCTGTACAGGGTTCCAAGGAGCAGCCAGTGGGTTTGAACTGACTGCCTTGCAGTTAGCAATCCAGCGCTTACTCTACCACACCACAGGTGATTTAAGGAGCAGAAATCAGGGCATTGTCTCTGCTTGCCAACAGCCCTGGGAGTTCCCTGGCTTGTAGTTGAGTTCTCTGTGTTTCCACGTCTCGGTTGCTCTTTTTATAAGATATCACTCTTGGTTAGGGTTAGGAGACAGCCTCCTCCAGTATGACCTCAGTAACCTAATCAATGAAAAGCCCTGTTTCCAAATAGGGTGAAAAAAATTTTACTTTTGAGTTGATTCCTACTCATGGCAACCCCATGTGAGCCGGAGTGAAACTGTGCTCCAGGGTTTTCAGTGGCTGGTTTTCTGAAGCAGACTGCCAGGCCATTCTTCCAACGTGCCTCAGAACCGACTCAAACTTCCTACTTTGTTAGTTCGAACCAAGGAATTCACAGGCTCAGGGGTAAGGATTTCAATCCAGGATAACGTGCAAAGACACCAAACAGGACAACATCGACTGCTAAGCACAAGGTTGGCAGTTCAAACCCACCAGCCACTCAAAGGGGAAAAGATGAGGTTTTCTGTTCCTGTGAGAATATTCAGCCTCAGAAACTTTATACAAGGTCACTATGAGTTAGAACCAACTTAAGGGCACTTAGTAATTACAACAGATTCTTAAATAGCATTCAAGTAAGCAGCACATATAAGAAGCCTTTGTAAGAATTCTTGGGATCTCTGGGTGGTACAAACAGTTAATGCTGATTGGCTGCTAACCAAAAAGGTCAGAGGTTCAAATCTACCCAGAAGTGCTTTGGAAGAAAGGCATGACCATGTACTTTTTAAAACTCAGCCACACAAAATCGTACGGAGCACATTTCTGCTCTAACAAAACCGAGTTAGTATTAACTCAATAGTGAATGGTATTTTATTTTTTAATGATCAAAACCAGAGATCCACCCACCCACCCACCGAGGTAAGTGCTGTCGTGTTAAGTCAGCTCTGCCTCACAGTGACCCTGTATAGGGGTTCCCACAGCCGCAAATCTGTATAGGAGCAGAAAGGCTCTTCTTTCTCCAGAGGAGTACCTAGTGGATTCAAACTGCTGATCTGTGCTTAGCAGTCCAATGTGTTACCCACTACGCCACAGAGCTCCTTCCCCAAAGCAGAGAAATTATTTAAAAAGCTTTTCTTCCTCCAGCTTGGTGTAGCGCAGCCAGAACTCAAAGCACCTTCTAGGCTGTGCAAAAGATGCAAGAAATGGATTTGGGAATGGGAGAGCCAGCTATAAACAAGGCAAACTGGGAGGACAGGCAGGACTTGGGGAGGGGTGGAGGGTGGAGAACGAGGTAAAGGAGGGGTAGAGGCAAGGCACAAAACCAAGAGGACGGGCACTGGGGATCAGACGCAGGGCAAAAAAGACATCTGTTATTGTCCGTGTCTTCCATCAAACCATCGGCAGGGGACAGGCAGTACATGCAGCCAATCATCATGTCTCTCAATATTTAAAGCAAAACATTTCATTCAACCAGAAACAAACTACCACTGCCCTCCCACCCCCAATCAACCAGCATCAGCATTCTATGCACAGCTACTTAGATGTTGCAGCTGTTTTCCATGCCAAGGAGCTCTGGTAGCATAGTGGTTACAAATCCGGCTGCTAATCTCAGGGTCGGCAGTTTGAAACTACCAGCGGTTCCGCGGGAGAAAGATGAGGCTTTCTGTTCCCATAAAGATTCACAGCCTCAGAAACCCTATACAGGGTCACTATGAGTCTGAACTAACTCCACAGCACATAACAACAACTGGGTCCTGAGAATACACACATCATAGCTAAGCCATCAGAACCTTCCTGCTCCAGACACTCAAAAGTGGGAAAACACAGGAGATAATCAGATCCCATCCCTGTCTGGGCTCTTCACATGCTGGTGGGAAAGCCAGGGGCAAGGCTACCTGCAACAGTAAGAGTGAGACAAGCCGGCACATTTTGAGATACAGAAAGTCACTGTGACCCAGCCATATCCTTTCTAAGTGCTGCTTTTAAAATGAAAGACTGACTACAACAGTGAATTGGCAATGGTCCATGATTTATTCCTACAGATAGATTCTCTAAAAGTGCATTAAAAAGGAGTCCAGACTGTGATGATTGATACAGGTACCAGCTTTTGAAAGTTCATCAGTGGAGTCATTCATACAATCTACAGACCTTGTGAACTATGGGTACTCTCTGATTTTTCCATTTTCCTCTATCCCCTCCTCAGCCTACGAGAGCCTAAACATTCACTTAACCCAAATAAAAGAGGAGACTCTAGAGCGATGATTGCGAAAGGACACAGGCTAAGACATATATTTTTTTCCTCCCCTGAGCTTTATAGACCACGATTTAATTCATTTGCCACCCCGCTCCCCAACCTATCCCATCCCCTAATTCTTTTATTCCATTCCTCAATGTTAACTTCTAGGACCACCAAGAGAGGTTGTAAGCATGTGTCTATACAATCCCGGGGGTGATACAAACTCAGACTAAGATGTGAATTGTTGTTTCAGTAAGTCAGCTCTACTCATAGCAACCCTATATAGGGTTTCTGAGGAGCTACTGGTGGGTTTGAGCTGCCAACTTTGTGGTTAACAGTTAAGTGCCTACCCTACAGCAGCACACCAGGGCTACAAAGATGTGAGTTTGTTGTTGTTGTTAAATGCCATTGAGTTGGTTCCAACCCATAGCGACCCTCATAGGGTTTCCAAGGAGTGACCAGTGAGCTTCAATCACCAACCTTGTGGTTCAAATGACTTTGCAGCCCAGCGGATTAACCCGCAGTGCCACACCAGGACTCTGACATCGAATGGTACCTGCTAAATCTGAGTCTCGGGTTGTTAAATGCATGGTCCTGAAACTAGCTGGAAATGGGAGAATTTTCCCCTGAACCTTCTCTACCAAGGAGCGAACACTCCCTGCCCATCCCACACTCCCTGCCCATCCCACACCGAGAAGAGATAAAGGACTATCTTACCATCTGCCTTCTGTTCTCCACGAGGTGCACGCCAATAATCCCTAAGAAAGATCCGAAGCCCAGCTAAGACAAAAGGAAAAACAAGAAAGGAGAAAACACTCCAGGTTAGCATGCCTGACGGCTTCATAGTAACACATAACAGTAAAGAGGGAACAGGACACTGCTCATAAAACAATCAATGCAGTAAGGCCAGCCATTCCCACCTTATGAAGGATTCAGTGTGCTTACTCAGAGTTAGGTGAATGAACATAGTCTCCAAGGAGCTGATAAAATATGACCCACCTGACTTTCCTCGGTTTACATCGTTTAAATGCATTCATCAGTTCAACCCGGTTCAGATCATTTAAATGCATTCATCAGTTCAACCGATTCTGACAGTTTAAATGCATTCATCAGTTCAACTCTTGATGATACAAAGTGAGGACAATGTACACTGACTGCTGTGTGGATTCCAACTTGTAGGAACTCTTCAGGACAGAACAGAACTGCCCAATAGGGTTTCCAAGACTCTAAGTCTTTCCAGAAACGGAGGCTAGGTCTTTTCTCTCTCAGAGCAGTGGAGTGCTTAATCACTATGTCACCAGTTCCTCCTGACAACCCCATACAAGAGACAATATCTTCATAGCAAACATACAAAGGAACCATCGAGTCGACTCCCCACGGCTGCCCCAAATGAGTCAGAGGAGAACTGTGCTCCACGTGGTTTTCAAAGGCTGACTTTTAGAAGTGGATTGCCAGGTGTTTCTACTGAGGCACCTCTGGTGAACTCAAATCTCCAACCTTTCACTCAAGCAGTCCAGCACATTAATCCTTCACACCACCCAGGGATTCCAACTTCTTAGCTGTTGTTGTTCATTGCCATTGAGCCGGTTCTGACCAATAACAACCCTGTACGGGGTTTCCAAGGGTTAACGGGTGGGTTTGTACTGCCAACCCTGTAGTTAGCAGTCCAGTGCTTTTCCTACAGCTCTGCACCAGGACTCCATTTTCAAAGTAACCCAGAGCAATTCATCACCAATCTTCTACACATCTGGTTATGAAGTAAGGAACCAACCTAAATTGTCTTCTGTTGGACCTAGCTGAAGTCTCCTCATTCCTAATATCTCTTCTTGAAGTGAGATTTTAGGAAACTAAAACACAAGTGTATTTCCAAAGAAATATTACACACTAATCCTATGACACTTAAGGAGGTCTGATTAGAGATTCACTTAACTGTCTCTTTGAATTCAGCTGAACAAACAGAATGGGAAATGTTAGCGAAGGTAAAGAATGACAGGAGGGAGGCTCAGGCTTAGAGCCAGGAGCACGGTCCAATGTGGACGCCAGGAAAAATAAAAGAAATAGGAAGCCCCTCCAAGGTGAGAGGACAGAAGCAAACGGGAAGGGCTCTTCTGAAGAACGTTCTGACACATGTTACAACATGGATGGACCAGGAAACCAGTGTGCTGAGTAAAATAAACGTTGGTCACAAAAGGACAATATTATATGATTCCACTTATATGAAATAACAAAAATAGGCAAAATTACAGAGACCACTGTTCATTAGTGACAACCAGGAGTTCTGGTGTGGCGCTGTAGAATAAGTACTGGACTGCTAACCAAAAGGTTGGCAGTTCAAAACCACCAGCTGCTCCTTGGAAACCCTATACAGAGTCATTATGAGTCAGAACTGGCTCCACAGAATTTAACCACCACCACCACCAGGGGTGGAGGGGCGGGGGAGGGAAAGAGTCATTGGTACGTTTCTGTTTGTGGTGATGGCACATTTGACCATAGTTGTACAACAAGATTAATGCAACTGGCATCACTAAATTAAACACCTGAAAATTGTTGCATTGGTAAATGTTATATTATATTTGAGGGGGCTTCAGAAAATGTGTGTGTGTGGGGGGGGGTGGAATTCCAGTATCTTTAATTCCATTTTTCCATGAACTTTTGAAGGCCCTTTATATTTTCACCACAATAGAAGAAGAAGAAGAAAAGGAAGAGGAGGAAAAGGGGAAAGAAGGAAAACAACCAGAAGGAGAAAGGGCTCTTTTGAAGAATCCTCTGGTTCCATGTGTAAGTCTCACGATTCTGGTATACTGAAGAAAATGTACATGAGGGGGTGGTGGCTCGAGACAACAAAGTTGAGTATTATAATGAAGTCTGCAAAGATCTGAAGTTAGAAAACCAAAAAGTAAGAACATGCTCAGTAGTTCTCAAGCTTCAAGAACTGAAGGAAAAAGTCAAGCCTCAATTTACAATATTGAAGGATTCTACAGGCAAAACTCCTGATTAATGTGCTGCACTGCAAAATCGTTTGAACTGCAAGGTTGGTGGTTCAAACTCACTAGTTGCTCCTCAGAAACCCTGTACAGGGTTGCTATGGGTTGGAATTGACTCAACGGCACTTAACAACAACAAATGGACAAAATATTGAATGATGCAGAAAGCATCAAAAGAAGATGGAAAGTATACACAAAGTCACTGTTCCAAAAAGAAATGGTGGATGTTCAACCATTTCAAGAGGTAACAACATACGATCAAGAACCTATGGTACTGATGGGTGATATCTAAGTTCACTGAAGGCATTGGCCAAAAAAACCAAGGTTCTAGGAAGTGATGGACTACAAACTGAAATCTTTCAACAAACTGATGCAACACTGGAGGCACTCACTCACTTGTGAAGAAATTTGGAAAAGATCCATATTTGTATCCATTCCAAAGAGAGATGACCCAAGAGAATGTGGGAATCACTTAACAATATCATTAATATCACATGCAAGTAAAATTTTGCTGAAGTAATTCAAAAATGGTTCCAACAATACACTGAATGAGAACTGCCAGAAATTCAAGCTGAATTCAGAAGCATATGTGGAATAAAGGACATCATTACAGATGTTAGGTGGATCTTGACTAAAAGCAGAGAACAACAGAAAAGTGTTTACCTGTGCTTTACTGACTGTGCAAAGGTTTTTGACTGTGTGGATCATGACAAGTATGGACAACATTGCAAAGACTGGGTATTCCAGAAGACTTGATTAAGCTCATGAGGAACCTGTACATAGACCAAGAAGCAGTTATTAGAACCAAACAAGGGGCCACTGAATGATCTAAAATCAGGAAAGGTGTGCCCCAGGGTTGGATCCTTTCAAAACACTTAATCTGTATGCTGAGCAAATAATTTGAAAAGCTGGAAAGCATGAAGAAAAACATGGTATCAAGATTGAAGGAAGACTCATTATTAACAACCTACAATATGCAGATGATACAACCTTGCTTGCTGAAAGTGAAGAGGACTTAATATATTTACTGATGAAGATCAAAGACCACAGCCTTCAGTATGGATTGCACCTCAGTGTAAAGAAAACAAAAACCCTCACAAATGGACCAGTAAATAGCATCATGTTAAATGGAGAAAAGATTAAAGTTGTCAAAGGCTTCATTTTTCTCAGATCAACCATCAACACTCACGGAAGAAGCAGTTAAGAAACCAAAGGCTGTATTGCATTAGGCATGCTGCATGAGACCTCTTAAAAGTGTTCAAGAGCAATGATGTCAGCTTGAGGACTAAGGTGTGCCTGATCATGGTATTTTCAATTGCCTCATATGCATGTGAAAGTTGGACAATGAATAAGGAAAACAATAGAAAAACGATGCATTTGAGTTATGGTGTTTGTTGTAGAAGAATATTGGGGAGCACGGTGGCTCCACACGATGAAAACTGGGCTGCAAACCACAAGGTCCGCTGTTCGAGCCCACCAGTCGCTCCGTGGGAGAAAGAAGAGGCTTTCTGTTCCCACAAAGATTTAAAAGCTTCAGAAACCCTGTACACAGTCGCTGTGAGTTGGAACCAACTTGAAGGCACGTAATAATAACAACAACACAAGAACATTGAAAGTACTGTAGACAATCATAAGAACAAACAAATCTGTGTTGGGAGAAGTGCAGCCGAATGTGCACGAAGCCAAGACGATGAGACTTCAGACACGTTACCAGGAGGGACCAGTCCCTGGAGAAGGACATCATGCTTGGTAAAGTGGAGGGTCAGCGAAAAAGGGAAAGGGCGGCGATGAGATGGATTAGCAACAGGCTCCAGTGTAACAACAACTGTAATGATGGTGTGTCTGTGGGCAGTGTTTTGTTCTGCTGCACACAGAGTCGCTATGAGTCAGAACCGACTGGACAGCATCTAACAAGTGTACCTTGGTGGCACAACGGTTAAATGCTCAGTTGCCACCCAAAACGCTGGCAGTTCAAACCATCAAATCTTTTCTCTCTGTAGGAGACACCAATCTGATGATCTGCTTCCACAAAGACTCGTAGTGGTGGTGGGCCGTGGAGTCGGGTCTGATTCATAGTGACCCTGTCTAGGGTTTCCAAGACTGTCCATCTTTACAGGAGCAGAAAGTCTCATTTTCCACCCAAAGAATAACTGATAGATTCGAATGGTTGACCTTGCAGTTAGCAGTTCATCAGAGTAACAAAGGCTACTATAAAGATAAAATATACACTATTTGTAAAATGTTGATAAATAAGGGTGCCAAAATATTTTTATCCTTGCTAAAAATGGTATCATTGTTATTAATTGTTTTGATCGTAGCTAATGAGAGTAATTGTGACAAAATACTAATTTTAAAATTAATTTTAAACCTTTAAAAAAAAAATCTTAGTTTACCACTTGATACAACAATTCAAAGTTCAGGTTCATAGCTGATAGACGTCATTCCAATAGAGATACACGGTGCACAATGTAGACATTTGGGGCAAATTTCACTTCTAGCAAGCTAACCAAACCAATTGTCATCAACTTGATGCGGATTCCGGGCTACCCCATGCATTACCATACAGTTGTCTTGGGTATAATCCTTAACAGAGCAGATCACCTGGTCTTTCTTCTGAGGATCACTGGAAGCTGTCAACCTTTCAGAGAGTAGCCCAGCAAAAACCAATTGTGCCCTCTTGGACCATTTGCTAAAAACTGCGGCTGCTGCTGTGTGCTGTGGAGTCGGTTCTGACTCATAGTGACCCTGTACAAGGCTTCTGGACTCCTGGTATGGATCCGGGTAGGATCAGCACTGGACTACAAACCACAAGACAAGGCCAGCAGTTCAAACCCACCAGCTGCGCCTCGAAAACCCTATACAGGGTCACTATGTGTCAGAACCAATTCAACAGCGCTTAACAACAGTAAGGTTTCTGGGGCTGTAAATCTTTAAGGGAGATGGAAGCAGAAAGTCTCATCTCTGGTAGATCAAACTACTGACCTTTTGGTTAACAGCCCAACACATAATCCACTATGCTACTAGAACTCTTTTGCTAAGAACAGTGGATGTAAAGTCTTCTTGATAACTTAAAACTGGGAGGCCAGCTCCTTGCCAGATCTGATTAGACACTCGTTGATTTCAGTGCATTGTTAATTTCCAGAAGGGGAACAATGTTAGTTCTGTCATTTCCTTGTTGTTCCCGTAAGATTGCATTCTTCCCAAAATCTTCATTCCTTGGTTTGTTGGCAGGAATTTTTTAAGGCCACCTGACCATATTCCAAGGATTAAGTTTGCTGAAAAAAAAAACTAATTCAATACATCAATTCACCTTATGGATCCTTCACATAAACTATAATGCACAGCCACCTTTCAAAGCCCAGGAGCATAAAAGCATTTTTTTTTTTTTTTAATTTAAGGTTTTTATTGTGGATTGAGTGAAAGTTTACAGGGCACATCATCAGTTTCACATTCAACCATTCATATAACTTGTTTCATTACATTGATCATAATCCCCTCCATATACCATTAGTTAAAAGTATTGCTCTCTATCCACTTTAGCTTTT
>NW_006408547.1:24605329-24606568 GCF_000296735.1 Chrysochloris asiatica | reverse complement strand
GCTACCAAAAGAGAAGAATGTCCACACCTTTATCTCAGCGGTTCTGCCAGGCGTCTGTGGCCGCTCCGATCTTTCCCCCACGTGGTCTCACCCAAGATGGCGGCTCCTGGTGCAGCCGAGCGTCCCGGAGTAGAAAGCAATAGATTTCTTGCTTCTGCCACAAATTCCCCCAGCTGTGAGCCTTCCAACCTTCTAAGTATTCCTTTATATGTGGGTCAGAGTTCTGGGACCATTCCCTGAGCCTGCTCGGTCGGGTATTCTGTGTTGTTGTTGGCAGAGCTCTCTGCTATACGTCCACCCGATCCTCCATCTTGTTGTTCCATAAAAGCATTTCTTAAAAGGTTTCCTATTATTTTGGAAAATGCACACATTGTCTTAGAGTTCTGGAGGTCAGAGGATGGCTGGACTCTCACTGGGCATCAAGGGATGGACAGGGCTGCGCTCATTCGGAAAGCTTTGGGGAGAATCCGTGTCCTTGGTTTCTCCAGCTTCGAGAAGCCCTTACACGCCTTGACCCATGGCTCCTTTCCTGCTTCTTCAACAGGATTTCACGTCGCTTGAAGCTTCTCGTCTGCACCCTCATCCACTCTGTAGAATCATGTGGCTCTCGGCTTCCGTGAAGACTGCAGCCCTCAAAGTCCTGGGAACAGTTCGACTCAGTCCAACAGGATCACTGAGAGTTAGACCTGAATGACCACAACGGGTCTGGTTTGTGTGTGTAGGCGTCACTACATTGGGTCTACTCAAGGAATTCAAGATAATCTCCCTAAAGTCAGCTGATTAACAACTTTACGTATAGCTGCAACCTGAATTCCCCTGGAGCATATAAGGAGCAAATTCACAGATTTCAGAGATCAGGACGGAAACATCCTGGGAAACAGGGGACATTATCCTGCTCTGGTAGCGTAGTGGTTATGAGTCAAGCTGCCAACCTCAAGGTCAGCAGTTTGAAACTGTCAGTGGTTCCGCAGGAGAAAGATGAGGCGTTCTGCTCCCATAAAGATTTACAGCCTCAGAAACCCTGTGCAGGGTCACTATGAGTTGGAACGGACTCCACGGTACTTAACAACAACAACCATATTGTTATGGTGTTGGAGGAGAATATTGAAAGTGCCATGGGCTGCCAAAAGAACAAACAGAATCTGTGTTGGAAGAAGTGCAGCCAGAGTGCTCCTTGGAGGCCAGGATGGCCAGACTTCGTCTCTCATACTTTGGACATGTTGTCAGGAGGGACCAGTC
>NW_006408547.1:24602306-24605229 GCF_000296735.1 Chrysochloris asiatica | reverse complement strand
ATTTGTCTTCCAGCTCACTGGTTCTGCCTTCCATCTCATCTATTCTACTCCTTTGCCCTTTCAGAGTATTGTCTATTTCTGATATTCTGTTATTTATTGTTTGGACCTCTTTCTGTATGTTTTGAATTGTTTCCAATAATGTAACTATCTTATTTAATTGTTCTTTTAGTGCTTTCCTGACATCTTCCTTATTTTTCTCAATTCCATTGTAAAGTATTTGGAAACATTTTAGAATAATTTTTCTGAATTCCTTCTCAGACATTTCCAAGACCTGCCCTCCTTCCAGAATGGAGTCCAGGTCTACTTCTAGGTCATTTGTCTCAGACACTTTACATTGTTTCTGGACATGTGCTGATACGGTCATCTGCTTTTGCTTCTTGGACATGTTTAGTGTTTATCTGTGGACTTAATACTTGAGTATATTTTTTAGTATTTTTTATGCTTTCTGATTACTTCCCTTTTCACTCTTCTTATTGCTTAACTCAGAGTAACTTTCACCAGAGTTGTCTGTTTCCCTGCTATGTGGCAGTTGGTATTGCTTCTTGCCTGGGGTTTGGTGTTTTATAGAATGTGACTGTAGCTTGGCTATATGGTAGCAGTTGCTGATTTTTCTTTTTCTTAGGTAATATATGGAGAGAAAGAGTCCTCCAAAGGTAGAAAGGGGAACATATAAGAGCAAAACAGCACCAGCGAAAAAAAACAAGAGACAAAAAAAACAAACAAAAGACAGCAACAACAAAAACTAGACTGAATACTGCAGTCTATAGTCACAGAAAAGGGAGAGGAGGGAAAGAAGAGAAAAAAAAATCTGTAGCCTAATATGAGTATGACTTTAATGTCCTCTCTTCAGATTCTTGCTGTCACAGCTGCCTGAAAGATTTCAAGATGCCAGTGTTGGTTGTTATGCTATACCTCAGGCTTTAATTTAATTTTCAGCCTGTTTTGTTTTTAAACTCTCTTTCCCTCTCTACAGCCCTGTGCTGCCCTTTCCCGTATTAAAAATCAAAACAAAAGACAAACAAAAAGCCTTCAGGGCCTGTTCTTGGGCTGAGTATCTGTGCGCATGCATGGCAGAAGAACCCACCCGTGGTGAGTGTGGGGGGTGTCTACTCGCTCAGGCTCCCCCTCTAGTCACCAGAATGTAGGTGGGCAAACAGTGGGCACACCAATGACCAGATACAAAAAAGAAAGAAAGAAAAGAAAATCAGAACAAAGCAAAACTGACAAAGTGCATTGTCCACCTTTGCTCCAAGGTTCCCGCGGCATTTTTCTGTGGTGTTTCTGCTTCCCTGCTTGGTCTTGCCATTTGGTCTCGCCCAAGATGTTGGCTCCGGGCCTCCGAGCCCAGCCCGGCAAATTCAAAAGTACACGATTTTTTACTTCAGCTTCAAGTTTCCTAATCTATAAGCCTTCAAACCTTCAAAGTAGTCCCATCTCTGTGGTTCCAAGTTTTGGCGCTCTTCCCTGGATCTGCTTTGCCTGGTATTCTGTGGTATTGCTGACGGCGAACTTCACTGCACCTCCAGCCTAGCCGCCATCAAGCCCCGCCTCCGGGACTGGTCCCTCCTGATAGCAAGTTTGAAGTATGAGAAATGAAGTACTTCTTCCAACACAAATTTGTTTGTTCTTCTCTGTAGCCAACTCTACTCTGAGGAGGCAGCTCTTCCCCAGTTGTATTCTGAGTGTCTTCCAACAGGAGGGGCTCATCTTCTGGCATCAAGTCTGACAGTATTCTGGTACTATTCATAAGATTTTCATGTTCCAGCACCATATCTGATAATGTTGTTGTTTTAGTGTTGTTGAGTGGGTTTCGACTCATAGTGACTCTCTATAGCATTTCCAAGAAGCAGCTGGTGGATTTGAACCACCAACCTTGCAGCTCAAAGCAGCCTTGTACCCAGTGCTTATCCTATAGCACCACACCAGTACTCCGTATCTGATAATGCTCTGCTGATTTTCCTAAGGTTTTCAGTGGCTAACCATTCAGCAGTCTGCCTCGCCTTTCCCCTGCTCTGTCTTAGTCTGGAAGCTCCAATGAAACCTGTCCACCACGGGTGACCCTCATGGTATTTAAAATACCAGTGGTATAGCTTCCAGCATCCACGCAACATGCAAGCCACCACAGTATGACAAACTGACAGATGAGTGATTTGTCCTATTACTATTATTTATGCTATACTTTAAACTATAACTCCAATGTTGTTGTTGTTAATTGCCATAGAGCCAGTTCTGACTCATAACAACCCTGTAAAATATTTCTGAGGAGTGGCTGGTGGGTTTGAACCACTGATCTTGTGGTTGGCAGTCAAGTGCTTATCTTATAGTGCCACACCAGGACTCCACTTAGCCTAATTAGTAAAGTATATCAGAGCAGAAATTATTTACTAATTTGGCTAAACTATTGGGGTCCTACTGTGGCATTGTAGGGAAAATCCGGACTGCAAGCCCCAAGATCAGACATTCAAATCTACCAGGTGCTCCTTGAAAACTTTGTGTAGGGTCGATATGAGTCAGAACTGACGAGGTGGTACTTAACGACAACTGTTTCGTTTAAAGAAAACTTCAAGGAATATTTTTAGTTTTAGGTTTAAAGATCATCTCAGGACAATAGTTTAGACTCAATTGTTCCAGGAAGCCTGGATTCCATTAAAATTTTAAATTCTGTTCTGCATTTTCCCCCTGTTGACCAGGATTCTATAGAACCTTGGATGCAGATGTTCAGTGACAATAGCAGCATCCAGTTTTTCTTGCTTTCATGGTAAAGAGCGCCGTTGTTCATGGAGTCAGTTAGACACAGGCTCCATTTCCTCCCTTGGTTCCTTCCTCTCCTTCTTCAGAGGAACAACTTTAATTTGTTTCTTTTACAAAGAACCCTTCACTTTGAGATAGACCTGGTGTTGTTGTTGTTGTTGTTGTTGTTGTT
>NW_006408547.1:24595694-24602206 GCF_000296735.1 Chrysochloris asiatica | reverse complement strand
GCAGTGTTTCGTTCTGCTGTGCATAAGGTCGCTATGGGTTGGTACCGACTCGATGGCACCTAACAACAACAACAACCATAAACACAGGAGTCCTGGTGTGGCGCTGTGGGTTAATGCTTTGGACTGCAAAGTCAGTTTGAACCACAAGGTTGGTGGTTCAGGCTCACAAGTCACTCCTTAGAAACTCTATACAGGGTCACTATGGGTCGGAACCACCTTGACGGCATTTAACAACCACCACCACCATAAACATAAACAAAAGTTTCAATGCCTTGCCTTAGATCTCCAACTCTGCTGAGCTGGAGTTGAGAGTATCTATACTGTCCTTCCCCCTCCTGCCCCAGCACCTCACAGAAGACGCCCCACTCACAATGATTCCTGGGTAATAGCCTCCCACGGTCACATTCTCAGTTCTGGTCGTTGCAGCAAGGCCTATGGTCAGTATGAAGATGGACACGATTAGGAGAGAGACAGCAAACCAAAGGGACGTCTTCTTCCTTTTAGCAAACGCTTCTGTAAGGACAGGAAAGGAGACACCCATTAGAAAGACACCATAGCCTAGACGATCGGGTTTCTAGTAAATATCATGAACATATTTAGTATAAGGAGTCTTGGTGTGATGCTGTAAATAAGCACTGGACTGCTAACTGCAAAGTCGATGGTTCAAACCCACCAGCCGCTACTTGGAAACCCTGTAAGGGTCGCTGTGAATCAAAACTGACTCGACAGCACATAACAACAAACAACAACAACTCAGTATACGTGTGGCCTTTCTTTCTGAACAGTACAGGTATGTGAATATCCCTTCTGATTGAAAAAGTTCTCTCACCCTTAAACACTCACCTCAGATACCTCACTCCACCTCTGTAAAACCTCCCTAGACCGACCCAGTTAGATGATACCTGTCTCTCTCATTCACCCAGTTTCTCAAACAGAAACTTTACCCCATCATACAAAGGGTCTTCAAAAAAGTTCATGAAAACATGAAATTAAAAGATAATGGAATTTTTTCACAAACATTTGGAAGCCCCCTGGTATATAGTTAATTGCTGCATATGTCCCTTGATGTTACATCCTAAACAACATTCAAATCTATCTGTTTTCACTTGGACTGCCAATCCAGTCCTTCATACAAACTGCCACCTTGTCTGCTCTGGTCACCAGCAACCATCCCTTCCCTCCGATCCCCTCCAATCCTCTCCAATGCAACAAGGGGGAGCTTTAAAAGCCTTTGCTGGTTTCTGTTACTGATATTTGTTAATTACTAGCCTCTCCAGCTCCCAGTTCCCCTTCTGTTCTTCTAACAATTCTCAGATTGTCCCTTGAGGAATCGTCCCTCTGCCACGCTATAGGAGCTTTAAAGGCGGTATGGAGAGGTCCCTGCTGTGGTATCCAAAATATTGCCTAACCAGCACAACCCAGGCACTGTCCCATCAGAACACACACCTCAGAACCAGAGCAGGTCACGGGGGCACCTGAGGCACAAATGGCTTGCTTATAATACAAGCAATTATTTGTATGTTTGTTTGTTTGCATCGCCCCACCGACTGCCTTCCCTCTGATTGCAAGTACCTTGAAGACAGTGACCGAGGTCTTCATCCTTGAATAAGACCTTATTATTATATTATTAACATAATAATAATTATAACTGTTAGATTGTTGTTAAGTGTTGTCGAGTTGGTTCCGACTCATTCCGACTGTGCAACACTGCTGAGCCCTGCACCATCCTCACAACTGGTGTTACGTTTGAGTCCATCACTGCCAGCGCTGTGCCAGTTAATCTTCTTAGGGGTCTTCCTCTTTTTCACTGACCCTCCACTTGATGTTGTTTTCCAGGAATCGGTCCCTTCTGATAACATGTCCAAAGTAGGAGAGACAAAGTCTTGCCATTCTGGTTCTAAGGAGAATTCTGTTTATACTTCTTCCAAGACATCCTTGCTTGTTCTTCTAGCAGAACAAATAGGTATTGATTAAACAAGCTGTTGTTGTTAAGTGCCATCGAGTCGATTCCGACCCACAGTGAGCCTGTATGAGGTTTCTGAGGAGCAGCTGGTAAGTTTGAACTGCTAACCTTGTGGTTCACAGTCCAGTGCTGACCCTACAACACCACACCATAAAAAAAAGTACCAGGCCCTAGTCTAAGTACTTTTCATATATTAATTCATTTAATTATCTCCCCAACCCTATAAGCAAAAGAAGTATAACTGTCAAGTTGATTCTGACTCATGGAGACTCCACATGTGCCACAGTAGGAGTGAGCTGCACAGGCTTTCCAAGACCTTTTAGAAGATTGCCAGGACTTTCTTCCAAGGGACCTCTGGGTGTGTTGGATCCAACAGTCTTTTAATTGGTAGTAAAATATTTAAGATTAAACATTTGTGCCACCCTGAAACTGCACCCATAATGGTACTATTATCACCATCTGGGGTTAATATGATGAACTGCAAAGTCACTTTCAACCACAAGGTTGATGGTTCAAACTCACTAGCTGCTCCTCAGAAACCCAATACAGGGTCACTATTGATCAGAACTGACCCGAAGGCACTTAACAACAACATCGTCATTTGTAGACAAGATGCTGAGAATCAAGTCCAGGTGGTCACTCTCATCTAAAGCCCAAGGTCCTAACCACTGCGCCATGCAGCTTCCCATAAGGACACTGGGTACCGGGGGTCATGGGATCAGCAGGGTTCAGTTTTAAGTAGACTTTAAGACGGTGGTTATTAAGCCTGGCTTTAGCATAATGTTATAATTAATTTAATTACATGAAATAAGCCAAGAATCTAGGATGCTGTTGTGAGTCTAATTTTATCACATTTAAAATTCATTCAGTGAGTTCCTAATCATCTGCAGCAAAATCAAATGTTTCATGACGCAATTGGGCTCAGGAATGTTTCAATTCCAACTCAGGGCGGCAACGAAGGCCCTGTCCTCACACGATGGCTCCTGCTTCCGACATAACCTCAGGAACCGTCTCAGCTGCTCCTCACACGGATTCTTGCTCACAGCTCAATCTTTTTGTCTTTAACCAGGAAGCAGTCTAGGGACCAATGACAGTGCCAGGGGGAGACCCAGGCTTTAGACACAGCTGTCTCTGGGTCTCAAAGCTTGCCAACCCCAAGCATCCTTGTGTTCTTCTTAAGCCCATGAACACTAGGCACTTTTCCTAGTCTACAGATTTAGGGGGAAACCTTCACACCAACAAGTGCATGACCTCTTTTGCAATAACACATATTGTCATTGTTGTTGTTGCTAAGTGCTGCTGAGTCAATTCCGACCCATAGAGACCCTGTGTAGGGTTTCTGAGGCTGTAAATCTTTACAGGAGCAGAAAGTCTCATCTTTCTTTGGTGGAACAGCTGGTAGTTTCGAACCAGCTGACCTTGAGGTTCACAGCCCAACTCATAACCACTAAGCTACCAGAGCTAAGCCTGTTAAATTCAAAGCATAAAAGTCAGCTCAGAAGGCTAAGAAGACAGATTTTGGGGATTCCAAAGGGGTCATCTTAATAGATTTTCTTGAAGAGCACAGGACAATCACAAGGGCTTATTAGGAAGAAGTTTGAAGAAAACTGAAAACCACATTGGTCAACTAAAAGGCCAGAAAAGTTGTGACGATTTTTTTTTTTTCCATCATGACAATACACTTGCTTGCACTTCAAGGGAAGGAGCTCTGGGTGAGTAGTGGTTACAAATTGGGCTGCTAACCTCAAGGTCAGTAGTTCGAAACTACCAGCTGTTCCACCAGAGAAAGATGAGACTTTCTGCTCCTGTAAAGAGTTACAGCCTCGGAAACCCTGCACAGGGTCACTGTAAGTCAGAACCGACTCCATGGCACATAACCATCAACCAAGAGTACTTTGTGGGTAGCAAGGTCATCCATCCTATAAGGAGTTTTTTGGGAAACATTACCGTAGAGCTTTGATCTTGCCCCTTCAGACTTCTTTTTGTTGGCTTGAGAATCCCAAAACTGTCCTTGTGACGTGGTATGAATCAAATAGCGTAGAATTCTTCTGGAAGGATTACTGTTGCTAAGTTAGCCCTCAAGTCGGCCCTGACTCACAACGACCCCATATAGGGTTTCCGAGGAGCAGGAGTGTATAGACAGAGATGGAGCATGTGCCAACAAACAAGAGTTTCACATTCTGATCTAATGTTTTTGTTTAATAAGAGTTTCTATGATTTGGTAGTAATATTTTTTTATTTACTCTCACGTATGCGAGTGCATCTTTATAACAACTTAAACAATTAAAAAGATCACTGAAACAAGTAGCCAAAGGGAGCTTCTGGTCTCAGATCTGCCACCAACTACTTCTCTGAGTCACTTCTTAACCTTTAGAGTCTCAGTTTTCTCATCTATAAAACGGGGATGACAATTATGCCTGCTATGTCTATTTCATGTAGAAGAACTTTGAAAATTGTTCAAAGTAGAGATAATCATTAAATTATAAAATCGGCTTGGTATGCAAGGAAAAAAAATTTCAATTCACCTCTGCCTTCACCAGATTGATGTGGCCCTTCCTGGTCCCCAAGAAATACAAACCCTTTCCAGCTTAGACACCCCCATGAATAACTCTATTACAGGATTTGCACAGTTTTATAATTGTCCCTGATGAGCCTGTCTCCACACCAAGCTGTTAACTACTCGAAGGTAAAGAGAGTGTTTTGTTTATCTTCACCTCTCAGACTACCTAGCTCAGTACATAATGAGTGAGTGATTAAATGGGATGGGGACAGGACAGACAGAAAGCAATAAAGTGTAGCCACTTTTCCCCCTCCTTATTGACAAAGGCCCTCTGTTTTTGCATGTGGAAATGTGCCTGTAAGATTACATTCCCTGCCTCTGTTATACCTGTTACAGTCACATGATCATGTTCTGGTAAAATACTATTGAAGCAAAGGATGTTGCATGAGACTTGGAGAAAATCTATTCGAGAGAGATCTAACAGATTAAATCCATTTTTTGCATTTCTCCCCTTCATCCTTCCTGCTGCCTGGGATGTGAATGTGAAGGCAGGCGCTTCAGCAGTTACTTTGGACCGTGGGGGAACTTGAGAGGAGGTCATACATTAAGATTCGCAAAAAGACAGAAGGAACCTGTATCTAAAAGATAACTTTGTGAGTCAAAACAGTCTGAGGGTTTGTTGTTGTTAAGTGCTGTTGAGTCAGTTATGCCTCATAGCCACCCTGTACAGGGTTTCCGAGGTGGGTCATAACAGCTTTATGGGTCAAAACATTCTGAGGTTATCTACCTCCAAACTTTCATTATACGATGCAATAAAATTTCTTGGATACAATGGATACACCACTTTGGATTTTCAAGACAGCAAAGCTAACAAGTAAGTAAACTCATCCATCAGGCATCTCCCTCTCACAGATCTTGACTTGTGGGTTTCTCTTGGATGTAATTTTCTTCCTATTGGTATTTCCTAGAGGAGGTAGAGGGGTGTCATTTAAAAAATATTATTGTTCTTAAAATATAAACACATCAGGGGTGTGTCAAGTGACGCTGCAGGGCGGACAGTGGACACGGGAACGAGGGTTCAACTCTGCCACTACCGACCCCCCCGCACACACACACACACACACACACACATCATTGTCGCCTTGAAGGGGCTTGTGCTGCTCTACTCCGACGTCTCCATGGCCTTCTGGGCCTCCATGCTTGTGGAAATCTGCTGCCATCTCTGACTGGGGCTTCCACTTTTATGTGGCATGTTCTTTACTGAGCCTTTCCCCTTTTGTGTGATGGAATCCCTGTCTGTGTTTGGGGCAGCCTGGGCCATCTATGTAATGGGCTCCTCCGTCACTGGGGGAGGAATGATGACCCCCTGGATCAAGACCAAGACCTTGGTCAGCATCACGTGTGAGGATGTAGCCATCGGTAGCGTCATCAGGGTAGTTGTCATTAGCAACCTGGTTGAGCTTTTCACCACCATCAGCACCAAGGCCAGCGGCCACTGAACCTACCATGCAGGTCTCAAAGTGTGGAGCTGCCTGCCTGATACTCAGAACCCGAGCCTCTTAGTAAAGATTCTCATCGTGGAGATCTTCAGCAGCCCTTTGACCTCTTTAGGGTTATCATCACAATCCCTCCTGGCCTCCAGAGAGAAGACAGGTGCCTAGGTGATCTGTATGGGTGGGGCCATGCCCCACTCATAATTGATTTGTGGTTTTTCTGGGACCATTGGAGTTGTGCCCCTTAGCCTTTCGGGGGGCTTGGTTCAGGGCTCTCGTCTTGGAGTCACTGCTTGGCTGGATCCTCACTGTGGAAAGTGGGTCACTGACAACTGTGTGTGCTCTTGGCCCCTACACACACACTATCTGATCTTTAAGGTTGCTGCTCTCAATTTGATCCATATGGTAGATAGTTGTTGAAAAGAGCCCAGTGCTCTAAACAGGTGTTAGGTGCCATCAAGTGGGTTTTGACTCATAGTTATCCTGTGCATTGACCTGCCACTTTACCAAGCATGATGTCCTTCTCTAGGGACTGGTCCCTCCTTGTCCTGTTGAT
>NW_006408547.1:24577885-24590384 GCF_000296735.1 Chrysochloris asiatica | reverse complement strand
CATGTGGGATAATGCACTGGACCAACTTGAAAAGCAGGGTCAGCAGTTCAAATCCACCAGCCACTCCTCAGAAATCCTATGTAGGGCAGGGTTGCTATGAGTTGGAACGACGGCAGTTAGCAACAACAACAAAACCTAATTATTACAACAATCACAAGACTGACACCCTGGCAGTTAGCAAAAGGGACACAGAGAATAAGAAGAGAAAAACTCTACAGTGAATCTCACTAAGGATGTCTTATTTAGTTTTTGTTCTTGTCTTTGGAAATGAACTATTTTTCCTGTAGGACTCTAAAACAAAATAAGAAAAAAAGATAAAAATATTCTTGCTTCTTCCTATTCCAAAGTTTGTAAGGCAGCACCGTGTGTGTATGTACAAGCGTGTGTATGTATAAGCGTGTGTATGTATAAACGTGTGTTTAATGGGAGATGTAACCTACTTGTTTGATCGCAATCACTTGTTCAGATCTCCAATTCAAGTGTGACCACGCAGACATTTTCACACTTTAGAAAAGTTTACACATAGAGATTTGCACATTTTCAGTACTATCAAAGCTCACTCGTAACGACCTACAGGACAGCGTAGAACTGTTCCATGCGTTTTCCAAGGCTGGTGTCCTGGGGTGGAGCTCCAGGAAAATGCGTTAGACTGCAAGATCAGTTTGAACCATAAGGTCAGCGGTTCAAACTCACCAGCCGCTCCTCGGAAACCTTATACAGGGCTGCTATGAATCGGAGGAGTCTTGGTGTGGCGCTGTGGCTTAATGCACTGGATTGCAAAGATGGTTCAAACCACAAGGTTGGCAGTTCAAGGTCACCAGCTGCTCCTTGGAAACCCTATTCAGGGTTGCTATGGGTCAGAACTGAATCGATGGTACTTAACAACAACAATCTTTATGGACAAGTCCTGGTGTGGCACTGTAGGGTAAGCAATTGACCAAAAGGTCAGTTTGAATGGCAAGGTCGGCAGGTCAGACCCATCAGCCACTCTTTGGAGCCTATACAGGGTCTCTCTCCTTTTTTATCTTTTCTAGAAATACTTTACTTAGAGTTCATTTCTTGACACTTTGTTTCCCATCAGCCCATCCACTCATTTGCTCATTAATGTGTTCACTCCAAAACCAATTGACACCCACTGTGGATAAGTTCATTCTGACCCATAGGGGCCCTACAGGGTTTCCAAGGATGTAAACTTTTACAGAAAGAGATTACCACATCTTTCTCCGCTGGGACAGCTGGTGAGTTCCAACTACCCACCTTTCAGTTAGCAGCCCAGCGCTTCACTCACTGTACCACCAAGTATTCTCTATCTACTCAAGATGCATTTAGCATAGCTCTGCAGAAACACCCGTGGTAGCACTTGGTATGAGATGCAGAGGGTGGGTATAGTACCCGCCCTCCCAGAGTGTGCCAGGTTTAAACAAGATAATGGGGTGGCAGGGGTGGTCCAAGACCTGGCACAGATGAGCCCAGTCAGAGTTGGAACCCAGGCTTGTGGTTTGTTATGTAAATGTGAGAGCCTTTTGGAAGGCAGGTCATTGATGAGGCCTAGAAACTTTTACTTTATACAGCTGGGGGTTAACAGTTGTTGGTGTAGGGGTTAAAGGTATCATTTGACTGGGACCGTATTAGCAGCTGCTCCCCTTTTAGGGAAAGCTACACGATTGTAAAGGAGTTCTGGTAGCATAGTGGCTAAGAGTCGTTCTGTGAACCTCAAGGTCAGCAGTTCGAAACTACCAGCCATTCTGTGGGAGGCTTTCTGCTCCCGTGAAGATTTACAGCCTCGGAAACCCTGTACAGGGTCGTTATGAGTCAGAACAACTCCATGGCACATAACCACCACCATGTGATTGTAGCTGCCAGGCCCGGCCCGCATCCTCCGAGGCATGAGCCTCACAGAGACAGCTGTAGTTAACCCATCCTTGTTCTCACCACAGCAGGCAAACCCTTCCTCTTTCTGCTTGGGCCTTACTCTTCCCTCTCATTCTAAACCAACCATGGCCTTTCCCAAGTCAAAGCCTTCACACTCACTGGCTGCTCCTTCTGGCCCCAGATAGGTTCATGCCTAACTCTGCTCCAATGCCACCTTGTTTGGCAAGTTTCCCCTAAGTATTTCAAATCGCTGCATCCTCCATATCCCCTGCCCTGTGTTATTTCTCTCTGCTGAACTTGTCAGTCTCTGGCAGCCCACGAGACGTCCTTCCTCACGTTGTTGGTGGTTCTTTGTCCTTGCACTAGATGAGAAGATCATAAAGACAAGAAGTGCTGTGTGCCTTGTTGAGTACACTGTCTCTGACATCTGGAACACTGCCAGGCACTCAGAGCATCCTCAAAATTCTTTGTTGAACGATGAAGAATATAGGAGTGGGGTGGGGGGAGAATTATTGCAGATCGTATGGTCTGAAAAGTTGATGTTTAGGTAAAGTCTTAAGGATGAGGAGAAGCCAACCCTCTGAAAACTGGACGTGGGTGCAGGTGAGAGAATCAAGCAGAGGACAGGGCTTGTACAAGACCCTGAAGTGAGAAATAAAACAGTCTTTCTAGGGTGGTTAACAGAAGGAACTCGGCATGTGAGAGACGTAGGTTTGAATCTCAGGTACCTTCCTTCCATGAGTGGAGAGGCTGAGCCAGAACATACAATGCTTTGGGCATGGTATGAGGGGATGCCACTTCTTGCTTAGATGGGACCCTTCTCTTAATATTTTTTTTTTTACAAATCCTATTCTACAATTTGAAAGTTGGTGGAACTACTATTTTGAATGTTCAAAAAATGATTCTAATAATAGTAATAATTTGTTGTTGTTATTAAGTACATTGAGTTGGTTCTGACTCATAACGACCCTAAATAGGGTGACCAAGGAGCTGCTGGTGAGTTTGAACTGCCAACCTTATAGTTCAAAATGACCTTGTGGTCCAGTGCATTATCCCACAGTGCCACCCCAGGCCCCCAATACTCATAATGCCATCTAGTAATTGGGCAGCAATTTTATCTCTAGTTAAAGCAGTCTGATTTTCTTTCTCTCCTTCAATCATGGGGATTAACATCTCCAACACCCCATACTGCCCTTACTAGCCTACAAGTAGGATCTGCGCATCGAGCCGAACGCCAACTGGTTTTCATTAATGCAGTTAGTTCCCTTTTCAGCTGTTCCTCATTGACTACTTTTTCCTTAGGTGGTTGTGGTGGTGGTTATGTGCCATGGAGTCGGTTGTGACTCATAGCGATCCTGTGCGGGGTTTCCGAGGCTGTAAATCTTTACGGGAGCACAAAGCCTCATCTTCCCCCTACAGAATAGCTGGTAGTTTCGAACTGCTGACTTTGAGGTTAGCAGCCCAATTTGTAAATGGTACGCTACCAGAGCTCCTTTTTCCTTAGGTAGCCACTCCAATCTTTCAATTAAGAAAATATGTCTGAACAACAATTAAGACTCCTAAAACTTTTTCTTTTTTTTTTTGAGGAAATTATCAGATAAATTTGCTCCTTTCTGAGGATTTTGTTCTACTGCTTTCACTAAAGAAATTCATTGTCTATTAAGGAGCCCTGGTGGTACAAACAGTTCAGCACTCAGCTGCTAAACTTTCAAGGTTGGTGGTTAGAATCCCCCCAGCAGCTCTGGGAAGAAAGACCTGACATTCTACTTCCTTAAAAAATCCAAAAAGAACCCAAATTTCCTGCCATAGAATCATTTCTGACACATAGGACCCAGCATAGGGTTTCTGAGGAGCTCTGGTAGCATAGTGGTTACGAATCAGGCTATTAACCTCAAGGTCGACAGTTCAAAACTACAAACTGTTCCACGGGAGAAAGATGAGGCTTTGTGCTCCCGTAAAGATTTGCAGCCTCGGAAACCCTGTGCAGGGTCGCTGTGGGTCAGAACCGACTCCACGGTATTTAATAACAGCAACAACAAAACTACATGGGAGCAGAAAGCCTCATCTTCCTCCAGGGGAGTGGCTGGTGGGCTCAAGCTGCTGACCAGTGCTTATCCGACAGCACCATCAAGGGCCCCTGGGGCAGTTCTAAACTGTCACATGGGTGACTATGAGTTGCAAATAAGCTTACAATGGCAGTAACAACAACGGCTTGTTTACTCGTGCTTTATTTACTGACTGTGCAAAGGCTGTGTGAATCATGAGAAACTAGAGAGAACACTATGAAAAATGGAAATTCCAGAACCCTTCATTGTGCTCATGGAAAATCTCTACTTAGATCAAGAAGCAGTTGTCCGCATAGAACAAGGTGATGCTGCGTGGTCTAAAATCAGGAAAGGTGGTTTTCAGGATTGTATCCCCTCGCCAAACTATTTAATCTGTATATTGAACAAATAATCTGAGAAACTGGATTATATGAAGGAGAACAATGCACCAAGAATACATAAAGACTCGATGTGGTTGTTGTTCAGTGCCATCAAGTCGGTTCTGACCCATAGAGACCCTGTATAGGGTTTTCAAGGAGCGGCTGGTGAGACTCATTAGCAAACTGCAATATACGGATGACACACCCTTGCTTGTTGAACATAAAGAAGACTTGAAGTATTTATTGATGAAGACCAAAGACTACAACTTTCAGTTTGGATTACACCTCAGCATAAAGAAAACAAAAATCCTCACAACTGGACCAGTAAGTAAGTTTGGACAACAGTATTTTGTCTCCAGGTACACCAAGGATAATAAAAAGAAGAATCCCAACATTAAATCCTTATCATAAATACATGTCATGAGAATAAAAGATAATATACTCAAGAAAAAGGTATAATATCTTTATTGTGGCCATGAAGCATTCACATTTTAGACCAGATTTTGGAGAGAAAGAGGGTTTCACAGTGGAGAGCCAATTACACCAAATCCATTACCATCAAGTTACTTTTGACTCACAGCAATGGGGAGAACTGCCCCATAGGGTTTCCAAGGCTGTCAACCTTTATGGAAGTCAACAACCACATCTTTCTCCCAAGAAGCAGCCAATAGATTCAAACCAGTGACCTGTCGGTTAACAACCAAGTACTTAACCACTGCTTCACCAGGCCTCCTTACATTGGAGAGAGGTAACCAGAATTGCCTAAATCGTTTCCTCACTTCTTGTACCCCGTTAACAGAAATAGTGTTATTACCTGCTCAGTACAATGAAAGTGCTGGAAACATCACTACTAGACTGATAAACAGTGATGTCAGCTTACAAGGACCACACACAGACCTTTCTGGGTCGGCTCACAACTGCTGGGAGGTCTTGGATCACTCACTTAATCCCTCTGAACCACGTAGAAGGAGAACCCTAAGCGAGCAGGGACTCTGTCTGTCTTGTCCACCCCTGGCTCCCCAGTGCCTAACTCAGAGGGACAAATGTGTTGAATAAATGAATGACCTTCAGTTTCCTTATCTGTAAGACAGAAATAATAACACCTGCTTTACTCATCCAGACCGCTGTGAAAATCCAGTGAGAAAATAAACATTTCTGAGTGCTTTGTATACGTTTTTATGAACTCAAGACATGCTGGTTATCATGGGTGGTATTAATTTTGAGACAGCATAGCAGTTACTCTTGATAGTGCCTCCTAGGAGGGCCTGCAAGAGAAGCCTTGAGGTGTGAGGTGTGAGGCTGAAGGGGCTAAGAGCTCCCTCTCATCTGTAGGCTTGCTGTTTTCCCTAACTCCAATCTGTCCCCAGGTGCATCCTATCTGTTCTCGGAATATCAACTCCCACTCTTTGCCAGACCCTCTCATTCTCCCACCCCTGCTCCCCGTGCCTCTTCCCCCTCCTTTCCAGGCTTGGCTGGAGGGAAGAAAGCACTGTCCCTGTGGAAAGCTGATCCTGTCTCAAAGAAGTAGAAGGAGGGAACAGGAATTCTGTGAGATCCACTTTATCAGGGAAGGGGGATGTCACACAAGAAGAGGAGGAGGGGACACAGCTTGGAAGGGTTCCCAGCCTTGCTCTCTCCTGCCTCCCAGAAAGAATGACCATTAGCTAGCACTGGAGACAGTTAATGTGAAGACCAGGAAGCTGAACTGGGTACCTCCTCAGCCTGTTTGTTTTTTTACCTTCTGCTTTTACCTGCAACACGTGCCCAAGGCAAAAAACTCAGGAGAGGATTCAATAGATAAGGGAAAGTAGAAAATACCCACAATCCTATGTTCCAACTACACTAACGTTTTGCATTTTTAAATAAAATAATTTCTCTTATTCTGATTCTTTGGGGAAGGGAGTTGTCCCTGGAAGGTCCAGTTAACACACTTGGCTGCTATCCAGGAGGCCAGAGGTTCACGTCTACCCAAAGGTACCATCGACTTCTAACAAGTGAGCCATTGAAAACCCCATGGGGCACAGTTCTACTCAGAGGTCTGCATGAGGTAGAGTGGATTTCACAATAACTGTTTTTGTTTGTTTGTTTAAGTTTAATGCGCTTATCAGAAGAAAAATAAAATAAGTAAAAATCTTTAAAAACAAACAAACATGAAGTCATTCTGATAAAGCAGTTGACACAAACAAGGTAGTTTCTTGCAAGATGAAAACAATGTGAACAAATTTATAAAGTCGTAGAGCATTTTGCTACATAGGATGAGAACTATAGAACTGTGTCTTTTCGCAAGAAACCAGATTCCTTGGGTATTACGTAACAGTTATATTGTTGTTGTTTTTGTTGTTGTTGTTAAATGCCGGGGAGTCGATGACTCATAGCGACCCTCTATGGGGTTTCCAAGGAGCGGCTGGTGGGCCTGAACCTCTGGCCTTGCGGTTAGCAATCCACTGCTTATCCAACAGTGCCACAGAGTCAGACAACAATAGTTACTGTTATATAAAAAAAAAAACAAAGATTTCCCTAATATTCTCCAAACATGGTTCTAAGGTTAGACACCAGCCGTTTTAGGTCTGTTTTTTTCTGTAGCAAATAACAGAGTTTCACTGGACAAGTCATTTTCATCTCATTACAGTGGTCCATGCATCAGTTACCATGAATTTTTTTTTTTTTTTTTAATCTTCCTTGTTCCCTTTCCTTCAGGGACGCACAGCCGCAGGGCATTGTTCCCGGCAGAGAACCAAACCCGAACTTGGGAACACGCAACAGATTTCCTGTTTTCCAACGCCTGCTGGCTCCAAGGCCCCATAACGTTTGATCCGGGAAGTTAAAGAAGTTGAGGTTCCGTGTGAATTTATGGGGGAGAGGCCTGTGGGGAGGGCGCGCAGGAACCGAACTGCATTCCAATTTATTTATTTTTGATCATTAAAAAATGCCTGCGTTTATTACTTTCGAACAAAAAGACATTAGCTACCTAGCTAGTTGAAACCAACTTTTCCCAGCACATTTTCAGAGACTGGAATAGAGTAGAGGAGTTGGGAAAGGAAAGGCGTTTAGGTTGACAAATATTTAAGTATCAAGTTCTATTCTTAGTCATAAAGATAGCGGGGAAATGAAGAGGCAGACACAAACTCAGAGAGAGACACACAGGATAAAAAGGGACAGAAAGACAGGAAGAATTAGGGCAATGAATGAATTCCCAATACGGTACCCTAAAGATAAAAGCTCAAACGAGGAGGGAAGAACGTGGACCACGGGCTCCAGAAGTTCTTCGCAAATCTGTCCAGCTACCCTGGCAGGTTAAGGGCAGGCAGCCGCACCCCAGGCCCACTGAGCCCCCAGCCTCCCCGGCAGCCCAGCCAGAGCCCTGTGTGGCGGAGCGAAGTCGCTGGGAACGGCTCCCGGCTTACCTGTCGTGTCCAGCAGCGCCAGGGGCCCGGGCACAGGTGGCACGGGCGGCTGCATCCTCCTCTGCGCCCTGGAGGCTGTGGTTGTGCGCGGGGCGCGCCCTGGGGACCAACTACGCTGGGGCGGGCTGCGGGAGCTGAGGTTCCGCGGCCAGAGGAGTCCGGGACGGCAGACGCGCGGCTCTCCCGGTGCGATGTGCGATCGGCTCCCGAGCGCCTCACAGCGGTCTCCGGGAGCAGTTTTGCCGAAGCACCGCCCCTCTGCCCCTTGTCTTCCCTCGACTCCTCCAGCAACCTCCCTCCTGAATATCCCAAGTCTGCGCCCACTATTCAGCTCCCAACAGTCACGGGCCCAAAACTTGAGGGATTAAAGACAAAGGGCAAGCTTTGCAAAGCCCATCGACTGAGATGTTCTCCCTGCCACTCTTGGGATTATAGAGCTGGGTAGGGTGGGCTCACACTACAATTGTACTCCCACAAAACTGAAAAGCAAAAAGATATGATCATATCAAAAAAAAAAAAGATACGTCGTGATCAAGTAGTATTCATACTAGCTGTGCAGGGATGATTCCATATTAGAGAAACAATCAACATAATATATCACATAAATAAAACAAAGGAATAAAAAAAAACCATATAAATCAATGCAGAAAAGGCATATGACAAAATCCAACACCCATTCCTGATAAATACAGTTAACCAAAACTGGGATGGAAAGGAAGTTTCTCAACATATTTAAGGACATTTATGCAAAACCAACAGCCAATATCACTCTCAAATGGAGAGAAACAGAAGCCATCCCTTTTGCGAACAGGTACCAGATAAGGATGCCTTTTATCACCACTCCTATTCTGGTCTGGCGCTGTGGGCTAATGTATCAGACTGCAAAGTCGTTTGAACTGCAACATCGGTGGTTCAAGCTCACCAGCTGCTCCTTGGAAACCCTGTACAGGTTCGTTATGGGTCGGAATCGACTCGATGGCACTTAACAACAACAAAATTCAATATTATGCTGGAATTGTTAGGCAGAACTATAAGGCAAGAAAGGGGTTAAAGATCAAAGCAAAAATAAATGAAATAGTAAATGGAAAAAGAATACAAAGAATCAATAAGGCCAGAAATTGGTAATTTGAGTTGTTGTTGTTGTTATTATGTACCATGGAGTCGGTTCCTACTCATAACAACCCTGTACAGGGTTTCCGAGGCTGTAAATCTTTACTGGAGCAGAACGCCTCATCTTTCTCCCGTGGAGCAGCTGGTAGTTACGAACTGCTGCCTCTTGAGGTTAGCAGCCCGATTCATAACCACTATGCTACCAGAGTTCCAAAATTGGCAAACTATTGGCCAAACTGACAAAGAAAAAATAGAAATCCATAAATTACTAAAACAAGAAATAGAAGACGTGATCATAAAGAAAAAAATGAGCAGACACAAGCAAAGAAAAGTCCCGTGCAGATGGTCTCACTGGAGAATCCCCCAATCATTCAAAGAGAAGAGTTGATACCAAGTCTGTTAAAACTTCGAGATGGAAGGTCATAGATATGGGAGGTCCCCTGTGGACAGCTGATCTTTGACAAAGAGCCACAATTCACTTAGTGGGGAAGAAAATCTCTTTAACAAATGATTCAGACAAAACTGAGTATCACTACAGAAACCATTAAACAGGACTCGCATCTCACACCATAAGAAAACAGGGGCAAACTTAGGTGCTCTAGCATAATGGCATAGATATACTTTCAAACAAGGAGCTCTGGTAGCATGGTGGTTACAAATCAGGCTGCGAACCTCAAGGGCAGCAGTTCAAAACTAAGATGAGGCTTTCTGCTCCCGGAAAGATTTACAGCCTTGAAAACCCTGTACAGGGTCACTATGAGTCAGAAATGATTCCATGGCACATAAGCACCACACTTTCAGACATAACTCAGTATGCACAAACAACAGAATACAAGTTAGACAACTTCTCCACCTCAACAACAAAAAGACAAGTATTTCCATTTTAAAATGTGCAGAGAACATAAGCAGACACTTCACTGAAGAAATGCTCAGAATCGATAGTCATTTGAGAGATGCAAATCAAATCAACAATGAGAAGTCATCTCACCCCAGCATTAATAGCAAAGTTTAAAGAAAAAGAAAGAAAGTAACAAATGCTAGTGAGGACGTGGCGAGACTGGAACCCTCATACACGGTTAGTGGAGTTGTAAAATGGCGTAGTCACTGAAGAAAACAGTATGGAACTTCCTTAAAAAGTTGAAAATGGAAATACCATCAGATCCAGCCATACAGCCTAGAGAAATACGAGCTTTGACACAAACAGGTAAGTACACACTCATGTTTATCACAGCACTGTTCACAATAGCAATAAGATGGAGACTACTTCAAAGTCCATCCATAGAGACTGGAAAGGCAAACATACACGTAATAGAAACTACAGCAGGTTAAAGAAGAATGATGAAATCTGTAAGGAAGCGTGGGCCACTAACTAGGAGGTAGACACATTTAACTTGGGTGAAGCAAAAGGCAACCTGTAACAACAAAGGAGAAATCAGCAAAATATTATGAAGTCCAAAGAGACCCTGGAAGGAATATAAGAGTTAAAAGAAAATGAAATAATTATCCACACATGCACACAGAATAAGAATGGAATACTCCCCAATTCATTCAGGGAAACCAGCATAACCTAACAGATCACTAAAAAAGAAAATGACAGACCAATATCCTTCAAGAACATACATTTTGAAATTCTAGCCAACAGAATTCTATATCAAAAATATACATACTACATCACAATCAAGTAGGATTCATACCAGGAATGCCAGGATGGTTCCACATTAGAAAATCAATCAATAAAATTCACCACATACCAAAAAGAAAGGCAAGACTCATGTGATCATCTCAATTCACGCAGAAAAGGTATTGGGTAAAATCTTTTCATTTATATGTTGTTAAGTACAGTCGAGTCAGTTCCAACTCATAGTGACCCTGTATAGGGTTTGGGTTTCTGAGAAGCGATGACTGGTGAGCTTGAACTGTCGACCTTGTGGTTCAAACCAACTTTGCAGTCCAGCACATTAACCCACAGCACAGGCACCAGGAAAGGGGCGATTTCTTCTTCTTCCCCACACTCTCCTGGTGAGCAGAGGTGTGACCAGTTCCCACCTTCATTCACCCTGAGTAAACCCTGCTCTCTGGGAGTTCTGAGCCACGTCTTGGGAGCTACAAACCAGTGTGAGTTGGGGGTCAGCTACACAGCTTTGGTGTCTGGTTTCAAGTGGGCTCAGTTCCAGACAGAGCCACCAGACCAGCATTTAGCCAGTCACCCTGCCCCCAGTCTCCCTGTGGTTCATCAGAGGCCCTCACAAACTACTTCAGACTGAGTGCCCTAAACATAGATAACACCAAGGCCAGTAGGATAACTATCTAGGGCCAGAAACTCTGTGGTCACATCCCTTCCACAACCACCTCATGAGCTCCTTGAATCGCAAAAGCCCCCAGAGATATCTCCCCTCAGGGTCCAACAGCTGCACTTTGTTTATGCCTAAAGGAAACAGGCCATTTTAGCTTACACAAAAAAATAAGGGAGAATGATTCAAACAAATCACCAAGATGCAGAGACAGAAGATGTTGCTGAAAAACAATTCAAAAAAATGTTAATTAGGTTCCTTGAAAGGATCAATATAAAGATCAGGGTAAGCAAGAAAAGTATAATAAAAACTGTAGAGTTCAGGAAAATACTACAAGAACAAAGAGACAAAATAAATGCAAATTTTTAAACAATACAAAGTCTGCAGTTAGAAATCTAGTCGATTAATACTAAGATCTCAGAAATGGACAATATATTGAAAGGGCAAAGGAGTAAAAATGTGAAACAATGGAAACCCAAATTAGCCAGCTGGAAGAAAAACCTTTCAATATTAGTATGCTAGAAGAACAATCAGAAAAAAAATGAAAAAAAATCTGAAGGAAGCCTAAAAATTATGTGGGACACTATGAAGAGGAACAACTTGCACGTAATCAGAATTCGTGAATAGGAGAGACAAGCACAGAGTAAATTGTTGAAGAGATGATGAAAGAGAATTTCCCTTATATCATGCAAGATGAGAATACAAGCATATAAGAAGCTGAACAAACCCCAAACAGTTTAGATCCCAAAAGAAAATCACCAAGACATACCATAATCAAACTTTCCAAAATAAAAGACAAGAAAGAATCCTGAAAGCAGCTTGGGAAAAATGAAAGGTTACCTACAAGGGAGAACCAGTAAGACTAAGCTCTGATTTCTCAGCAGAAACCAGGCAGACACGAAGGAATGACTTATACAAAACTCTGACAGAGAAAAATTGCCAACCAAGAATCATATGTATGCCCAGCAAAGCTGACTCTCAAATACGATGGTGAAATCTGGATAAACAGAAATGAAACGAATTTGTAATTACCACACCAACTTAACAAACAATGCTAAAGGGTGTTCTTTGAACTGAGAACCAACATCAGCAGACAA
Source organism: Chrysochloris asiatica (assembly GCF_000296735.1). NCBI lineage: Eukaryota > Metazoa > Chordata > Mammalia > Afrosoricida > Chrysochloridae > Chrysochloris > Chrysochloris asiatica. Next base: position 24,578,185 of record NW_006408547.1, on the reverse strand, counting down.
CAACCTGAGATTACCATTCATGACAACACCACCTGGAACTCAATTCAGATATGTTGTTGTTATTAGGTGCCATCAAGTCAGTAGTGACTCATAGCGACCCTATGCACAACAGAACGAAACACTGCCTGATCCTGAGCCAACCTCACTATTGTTGCCATGCTTGAGTCCATCGATGCTGCCACTTGACCAATCCATGTCATTGGGGGTCTTCCTCTTTTTCTCTGACCTTCCACCCTACCAAACATGATATCCTTCTCCAGTGACTGGTCCCTCCTGACAATATGTCCGAAGTATGAGAGA
>NW_006408547.1:24575519-24577415 GCF_000296735.1 Chrysochloris asiatica | reverse complement strand
CACAAAGAGAAAGAAGTATATCAAAGATTCAAAGAAGATACTAGTTCACATGGCCAATAGCCTTCCTGCCTGAGACCAGGAGAACTAGACAGTGTCCAGCTATCAGTACTGGTCATTTTTACTAGGGATGAAGTAGAAGGTCCTGCATAGAATGGGAGATAAATACAGAACAAAATTTAAGTTGCTAAAAAAGTTCAGACCCACTGGACTGACGGAGACTAGAGGACTCCCTAGACTGTGTCCTAAGACATCCTTTGAATTTGGAACTGAAGCTCTTTCTGGAGGTCACCTTTCAACTAAATAATAGATTGACTTATAAAATAAACAATATCACCTATGAGTAATGTGTCCCCTTAAACAATGAATTGAGACCAAACAGTCAACATTTACCTAAAAGCAAAGATGAAAAGGCAATGAGGGGCAGGGAAGCTAGATTAATGAAAACAGAACAAACAGAATGGAAATGATGAGGATGTTGACACACTTAATCATTGTAACCAATGTCATGGGGAAATTTGCATAAACTTGTTAAAGAGGAACCTAATTTGCTGTATAGACATTTCACCTAAAACACAGTATTATTAAAGAAAAGAAAAGACAACCACTGTCATAATGTCTGAGGTAGCATCTCGGAATGGGACCGTCACATGTCTTACTAACCCATAGTTAATGAGGGGAGAGCAGAGGACACCCACGCCAGCCAGAAAAATCATTGAGGGAACTTTGACATTTCCATGGAGGGCACGTAGAGAGAAAAACAGGAGGTTCTATGAAAAGGATGGCCCTCCCAAAATGGAAGAAAATGTAGAATCTTCAGAGAGAAGAAACAAATAACCTTATTTTGATTGTTTTTATTTTCTACATATACTGTGATGAATATTCATTTATAATAAGATAAAAAAAAACCCATAGTTCTTTAATGACGTGATTTACTGGGAATATAGGGAAAAAGAAAAACAGGGAAAAGGAATGTCCTTAGGGATTAGCAGAATAACAGGACTCCTGGTGTGGTGCTGTAGGATCAGCACTGGACTGTGAACTGTGAGGTCGGCAGTTCAAACCCACCAGCTGCTCCTCGGAAACTTGACACAGGTTCACTATGATTCAGAACTGACTGGATGACACTAACAACAACAGTAACAAGCAGGATAAGAAGAGGTTTTTCTGGAAAACCTAGATGTATGTTCTCCAGGTATACATCTCTACAGAGAAGGACGTATCAGCTTCAGGAGCTTTGTCCCTCCCTGGCACTCAGGTGACTTGTGCGACCTAATTCAGTTTCTAGAAGAAAGCCTCAGAACTGAAGTGCCTGTCTCAAGTCCCACTTGTCGTATGTGTTCCCTGTGCACCATGGGTGGATCTGCTCAGTGCTTTGCAAAATTGGCTGCAATTTGATTCCTGCACACTGAAAGGATCAAATATACCCGGTCAACAACACTGTCCGGTCTCTCAGGAAGAATTCTCCCAGACGTGTTTCTCAGCTCCCCTCTTTGGGAGTAGCATTCTCCCTGTAACAGGAGTCCTTACGTAGCAGTGGACCTGTTCACTCCTCCTGGAACTGCCAGATTGTACCTCTGCTGCTAACACCAGCGTCATCATCCAGAAATAAATTTTGTAACAGAATACAAATTCCCCCAAATAAACTTTTTTAAAAAGTAAACATAGCTTATTATAAGTAAGTTAGGGCTGACTGGCTCTAACTAGGGAGCTAATAACCTCATATGTCTTAGAAACTCTTGGCTTTCAAACTCTGATTAAAATATTTGCTGCTTTATCTAGAAGCACATGTGAGAATTTCCTTCAGAGTGTTCTTTGACTAAGCAGCAGTCAGCACTAAGTCACCATGTTGTTGTTGGTAAGTGCCTTCGAGTAGATACTGACTCGTAGTGACCCTGT
>NW_006408547.1:24573414-24574944 GCF_000296735.1 Chrysochloris asiatica | reverse complement strand
TGACAAATGCAGAAAAGAGTGAACCAGAGTTGCATGCAAAGGATTTACAAGATGTGCCTGAGGGACCCAGGCATACAGAAGGGTCGGTTCTCTGAAAGAGGCACTACAGTATACCACACTCATTTCCACCCTGCACGTGCCTCTCCCAGAAACACTGCTCCCTGTGAGGCTGAAGATGGAAAACCTCCCCACTGATGAGAAAACACTTCCCCCTTTGTAGCTCAGAAGACAATCACCACAGACGGAGTCCATCGTAAATTGTAGATGAAGACAATGTCAGCTCCAGACCCAGAGATCACCTGCATTTGTCTAAAGACTGTCATCTGGGAGGAAAGTCCTATGAAACCTTTGCAGGTTTTAAGTTCCTCTTGGCTTATACTTTGATGCAGAGGGGGTAGTCATAGAAAAACAGGCTCCATGCTTCAGAGAGAACACACACACACACTCACAGAAACTCTTTAGTTTTCTACTCACGAGTGCTCTCTTATCCCAGGGTCCCAGTAGAGACCAGAATGCCAAATGCTTTTTTCTGACAGTCAACACACAAAAGAAGACAATTAATTAGACAGTAAAAGAAGACTTGGAAAAAGATACCTGGAAAAAGGTTTCTGAAAGAATTCAGTGCCACCAAAAGGCTATAAAAGTGAGAGGTGGTGTCTATGTGCCGTGGAGTCAGTTCCGACTCACAGCGACCCTGTATAGAGTTTCCGAGGTTGTAAACCTTTACAGGAGCAGAAAGCCTCATCTTTCTCCCACAGAATGGCTGGTAGTTTTAAACTGCTGACCTTGAGGTTCGCAGCCCAACTCGTAACCACTATGCTACCAGAGCTCCAAACTCTTTTCCTTGTTTATTTACAAACCATACATGTATTACAATTCAAATAAACCAAACCCAAACCCACGTCATCAATTCAATGCCAACTCAAAGCGATCCTATAGAACAGAGTAGAACTTTCCAGAGGGTTTCCAAAGCTGTAAATCTTCAGGGAAGGAGACTGCCACACCTTCTTCCCGTGGAGTAGCTGGTGGGTTTGAACCACCGATAGCTTGGTTAGCAGCCTATTGCTTCCATCACTGGGCTAGCGGGGATTCTTAGGTACATTTTAATACAAAGATGAATTACAAATTAAAGTTTCAGCATTTTTCTACCTTCACCACAGTGGGTTGTCTTCTACAATTCACTTGGAATATATAACTGTCAAAGAGAGGAAGCTGTTGTAGACATCATCCCTTCTTGTTGTTGTTGTTAAGTGCCATCGAGTAGGTTCCTACTCATAGCGACCCTGTATAGGGTTTCCAAGGAGTGGATGCGAAATTTGAACCATCTACCTTGTGGTTCAAACTGACCATGAGACCCAGTGCTTTCTTCCACAGCACCCCACCAGGACCCCAGACATCATCCCTTAGCACAGATGAAATAGGAAGTGTCTTAGCCATTTTTAAAGACATTTTAAAAGACAATCATGAGGCAAGTAGTCAAGTCCCCTCAGAGCAAGCCCTCTTCCAAGATGAAGACTCAATGGGAATACA
>NW_006408547.1:24530811-24553780 GCF_000296735.1 Chrysochloris asiatica | reverse complement strand
AAAAAAAAAAAAGAAGGAATAGATCACTAGGTGTTTCTTCTGAGGCAGTTCTAAATAGACTCAAACTGTCCGCCTTTTTGCTGACAGCCAATCTAGTTAGCCGTTTGCATCATCTATTATTGTTGGTAAGTTAGTTCCAACTCATAGTGACACTGTATAGGGTTTCTAAGGAGTGGCTGGCGGGCTTGAACCCCCAACCTTGTGGTCAGCAGTCCCGTGTTTACCCTACAATGCCACACCAGGACTCCTTGCCTCACCCCAGATTTCTAATGCATACTCATGCTGCCACACCATGCAGCTGTTACAATGAGCAGGTGGGGGTAATTAAAAGTACACCCAATGAAAGGGGAACTGGAGGGAGTGGGTAAAGAAAATCTTTTGAATTTTCCTTTCAATTTCTCTGCACAATGCTTGTTCTTGTTTTTGTGAAATGCCGTCAAGTCAGTTTCGAACCATAGCAACCGTGCACAGGGTTTCCAAACAGCAGCTGGTGAGCTTGAACCACTGACCTTGCAGTTCAAACTGACTTTGTAGTCCAGTGCATTAACCCACAGCGCCACACCGGACTGTTTAGCACTTTAAAAATGACCCCATCTTTATGTAACATTTTATGTAATAACAATCAGGTGGGTAGGGTGGGAAACGCATTCAAGTTAAATACATTTCTCCCCTTAAGGACTTCTCATAGTCTTTAATTGGTTCTGTAAACACTTGTGTTCCATAAACATCCATGTAGGAAATCAAGGGGAGGGCAAGGTGTTGGTTCTGTGTGAGGAATGGTGGGTTTGGTGGGGGAGCCTGGAGGAAGGGACAGGTCATCTGAGGGAACCTCTGGAGTGAGGGGGTCTCCTCTTCGCTCACTTCAGGTCTCACCAGGTCGATGCAGCTCACAGGGTCAGACTCAAGCCAAGCAGAGCAAGAAAGCTCAGCCCCCATATTCATTGAGATTTGTATTGAATCGGGAGGAGCAAAATGAAGATTACCTCCTTAGCAAATCTATAAATTCAGCCTAAGGCTAAAAGCATTGAGTAACTGCCCCACATTAGCGCCCCTGGGGGTTCAAGGACCAGAGAACAGAGACCTGCTAGCTTGGGCAAGAGGAGACTTTCCTGAGGCTTTTCTGGAGAAGCAAGTTTTTAGGGAATTGTTTTCAGCTCCTTAGTTTTGTACTGCATTCTTTCTTCATGTCCATCTGCCTGAGAACAGAACCTAGAAGCCCTTTCCCATCCTGACTTTTGAAATAGCCCTTCTCCCACTTTACCAGGAAAGGCCAACTTCTCCCCCAAATCTCCTGAGGGTGAAGGCCTCACAGTGTTAGAACATTCCTAGGGCTTCAAACAGAAGTGAGTCCAGCATGCAAGGAACCATGGGAGAGTACGTTGAAGAAACACTGGAGGTGATGGTGTCTTATTTTGCACAAATTTGTGATAAGACTCAATCCATTCACCATTTATTGTCCAACAATTGAGGCAGATGGAAGGGGGAGGGGGGCGTCCAGAAACCAGGATGAAACATGAGCCATATAGTGACTGAAATCTTGTGACTGAAATCCTGAGGAAAGTTGAAGCTTGCCTTCCCTCCTCGCTTGAGCAATTGTAAAGATGTGCATGCCCAGAGCACATAGCCACACCCTGGGGTCATGCCATTTAGAAAGACCACCCATAAAAATTCTTTGTTTTATGGGACTTGCCACCAAGGAAGACCAGCCATAAAAAGTCTGTATTTAGCTTCTTGTGAGATATTTTACAGGTCGGACTGGTTTACAGATAAACCATCTACTAGAGCAAAGTGTCATGAAGAACTACTCATGGTCAACATCCCAGAATAAATTGTCTGCTCCTCCCAGAGGCCTTGGCAGCAGGCTCCATTTTGAAGAAATGCTGTGTGTGCACCGAATTAGCACAGTCCCTCCTAAATCTTCATTTCCCTATGACTAAGCATAAAGTCTCCTCCCTTGTTGTTGTGAAGTGCCGTCGAGTCAATTCCGACTCATAGCGACCCTGTATAGAATTTCCAAGGAGCAGCTGGTGAGCTTGAACTGCCAACCTTGCAGTTCAAATGGCTTTGCAGTCTGGTGCCTTAACCCACAGCCCACACCAGGACTCCTCCCTACCCCAAACCTTTTGGTGGTGGTGGTATGCCATGGAGTTGGTTCGGACACATAGCCACCCTGTATAGGGTTTCCAAGCCTGTAAATCTCCATGGGAGCAGAAAGCCTCTTCCTTTTCCCACAGAGTGGCTAATGGATTCAAACTGCTGACCTTGCAGTTTGCAGACCAAGTCTTAACTCACTACTCCACCAGGGCTCCTCTGTTCAGGAAGACTGAAGGGCTCTGAGGGCGTGACTATGCATTGCTTTTACCCTCCTGTCTCTTCTCACAAGCGTCTTTCTTATAATCATCTTTCTCGTGTGGAACCCCTGCCTCACTTAACTACTCTTAATTAGCAAAAGGCAACACCCCTCTCTTGGAAGACAGGTACCTGGTCAACTGATTGGAAGAGATCCATATTTGTGCCCATTTCAAAGACAGATGACCAAATAGAATGCAGAAATCATCTAACTTGTCATTAAAATCACATGCAAGTAAAATTGTGCTCAACATAATTCGTAAATGGCTGCAACAGTACATTGACAGGGAAGTGCCAGAGGTTCAAGCTGGAGTCAGACAAGGACTGGGAAGAGGGATATCTTGGCCGAAAGCAGAGAATACCAGAAAGATGTTTACCTGTGCTTTATTGACTATGTAAAGGTTTTTGATTGTGTGGATCATGACAAGTTATGGACAACATTACAGAGAATGAGTATTCCAAAACACTTAATTGTGCTCATGAGGAATCTGTGCATAGACCAAGAGACCGTTGTTCAAACAAAACAAGGAAACACTGACTGGTTTAAAATCAAGTAAGATGTATTCCAGAGTTGTATTCTTTCATCATACCTATTCAATCTGTATGCTGAGCAAATAATCTGAGAAGCTGAATAATTAATGAAGAAGAATGGGGTATCAGGATTGAAGGAAGACTCATTAACCACCTGTGATATGCAGATGATACAACCTTGCTTACTGAAAGTAAAGAGTTAAAATTCTTACTGATGAAGATCAAAGACCACAGCTTTCGGTATGGGCTGCACCTCAATGTAAAGAAAACAAAAATCCTCACTACTGGACCAATAAACAACATCCATATAAATGGAGAAAAGATTGAAGTTGCCAAAGACTTCATTTTACTCAGATCAACCATCAGCACTCATGGAAGCAGCAGTCTAGAAATCAGACGACGTACTGCATCAGGCATCAGACAAATCTGTTGCATAAGACCCCTTTAAAGTGTTCAAGAACAATGATATCTGAGGACTAAGGTGGGCTGTGGGTTGATGTGCTGGACTGCAAAGTCATTTTGAACCACAGGTTTGGCAATTCAAGCTCACAGAGGCTCCTCAGAAACCCATTACAGGGTCACTATGGGTCAGAACTGACTCGATGGCACATAACAACAACAGCAACTACCCAAGCCATGGTGTTTTCAATAACTTATATGCATATGAAAGTTGGACAAAGACTAAAGAAGACCATAAAAGAATTAATGTATTGTGATGCTGAAGAAGAATATTGGAAGTATCATGGACTGCCAACACAACAAACAAATTGGTATTGGAAGAAGTACAGCCAGAGTGCTCCTTACAAGTCAGGATGGCCAGACTTTATCTCTCATACTGCAGACATATTATCAGGAGGGACCATCCCTGGAGAATTACATCGTGCTAGATAAAGTGTCAGCTCAGCGAAAAAGAGGAAGACCCCCAACGATGTGGATTAGCACAGTGGCTGCAGCAATGGGTTCAAGTGTAGTAATGATAGTGAGATTGGCCCAGGACTGTGCAGTGTTTTGTGATGTTGTGTATAAAGTTGCTATGAGTTGGTACTGACTTAACAGCACTTAACAACATGAATCAGAATCGACTCAACAGTACACACACATACACACACACAAGTATAAGTCCAAAATCAGCACTCTAGCTATAGAATTTATTTTAATGACATTTTAGAAAAGATAAATAAATCCTTGCTTTTCAATACACTGTGTCCATCAGTCACCAAGCTTTTGTATTCTCTTATTAAAATATGTTTTAGGCTGAGCTGCCAGCCATGAATGCTGTCTTTACTTTTTCATCCAAGGTGAATCTTCATCCTCAAAGAACTGCTTTCAGGGCACCAAACAGGTGAAATTCCAATGGACCAAGATCAGGACTATAGAGAGGATGTTTTAACACCTCAAAACAAAGGTTTTGCAGAGTGTCAACAGTGCGGGCAGAGGTATAGGGACGTGCGTTGTCATGCAAGATCACAAGGTCCTTGGATAGCGGTCCTCGGCATTTAATCCCAAGTTTAGGCTTCAGCTCTTCAGTGAGCATCTCACTGTAAGGATCACTGTTGATTGTTGAAACTTTTTTCTGATAGTGTTCCAATCCTGGCCCTTGAAAATCCCAGAACACAGTAAGCATCAATTTTCCAGCTGATGGTTGACTTCTGAACTTTTTCTTGGTTGATGACTGAGGATGTTTCCATTCCATACTCTGTCGTTTACTCTCAGACTTGTAGTGATGAATCCACGTCATATCACCAGTAATGATTTTTAAAAAGAAACTGTTGCCTTCTTTCAGGTATCAGTCCAACCTTTGTTTGCAGATGTCCAAATGCTTATGTTTATGCTCTTCCGTAAGTTGTTTCGGGCCCCATCTCACACAGACTTTTTGAAACCTGAGTCTTTTGTGGATTATTTCACAGGCAGAGCCGGGGCCGATTTGCAAATGATTTGCCACAGAATCCACTGTCACTTGTCTTTTCACCAGAATCACTTCACGTGCATGCTCAATGTTGTCATCAGCCGGGGACATGGGTGGGTGTTTTAACATAATAGGAGCACCACACCAGGACTCCAGGGACAAAATGAGGGGTCCTTGGCGCTACGGGCTAATGCACCAGACTGCAAAGTCATTTGAACCACAAGGTGTTCTTGGAAACCCTATACAGGGTCACTATGGGTCAGTACTGACTGGATGGCACTTAGCAACAACAACGTCTAAAGAATTTACCAGGAGAGTAAAAAGACCCAATCCTAGTGGCCACCTTTTGGCCAAATAATAGATTGAGTAACCAGCTATATAGACCAAACAGGCAACATTCACCCAAAAGTAAAGATGAGAAGATCTGGTGGCACAAGGAAACTGGAGAGAAACAGGCTAGGGAAGGTGGAAGGGGGACACACTGTGGGGACAGCAACCAGTGCACAGAGCATTTGTGGTGTCAGTTGTTAAACGGGAAACAAACTTGACATGCAAACTTATACCTTGGTTGGTTATGTGCTGTGGAGTCAGTTCTGACTCATCGAGACCCTGAGTAGGGTTTCCGAGGCTGTAAATCTTTACAGGAGCAGAAAACCTCATCTTTCTCCTGCAGAACTGCTGGTAGTTTTGAACTGCTGACCTTGAGATTACAGCCTCACTAGTAACCACTATGCTCACAGGGCTCCTTAAACTTATGCCTACAGCACAATAAAATGTTAAAAGAAATAAAAATTCGTTGATCAGAATTCCCCTCCTACTTGTGGAATCTTCATGCAGCTCCCAGTTAGGAACAGAACGTGTCCAGCTTCTTCCTTTGTCCACTAACAGCCGGTGCATTCCTCCGCACATCACACACCAGGCCTGGAGACCCCAGGGAGGAACAGTCTGGGATCAAAGGTATTCTTTAAATGTCATTTAATTTAGTTCTTCCAAAAGGTAACTGAGAGACGATAGGGAAATCCATCTACCTCAAGTCTGAAAGATTATGATTGACATTTTAAACTATTTTATTAACACTGTACTGATGAATGCACACTGTACTCTCTAATACCACGGTCCGTCCTGCGTAGAGTATAAGGTTTACATGACCTAACATTTCCTACCTGGACTTCTCTTACATGAATCGAGACTCCAGCACTGCTCCAGAAACAAGCGAGTCTCCTAAAATGTCCTACCCCACAGGGGCCCAAGATACGCTGGATTCAGGTAATGTTTGATAAATCTTCAAATGGCATTGGATGAGCTGGTGGGGTTGAGTTGGTGGTGGTTATGTGCCGTGGAGTCGATTCTGACTCATAGCGACCCTGCACAGGGTTTCTGAGGCTGTAAATCTTTACGGGAGCAGAAAGCCTCATCTTTCTCCCGCAGAACAGTTGGTAGTTTCAAACTGCTGACCTTGGGGTAAACAGCCCAACTCGTAACCGCTACGCTATCAGAGCTCCTTGGGAAGGTCTGAAATTGGGGGCCTAATATTTACTGAGCACCTACTATATGTCTTAAGAGTCCTAGTGTGACATTGTGGGTTAATGTCCTGGACTGCAAGCTGGGTTTGAACCTCAAGGTCAGTGGTTCAAAGTCACCAGCCACTCCTCGGAAACTTCCTTGGAAACCCTATACAGAGTCACTATGGTTTGGAACCAACTCAATGGCACTTAACAACGTATGCCTTGCATTATGATGCCTAAGCCTTGCTTTATTTAAGCCTTACACAGCTATAATCACTTTACAAATGAAGAAACTTGAGGCAATGAGAATTTAAATAATTTGTCCAAAATCAAATAGCTGATCAATGGCAGAAACTAGAAACCAGAGATCAGGAAAATGTAAAGCATAGCTCCGGGGACAACAACCTAACAACAACAACAAACATCTCTCCGGGGACAGCTCAGTCAACTGGCATAACATAGTACACAAAGACAGTGTTCTACTTCCTGCTGCGGTGAGCAGCCTCTGGGGTCTCAAAAGTTAGCAAACGGCCATCTAAGATGCAGCTAGTGAATTTTCCCACTCAGGAGAACAATTTGTCCAAAGGGGTAATGGACCACATGAACAACAGTCTCTACTACCTGAGGCCAGAACTAGATGACCGCTGTGATGGGGACCACGGAACGATGTCCTGGGCAGAAGAGGAGAAAAACATAGGACAAAATTCAAAATCATAAAAAAGGCCCAACTTCCATGTTTGGTTGAGATTTGTACAACCCCTAATTCTGTTGTTGTTGTTGTTGTTGTTAGGTGCCGTCAAGTTGGTACTGACTCACAGCGACCCCATGCACAGCAGAACCAAACACTGCCCGATCCTGGGCCAACTTCACTATCGTTGCCACATTTGAGCCCACTGATGCTGCCATTTTGCCAGTCCATCTAGCTGGGGATCTTTTGCTTTGTCTCTGACCCTCCACCTTACCAAACATGATATCCTTCTCCAGCAACTGGTCCCTCCTGACAATATGTCCGAAGTATGAGACACGAAGTTTGGCCATCTTGGCCTCCAAGGAGCACTCTGGCTGCACTTCTTCCAACACATCTGTTGGTTCTTTTGGCAGCCCATGGCACTTTCAGTATTCTCCTCCAACACCATAACTCAAAGGCATCTGTGGCCCTTAGACACCTTTCAAACCTGGACATCAGCCCACCCCCGGGGGTCCCCTTGCAGTCAAACAACAGACCTATGAAGTGCTCAGTGACATATCTGAGGAACATACTCCTCTGAATAGTTAACTATAAGAGACCCAAAGGGGCAGCATTTGCCCCAAAACAAAGCTCAAAAAGTCAGAAGGGGTAGGAATGAATGATGAATGAAAACGAAGAACCCAAGGAGAAAATGGGAAGACTCACACCAAAGGAATTATAAATAATGTCATAAAACAAAACATGCATAAATTGTTGAATGGAAAACATACTTCCTCTGTAGACTTTCACCTAAACCAAACACATAAAGATAACTACAACTTCTAAATGGTAAAGCATGTATTTACCTAACTGTAGACATTTAATTTGGTCCTTCATGCATATATGCAGCCAATATTTATGAAATCGCCCGTATGAGCTGCAGGGATGAATCAAGCATAAGACCTGCCTCTGTGAACGTTACAGTTCAAGGAGAGAAAGAGGAGTGAATAAAAAGCTGGTGGGAATCCTATCGTTCATCACTCTAATGACTGGATTGGAGCATCAGGGCTTGTTACAGTGTGGATCTTGTTAATGTATGAATTCTCAGTCAGTGTACCTAGGGTGGAAATACGGATTCTCACCAAGGGGGTTTAACCAGAATGATCTGGTTCAAAGGTCTGATGAGAACATTCATTAATAGTGAATCCAACAGACTAGGCCTGGTTCATGGGAAGATCAAGATCCAGCTGATTGATCAGCACTTGAAGCCCAGGTTTATTAACAAAAGATGCTTTTCAAATTCCTGATGCCCAGGCCACAGACCAGACCAATTAAATCAGAATTTCTGAAGGTGGAATTGCATATTTGAAGTTCTGTAGGTGGAGTCCTGGTGTGGTACTGTAGGGTAAGTATTGGACTGCTAACCACAAGGTCCGTGATTCAAACCCACCAGCCGATCCTTGGAAATACAGGGTTGCTATGAGTTGGAACCGACTTAATGGCACTGACAACAACAAGGTGATTCTGAATGGACCCTGGTGACGCAGTGGTGCCGTGTTAGGCTGCTCCGGGGTAGAAAGAGGAGATTTAGTCTCAGAAAACCCTGAAGAGCAGTTCTAGCCTGTTCCCTAGGGTCACTATAGCCAAATCAACTCTATGGTGGTGAAGGGGTTTTTTACAGTGGTTGTGACCAGGCTGTGGGTTAATGCACTGGACTGCAAAGTTGGTTTGAATCTCAAGGTCGGTGATTCAAACTCACCAGCTGCTCCTCAGAAACCCTATACAGGGTCGCCATGGGGTCGAACCGACTCGAGGGCACTTCAACGACAACAATGAGCAACCAAGATCAATAACCAGTGCTGTAAGTACAGTTAAGATGATAAGGAGCTCTGGTAGCGTACTGGTTATGAATCAGGCTGCTAACCTCAAGGTCGGCAGTTCAAAACTACCAGTGGTTCTGCGGGAAAAAGATGAGGTGGTCTGCTCCCGTAAAGATTTACAGCCTCGGAAACCCTGTGCAGGGTCACTATCAGTCAAAGCCGACTCCACGGTGCTTAACAACAAGATGGTACGGGAGCGGAACAGAAGGTCAATTATTTCCAGCCAGGGGATTGGGAGTGGGTGTGTTTGTGGTCGGTCTAGAAGAGTGGAACTGAGTCAGGATAGAATGTCCACAGAGGTTTTCCTCGGCTGTAACCTGGTAGCATAGTGGCTACGAGTCGGGCTGCCAACCTCAAGGTCAGCAGTTTGAAACTACCAGCTGTTCCGCGGGAGAAAAATGAGGCTTTCTGCTCCCGTAAAGATTTACAGCCTTGGAAACCCTGTACAGGGTCGCTATGGGTACTTAACTGTTGTTACAACAACCTGGTCTAGCACTGTAGGACAAGCCCTGGACCACAAGGTTGGTTTGAATCACAAAGTCAGCGATCCAAACTCACCAGCCACTCCTCGTAAATCCTATACAGGGTCTCTATGAGGCACAGATGGCCAGGTCCTTACTCATCGCCAGCAGCTGAGTGCCTCATCCCTGCAATACCAGGGTACAATTATGGCGAAGGGGAATCTGAGCCCTTGGTCTCCCTGTTCTGGGGTACAGCAAGCTCTTCCAAGCCTTCTCCCTGCTTCCTTCCTTGCTGCCCTGGAGTAAAAAATTCCAAACACTGGGGCTGGAATGAACCCAGTTGAGAGTTCTAGAGTCTTGTGGAACTGAGTGGTGCTGACAGGAAGTGGGTGACTCAGTTCACAAACCCGGGCAGTGCACGCCGTATCCTATTAATGTCTTCTTGCGGGTCACCCATTTCTGCACTGTCGTTTCAGAACTTAGGCAATGCCAGGCCACAGGAGCAGGTGAGGAAAGGGGATGCAGCCGGGCACATCTTGTCATCAGCTGTTGGTCCGTCAGTTGATGTCCACCTCCAGAGCTTACATGGTCTTTCATGGACAGCATCCCCCTGCTTCCTCCTGGCCAGGGTAAAAGGCTGGGAATCCCTGTGGTGGGGGCTGCAGTACCTCAGGGGCATCTGAGCAGGGAAGTAGCTCAAAGTTCCTTCTGCTCCAGGCACTGTCTCCGCAGTCCTGGGGGAGCGCTTGGTTCTCCTAGGAGATCAGACTTTCGAGGAACAAAACATAGAACCATTTGATGGCCATTCCTGTCTGTCAGTTCTGCCATAAGTGTCCTACCATGAAGCCGTGCATTTTGCAAACTACCTGCTTGAATACGTGAAGAGGAAAATCAAGGAAAAATTGAACATTTAGTACTTCAAGCCATGGTTGGGCTGATTAAAAATATATACATAGCTATGGACAATGGCTGGTAAAGTGGAGGGCCAGAGAAAAAGAGAAAGACCCCCAATGAGATGGATTGGCACAATGGTGGGAGTGCTGGGCTCAGGTGTAGCTACAGCTGTGAGGCTGGTCCAGAACCAGGCAGTGTTTGGTTCTGTTGTGCACAGGGCCGCTATGAGCCTAAGGACAATAATGACAAGGATAATGGTGTGGAGGGAGGGGAAGGTGGGTGGGAGGGAGGAAGCAGATGACTCTCGTTCCAGAGGGGATTGCAATCGTTGAGATGAAACAAAGTGTAGGATTTGTTGAATGTAAAATGGATGATCTTGTCTGTAAACCTTCACTCAATTCACAATAAAAGTAATGTAAGTGTCGTCAAGTTGGTTCCAACTCATAGCAATCCTGTATAAGGTTTCCGAAGAGTGGCTGGTGAATTTGAATCACTGACCTTGCGGTTCAAACTGATCATGTGACTCCATGCATATGAATATATATGACCTGGTCATGAAAGTATGGATTTAATCTTTGACATCTTTATCACTGAAGAAGGAAATCCTCTCCTGTTTTCCCTTCAGCTTTGGTGATAGAGAACATGGCCAGAACATCCAATGATGCAAAAGAGGGTGGTCCACAGCCTCACTGATGAACAGACACCCTTTGTGGATGAAACTTGGGTATGAGGGTGTGGTAAGAAGGAATTATCACATTACATGTTCGATTTCATTATGAAAATTCATCATTTTGTCTTCTTGGTTCCCTGACATCGAGTTTATGGTAAGCACTCAATAACAAAGTGTTGGCGGCTGTTGAATAGATTTCACGGAGTAAACATTTATTTGATCCCTATTATCTGACAAGTTGTCACAACTCCTCTTCCTTCATGGCTCCAGTTTTTTACTATTCCAACTGCCATGAGACTTTGCTGGGTGACTCACCACCTCAGCCTGACAAGATAAGGTTACCAATTTAGTTGAGTAAATAGGCGCTAGTAAGGTTCTGGAAGACATGGCTCTCTGAGCTCCAAAATAAGGAAAACTTTTTCAACCACGTGAATCGTTTACATCCCCTGTCCATGATAGAACCATGAGCGTTTGGGTCATTATGCAGGCAGGAGAATCATTGAAGAAATACAAGGAACTTCAAAACATTCATAGAAAAAAAAAAGTCTATTATCTTTTCATTGCATTTTCCCACAAATCTCTGAAGTCCCTTTGTGTGTGTGTACTGTGTCTAGCTCCCAGCTCTCAAGGATTAGTGGAGTGTTGACAATAAAACATGACTCCCATCCTGTAACCAAATACCATGAAATGAAGAACAGAAAATAAATAATGTAAACCCAGGCCATTAAGGGGATGGACAGTGGCCACCCTGCCTGCCTGTCTAAGAGTGTGGGGCAGGTGAGGAAGCAGAGAGGATACGGTAGATGCTCTCCGATACAAGAATTTTTAAAAATTAAAAACACTTCCAGAGCTTTGTTAGAAGGTCTTGGTAATCATGATCTCCCAGATCTCTCTAAGCGGAAGGGTTCGATTATATCCTAGAGATCTCACCTTTCAAGATCCTTTTGATCACATACCCCAGATGATGTGTGAAACCAAAAAGATGTCTTCCACAGCCCATTCACTCCTTAGAGCAAGAATATCATTCCTGGCCTTGAATTTGGCAATGAGAGTCTTGTCAAATATCTCCTGTTTAAGCCAAATAACCTATAAGGTAATACATCCCAACAGGCTGATCACTGTCTCGTTGAAAAGGAGAGTCATGGCCCTTTACATGCTAGGAAACTCGATCTGTGCTACTGTTCCACCTCAGACTCCATGATGCATATTAAATATTGACATGACAAAGAAGGGCCAACTTTAGTGCTCCCTGGGACCACAATGACAGGGACAAAGAACTACAATAATGAAGTCAGTCCCACCTTCAAAATCCAAACAAGGTACAGCACCAGGCCCTCTATACGTATTGACTGAATTAAATCCTATTATAACACACTGGAGTCCTGATATGGCTCTAGAGGTTAGCACTGGGCAACTAACCCCATGGTCGGTGGTTCAAACCCACCTGTCGCTCCTTGGAAACGCTACACAGGGTCACTGTGAGCCAGAACTGGCAAGTGCAATGGCACTTAACAACATCGTAACTCACTAGCTCTTGTCACCCACGTCTGTCAGTCTGTCATATTGTGGTGGCTTGCATGTTGTTGTGATGCTAGAAACTGTGCCACTGTTGTTTCAAATACCAGCAGGATACTTTCAATATTCTCCTCCAATACCATGACTCCAATATATCAATTCTTCTATGGTCTTCTTTATTCATTATCCAACTTCCACTTGCATATGAGGTTATTGAAAATACCATGGCTTGGGTTAGGCACACTTTAGTCCTCAAACTAACAGCTTTGCTCCTGATCACTTTAAAGATGTTCTGTGCAACAGATTTGCCTAATTCAATACGTTGTTTGATTTCTTGACAGCTGCTTCCATGAGTGTTGATGGTTGATCTAAGCAAAACGAAGGAAAGAGGAAGTAAAAAAGATGAACAGAAATGTTCAAAGGGCATCTCAAAAAGAATTTGCATAGACCTGGAGTTAGAAAACCAAAAGGGAAGAAGATTCTCAGCATTTCTCAAGCTGATAGAATTGTTCAAGCCTTCAGTTTCAATATTGAAGGATTCTATGGGCAAAATGTTGACTGATGCAGGAAATATCAAAATAAGATGGAAGGAATACTCAGAGTCATGGTACCAAAAATAATTGGTAGATGTTCGACCATTTTAAGAGGTAGAATGAAAAACGATGGTTCTGAAGGGAGAATTCCAAGCTGCACTGAAGGCATTGGTGGAAAGCAAGGCTCCAGGAATTGATGGAATATAAATAGAAATGTTTCAACCAAGGAGGCAGCATTAGATGCACTCACTCATCCATACCAAGAAAGTTAGAAGACAGCTACCATGTCAACCAATTGGAAGAGATCCATATTTGTGCCCATTCCAAAGAAAGGTGACTTGACTGAATGCAGAAATCATCAAAGAATTAATGTCACATGAGTGATATTTTGCTGAAGCTAATTCTAAACCAGTTGCAGCAATACATCAACAAGGAGCTGCTAGAAATTTAAGCCAGATTCAGAAGAGCATGTGACACTGCTGATTTCAGGTGGATCTTAGCCTAAATCAGAGAACACCAGAAAGATGATGATCTGTGTTTTATTGACTATGGAAAGGCAGTCAACTGTGTTGATCTTAACAGGGAGGAACGGGTATTTCATAACACTTCATCACGGTCATAAGGGACCTGTACATAGACCAAGAGGCCATTAAAACCACACTGAATGGTTTTAAATAAAAAAATGTGTTAGTGTTTGTATCTTTCACCATACTTCTTCAATTTATAGGCTAAGCAAATAATCTGAGAAGCTGGAGATATTGAAGAAAAGTGCCAAGATTGCCCATTCCAAAGAGAGGTGACCCAATGGAATGCGGAAATCATCGGACAATCTCTCTGATATCCCATGCAAGTAAAGTTTTATTAAAAGTAATACAGAAACGGCTGCAAGCATACATTGACAGAGAACTTCCAGAGGTTCAAGCCGGATTCAGAGGAGGCTGTGGAACAGGGATATCATTGCTGATGTCTGATGGATATTGACTGAAAGCAGAGAATATCAGAAAGATGTTTACCTGTGCTTTATTCACTACACAAAGGCTTTCGATTGTGTGGATCATGACAAGCTATGGACAACATTGCAAAATATGAGTATTCCAAAACACTTAATTGTGCTCATGAGGAATCTGTACCTGAACCAAGAGGCAGTCGTTTGAACAGAACATGGGAACACTGAATGGTTTAAAATTAAGAAAGGTGTGTGACAGGTTTGTATTCTTTCACCATACTTATTCAAATTGTAAGCTGAGCAAGTAATCCAAAAAGCTGGGTTCTATGAAGACAAACGTGGCATCAGGATTGGAGGAAGACTCATTAACAACCTGCGATATGGAGATGATACAATCTTGCTTGATGAAAGTGAAGAGGACTTGAAGCATTTTCTGATGAAGATCAAAGATACAGCCTTTGGTATGGGTTGCATCTCAATGTAAAGAACACAAAAATCCTCACCACTGGACCAATAAACAACATTCTTATCAATGGAGAAAAGATTGAAGTTGTCTAAGACTTCATTCTTCTTGGATCAACTATCAACATTCATGGAAGCAGCAGTCAAGAAATCAAATGATGTATTGCATTAGGAAAATCTCCTGCACAAGACCTTTTTAAAGTGTTGAAGAGCAAAGATGTCAGCTTGAGGACTAAGGTGTGCCTGACCCAAGCCATGGTATTTTCAATAACCTCATATGCATGCGAAACTGGGCAGTGAATACGGAAGACTACAACAGAATTGATGCATTTGAGTTGTGGTGTTGGAGGAGAATATTGAAAGTGCCATGGGCTACCAAAAGAATAAACAGATCTGTATTGGAAGAAGTGCAGCCAGAGCGCCCCCTGGAGGCCAGGATGGCCAAACTTTATCTCTCATACTTCGGACATATTGTCAGGAAGGACCTGTCGCTGGAGAAGGATATCATGTTTGGTAAGGTGGAGGGTCAGAGAAAATGAGGAAGACCCCAGTGAGATGGATTGGCCAAGTGGCAGCATCAATGGACTCAAGCGTGGCAACAGTAGTGACGTTGGCCCAGGAACGGGCAGTGTTTTGTTCTGCTGTGCATAAGGTCGCTATGAGTCGGTACTGACTTGATGGCTCCTAACAACAATATGCATATGACACAACCGTACTTGCTAAAAGTGAAGAGGACTTGAAGTACTTATTAATGAAAATTAAAGACCACAGCCTTCAGTTTGGATTTCACCTCAATGTAAAGCAAACCAAAATTCTTGCAAGTAGACTAATAAATAACATTATGATAAAGGGAGAAAAGATTGAAGTTGTCAATGATTTCATGTTGCTTGGGATCCACAATCAATGCTCATGAATGGAACAGTCAAGAAATCAAAAGACATATCGCACTGGGCAAATCTGCTGTTAAGGATCTCTTTAAAGTATTAAAAAACAAAGATATCACTTTAAAAATCAAAGTGTGCTTGACCCAAGCCATGATATTTTCAATTGCCTCATATGAATGGGAAAGTTAGACAATGAATAAAGAAGAATCAATGTATTTGAATTATAGTGTTAGAGAAAAATTTTGAAAGTAGTGTGGACTGTCCGAAATAAAAATACATCTGTCTTTGAAGAAGTACCACCAGGATGCTCTTTAGGAAAGACAATGACGAGACAGTGTTGTACTTCGTACATGTGGTCGGGAGTGACCAGTGTCTGGAGAAGGACCTCATGGCTGATAAAACTGAGAGTGTGTAAAAAAGAGGATGTCCCCCCTCCTCCCCCAAAGAGATGGACACCAGGATAATGGGCTGAAATGACAATTATGGGGTGTTTCTTTCTGTTGTACACAAGGTTGCTGCGAGTCATAACTGACTCAACAGCACCTAACAATAGCAGCTTCCTATACACCCTGAAGATCTTTCCTTCTTTCTCACTCATCCCCAGAGACTACTGCGCTCTTTGATTTGCACACCCTCCAAATGGCAGTTTGGGTCTCCTCCAAGGACTCAAATCATGTTTCTTTAAAATGCTCTTTTTTCCCTCGGGAACAACAACAAAAAAGAAGTCTGAAGGGGCAGAATCAGAGTTGTACGGTGGGTAGGTAAGGTCTCCTAACGAAATTCTCCTAGGACTAGGACAGTCCTTGCTTCTCTTGAAGAATGAGCAGGTGCGTTATCATAATGGAAAAAAAATTCCTTAGTGCGAGTTTCCTGGCCTTTTTTCTCACCAATGCAGTTTTCTATTTTCTTCCAATTTCTTCCTAATAAGTCCTGTGTCTTTTGAGAAAAAACGACCAAGATTATGTCTTTGGAATCCCAAAAAACAGTTCCATAACTTTCTGAGTTGACCTCTCTGCCTTGAATTTCATTGGTCCAGCAGATCCTCTTGGAAGGCGTGGTTTGGATTGGACCTTTCTTTATGAAGACATCCTAACAAGACTGAGACTAGCATGTTATTGAGAGAACTTGTCTGCATCCATCCACTGATTGAAAAAAACACGTTAAACAAGCTTTGTTTGCAATAAACCCACACATATATGAACTGGAACCCTAATAGCAATATTTTTGACTTACCCTCATAGATGTGACATAGAAGACAGTGATGGTGGTGGTGGTTATGTGCTGTGGAGTCAGTTCCGACTCATAGTGACCCTGCACAGGGTTTCCAAGGCAGTACATCTTTACAGGAGCAGAAAGCCTCATCTTTCTCCCACAGAATGGCTGGTAGTTTTGAACTGCTGACCTTGAGGTTAGCAGCCCGACTCGTAACCACTGCACTACCAGAGCTCCTTATGTAATAGAGGGCAAAGGGACTAGAGAGAGTTATAATGAAACAAGATTTTTACATTTTACTGGGATTTAGTTGTTGTTGTTGTTAAGTGCCGTGGAGTCGGTTCCGACTCATAGTGACCCGCACAGGGTTTCCAAGGCTGTTAATCTTTACGGAAGCAGAACGCCTCATCTTTCTCCCACGGAACAGATGGTAGTTTCAAACTGCTGACCCTGCGGTTCACAGCCCAATTCGTAACCACTCTGCTACCAGAGTTACTGTTACTTTACAGTGGATTCTGATGCACGTTATAGGTCCTGGAGCAAACAGCCAGAAATAACTCAAAAATAAACAAAAGGAATTAAAAGGATGCACTAAAATGTGAATTCTCTCTCATCTTTTTTACTTCTTGCTGCAACAATCAGGTCTCACTTCTCTGCAGAACAAAAGACTGAAGCTGTTGGCGGCCAAAAACCATCACCCTGTCACTTTGGCCACCCCAGGACCCACACAGATGCCATGACTGAATGAATAAACGTCTCAAACACATCTGACTCAACAGTCTCTCTAGCACACAGCTTGGGAAATCCAGCTTGAATTCAGCGCTTTTCAAACCGTGTGGCACCTTAGAATCCTCTGCAGAGCCGTTAAACATTACTGAAGCACAAGTCATAGCCCAGATCAATTAAATCAGAGTTTCTGGAATGGAGACCCATGTATCAGTATTTTTAAAACCCCATAAGTGATTCAAATGTGCAGTTAGTCTGAGAACCTATATTCTCAAAAACTTCACCTCTTTCAGATCTTGGCTGAAAAGTCACCTTCTCAACAAGAATTTGCTACCCTGCCAACCCTATTTGACTTATGAGCTCATCTGCCACCCAGCACCCAGCTCCCTCCCTTGTTTTAGCTTCTTCATAGCACTTATAATCATCTGATATACTATAAAATGTATTTACTTACTTCAATAATGCTTTTCTCTACCCTGCAAAAATGCAAGCTACATGAAGGCACAAATTTTTGTCTCTTTTGTTCACCCTGTATACCCACGACTTAGAACAGTGCCTACCTATAGGAGTCCTGGTGTGATGCTGTGGGTTAATATGCTGGATCTCAGCGTCCGCTTGATGTGCAAGGTTGGTGGTTCAAGCTCACCAGCTGCTCCTCGGAAAACCTTTACAGGGTTTCTATGGGTCGGAACCAACTCGATAGTACTTAACAACAACAATAAACATTTGTTGAGTGACTAACCCAACAGGAGTTAGGTGATTAACTACTAATATTTATGTTAACCAGATGATATTATCCCAAGTATAATGAGTTCAGCAAAAATCTGTTTTTTCATGTTGGCCCTTGGTCTATGCATACACCCCAGTTTCTGAATCTCTGTCTGATCTAATACATTCTTTAATTCCTGGTCTTTAACGCTATTCTGGACTGGCAACTAATTCTGCCAACCTCCTAAGTTCTCACTATGTCTATAAAGCAGTGTTTCTATACTTGGGCCATTAGAACCAGATGGAAGACCACCTGGGAACAGACAGTATCCGTGGGGTGAGGACACTCAGGGGGTCACTCACACGCTCCAGATACAATAGTGTAACGAGGGATAAGCACCAAAAAGACAATGCAGACGTTTGGGAAGAGAATTCAATATGGTCTTCTAACATCTCTTTTTAACTTTTTATTTGTGAACTGAGTGAAAGTCTACAGACAAGACCATCAGTTTGACATTGAACAAATCTTACATTTTGCTTCATCTCAATGATTGCAGTCTCACTCAGGCAACTACAGCGATCCCACTTTCTCCTTGGGGTTCCTATTTCCCTTCCACTCTCCTTCCCATCCCCTCTCAACTTGGTCCTTCGGTCAACGTGGCCCTTTTGATTTTGAGTGCTGACCATTCCACTTCCTAGTGTTGAAGTCCCCCCTATATACCTCTCTACTGTTTGCCTGAAATTTGAGCCATGAGGGTGAGCTCCTTACCAGACCTAGCGGGTGGGCGAGGGCCATAGTCTGGGGTTCCCCCAATCTTGTTCTGAACAGTAAGCCCAGTCTCTTTTTTTCTTAGTTTTGTTCCACATTTTCTCCTACTCGATTTGGGTCCTTCTGATATGATCCTTTCCAGAGCAGCTGGAAGTGGTAACTGGGCACCATTGAGTTCTTGTGGTCTCAGAGCCACCATGACTGATGGTCACATATTCCACCAGTCCATTGGACTCACTGATTCCAAGCATCTTCAATTCTCATCACTCTCAGATGCTACTCATCAAAGCAAGATATGGAACATTGCCTTTGCGGACGACGTTCTGCCATTGACCATGAAGTCCCCTAAGACTCCAGCCCCAGCAACTCAGTACTTTAAGACAGTTGGTGACGTCTAAGAAGTTTTCATCATTTTGCCTGCTGCATGTTCTATCACCTTCAGAGTTGGGTTTGCAGCAAAGATAAATAGCCATAGACAACAATCCTCTTCCAAACCATGACAGATTTGTGGGATTGAATCAAGGTTAAGTCACCTGTCTTACAGGCTTCCTCACACAGAGTGGTAGGCACGTGGGGAATCCCTCCATCACTGTCAGGTAGAGGTAGAAGTCTAGGTTCCCCACTCTGCATCTGTTGACACCTGGTGGGAAGGCCTCCTCATTACTCTGAGTGGGGCTGGGGTTCAGGCTTACACCTCCACTGATTCCACCTGTACTTGGAAAGGGTGGAACGTCTCATTACGACTCTTCCTCACGTGACCTCCTTTAACATCAGGTGGGCCTGGAGACATGGAGGAAACTTGTCACTGCTGGGAGCTGGTAAAAGTCTCAACTTTCCACTTGGTCTTCCATGAGACCCTCCCATTTGAGTATACCCCAGAGAAGGGGAGGGGCGTCTATTGCGAAATGGGAGCGGAAGACCAAGCTCCCAGGTGCCCTCTGTTCACTTCCTTGGGGTAGAAACTCTTCCTTACCACTTAGCAGTCAGGAAACTCTTAAATTACCTCTAGACCTTCTCTGACACCACTCACGTGAAGGGCTAACACCTTGTTACAGTCAGGCAAGGGTGGGACCTAGGCTCCCCACTCAGCTTTGCTAACCTGGGTGGGTTACGGTGAATGGTCATCAACTTTATCTGTAACAGTCAAAAACTGAAAAAAAAAAAGTTCCATCAACTTGTGAATGTACTAAAATATTGTGGTACAGCCACACAGTGAAATACTATTCAACAATACCAAGGAATGAACTGTTATTATGCTGAGTAGACCTTAGACCTCCCCCCAAAATACATACACTGTAATTCCTTTAATATGAAATTCTAGAAACCAGCTTAATTCCACAATCTATAGTGAGATAGCGTAGTGCTTACAAGTAGGTCTGCTAATCTCAAGGTCAGCAGTTCAAAACTACCAGTTGTTCTGCGGGAGAAAGATGAGGCATTCTGCTCCCGTAAATATTTACAGCCTCGGAAACCCTGTACAGGGTCACTGTGAGTCAGAACTGACCCCATGGCACATAACAACCACCACCACCACCACACTGACTCCACAGCACACAATTACCACCACCACACCAGCTACACAGCACACAATTACCACCACCACCACACCATAGTGAGAGACAGCAGATCAGTTTTTGCCTGGGGGTAGGGGAGGGGCAAGGAGGAGCCGGAAAGATGAATTACCAAAGGGCATGAAGAAACTTTTGGTATGATGTATTGTTTAGCTTGATTATGATAATGTTTTCACAGATACACAGATACATCAAAATCTAACAAGTTGTACACATTAAATATGTGCAGTATGGTGGTGGTTATGTACCATGGAGTCAGTTCTGACTCACAGCGACCCTGTACAGGGTTTCCGAGGCTGTAAATCTTTATGGGAGCAGAAAGCCTCATCTTTCTCCTGTGGAACAGCTGGTAGTTTCGAACTGCTGACCTTGAGGTTAACAGCCTGACTCATAACCCCTACACTACCAGAGCTCCTTGTGTGCTATATGTTGTTGTTGTTAAGTGTTGTCCAGTCAATTCCGACCCATAGTGACCCTGTATAGGGTTTCCAAGGAGCAGCTGGTGAGCTTGAACCACCAACTTTGTAGTTTAAACGACTTTGTAGTCTGGAGCATTAGTCCACAGCGACACACAGTGCTGTATAGCGTATGTGAATTGTACTTCAGTAAAACTGCTTTAAAACCAAATGAAATAAAATTCAACATGAAACTCCAACCTATAAAGATGAAATCCTCAGCTACTCTGGTTGGAGTAGGGATGGGGTCTCAGCCTCTACCTGTCTCTTCACCCCACCAGAGCATCCCCTGAGATACCTCAGTTCTCTACGGTCCTCCTCAAGCAGCCATCAGTATCAGACCAACAGAGTCCAAGGAGAAAGAGAATCCTGGTAAGGCTTATTTCAGAAGCCCAAGGTTGATTGCCAACTAAAGACTTCATGTGCATAAGGATACTTCTATAGAAAATATTTGAAACGTCTCCACAAAAACTAGTTGACTTAGGGCTTACGTATACCCATCTCTCTAAAAGGTACCATATTAGAAGGCCCTGGAGAAAAATGTGGAATCAAACCAAAAATCATTTTAGAAAGTCCAAACCTTCAGGCTTACTGGTCGGATGAAGACTGGTGCAGCTCCGAGCCTGGGGGTGTTACTGAAGCTTCAGGACTGGACCTGAACCCATCACCTAGGCTCAGTCTCCAGTCAAACAGTAGACAGCGCTATCGGGTGGACTGGTGTGGTGCTGTAGGGTAAGCACTGGACTGCTAACCACAGGTCAGCAGGTTCAAACCCATCAGCCACTCCTCAGGGTCACTAAGAGTCAGAACCAACTGCAGACACTTCACAACAACAACAGTGACACTAGGGAGGTAGGCACTCCTTAGAACAATCACCCAGTGAGGTCAAAGAACAGTGTTTGCCCCAGGTCAAATTTCAGAGGGCAGGAAGGGTGAAGAGAGGAAGAGGAATGGAACCCAGAAACAAAGGGAGGAAGTAGGGGAGGGGGAGGGATGTTCCACTGCGCAGTGTGGGAGGGGGCTGTAATCAGTGATGTGAAATGAAGTCTGTGTGAATTGTTGAATGGAAAACTGATTTGCTCTGTAAACCTTCACCAAAGGTTGGTGGTTGTGTGCCGTGGAGTCAGAACCAACTCATAGAACACTGCACAGGGTTTCCAAGGCTGTAAATCTTTATGGCAGCAGAGAACCTCATCCCATGGAACAACTGCTGACCTTAAGGTTCACAGCCCGATTCGTAACCACTACGCTCGCTACAAGAGCTCCTTCACTTAGTCCACACAAAAAGTATTCCTGATCACTATTTGTGCCAAGTGACATTGCTGAAAGGAATAGGCAATCTTTTCTCCAGAGGCTTTCAAACCAAATAGGAGCAGGTTAGATGGGAGCCTCCTCAATCCTGTCTGGCCAAAATTTTCTTCTCTCCTCTTGGGTGGTGAAGGGGTGGCAGCTGTTTCTCTGCCAGCAGGTGGCGGTGGCCCCCAGTGCATGCGTCACAATCATAGAAGACTATCTCATCCCTCTTCCTCTAGTCCCCGAAAAGGATCCAACATCAGCCCCACCAGATAGAGAATTACCACCTCCTTCTGAAATCACTGAAGTGGGACCTTGCTAAGTGACCAGGCATGTACAACAGCCAATAGTACCATGGTCCCTCTTAACACAGAGAAGGTGGGACTTGTTTCTACTGCTAGGGCCTCTCTGAGGTTCATGGGGTTGTCCCATCTTCCTCTCTCTCACCTGTGACCCGCCTACTACCTAAATTGCAGGAAACTCGTAGGAAGTGCGTCCCTAAGAAATGATCAGAACCTCTGTAAATGATTACTCCTCCCTCGGCGCTTGGAGGTGCCCTTTCTGAGTCCCTTTTCAAACCCATACAAACAACATCAAATCTCAATTTAGGAAGTAATGTTTTCAGAGACAGATGCAACAAAAACTCAATTCTTCACATTAAAATTGATAAAGCTAAGGGAGCACTAGAGGTCGAAAATGTAATTGGAAATGCCAGGTACAGACAAAGGTGAGGCTCTACCACCGTCATAAATGGTTGGTGTCTCTTAGGCAGGGGTGTCTGTCTTCAGTGCGGTCACCGCTGGGACTATAGAGAGGGCAGTGTAGTCAGAAACAGCAGGCAGTAAACCAAGTCCCCATGGGAAGATGAGCTCGTCCAACCCAAACCCAACTAAACCACTGCTGGAGAGTTGATTCCCACTTATAATGGGATAACTTAGAGTTGATTCCCACTTATAATGGGATAACTTAGAGTTGATTCCCACTTATAATGGGATAACTTAGAGTTGATTCCCACTTGTTGTTGTTGTTGTT
>NW_006408547.1:24510576-24530171 GCF_000296735.1 Chrysochloris asiatica | reverse complement strand
GGGTCAAATTTCCAGGAGTGTTTAACCACTATACCACCAGGGTGCCTTCTGCCAACCCAAGAGTAGGAAAGTATTTTCTGGAAAGGACCAGATAGAAACGAGTTCAGGTTTTGCCAGTCAAGTGGCAGAATCAAAGGTAGTATACAGGTGCTTATAAAGCAAGAGTGAAAACTCCAGGCCAACCCTGCACGGTCTAGTAGGAGTGGGTCTTTCTGAAGGGTGACCACATTCTGCATCCAATTGTCATCAGCTGTAGACATTCTCCAGGTGAAGAAGACCACCAGAGGGGCAGAAGCCTGGCCAATGGACAGAGGATGGAGGAGGTTCCATGGTCAGTTCACTCTGCTCCAGAAACAGGCAAACACCGGCACACTCTTCCTTTCTCCCAAGGAGCGTCCTCTCAATTGGTCTGAAGGTGATGCGGCCTCAGTGGAGACCCCTTCACTCAATACTCTGCAGGTGCCAACAGCGCATAGGTGGTGACAAGCACAGACCCTGGGCAGTGGCCAGGTAGTCAGGAGCAGAGCATGAAGAGGCTAATGGGCAGAGCACTCACAATGCTGGTGATGTCGTCAGTGTGCAAGCTATAGACTGTCAACCCTTGAACCAATCCCACTGAAAGTTCGGGCTATATGGAAATTAGCATCTACTATACCAGGAAGCCCAAATAATCCATTCTGACTAAACCATTCTCTTCCCATGGCTATGGTCTCTTAGAAGTAGAGGGCTACGACTTTCTTCCTAGGTGGTTCTTGTTGTTGTTGTTAGGTGCCACTGAGTCAGTGCCAACTCATAGTGACCCTAAGCACAACAGAAGGAAACACTGCCCAGTTCTGCACCAGCCTCACAATCGTAACCTAAGAGCTCATTGGTGCTGCCACCATGACAGTCCATCTTGTTGAAGCTCTTCCTCTTTGTCATTGACCCTGCTGTTTACCAAGCATGATGTCCTTCTCCAGGGACTGGTCCCTCCTGATCATATGCCCAAAGTACAAGAGATAAAGTCTCCCCATCCTGGCTTCTAAGGAGCACTGTGGCTGCACGTCTTCCTAGGTGCCTCGGGGGAGATTCAAATAGCTAATTTTCCCATTAGTACTAACTTTTCCGTTAGTAGCCAACCAACCACTTAACCATTTGCACCATCTAGGGACTTTATTCAACCGTTAACCGCTGACTGTCCAAATGTGCCCTTTGAGAGTTCATGTTACCATTTGTATATTCAATCCAGAAATCTCTTTTTTTATTTTATTTTTGTTTGGTTGTTTATTGTTGGAGTAAAATGGGAACAAGATAAGTGAATTAGTCACAGTTTGTTGTTGTTGTTGTTGTTGTTATGTGCCGGGGAGTCGGTTCCGACTCACAGCGACCCTGCACAGGGTTTCCGAGGCTGTAAATCTTTACGGGAGCAGAAAGCCTCATCTTTCTCCTGCGGAACCGCAGGTAGTTTCAAACTGCTGACCCTGAGGATAGCAGCCCGATTCATAATCACTACGCTACCAGAGCTCCTTAGTCACAGTTTGGAAGCTCCATATTCCAAGTGGAAAAGCTGTTCTGCCACATACACCTGGTTCTTTTTCACTGTGTTAGTGACCTGGGACAGAGGAATTCTACTGGCTCACTAGCTGATCACATCTATAGTGAAGCGGCAAAGGGATTTTAGTCCATGGACACATAAAGCCATGTCCACACTGAGGCTTCCAGAATTTTCCCTTTCCTCTGCATAAACTGGTCTCTCTCCTCTCCTCATTAGCTTTCTTCAGCCAATGCCTCAAGCCCCAGGGAGCCTCTACTAGGAAAGCAGACACATCCCTGACCTAGACGAGGGTACTGGCTTCTCCGCGGTGATCCCCTTCATGTCAGCTGGCATACTCCCGTCAGAACACCACACGTTCAGCTCCCCAAAAATGCCTGTTTCAATCATCTCCTCTTGCCAGGGGATGGGACAGTTGCCGGATGCAAATTCCTCAAAGAATTCTGTATCTGTTTTGTCAAAGACCACGCCTTTGACTGTGGAGAAGGCACCTACGTCCTGAATGTTCTTTGCATAGACGGTTCTGGAGTCGGGGATGAAAGGAGGGCTCAGCATTCCTGTTAGAAGAGGGGAAGCAGCGTAAGCTTTTTGTAAAAGAAACAGCCATTTAACCCAAGAAGTCTTTCTTCTGTAGCTCAGGTGAAAATGCTCCTCGTATTTGGGGGCAGGTGTTGCTATTGTGTCGGGGAGTTGGTTCTGACTCATAGTGACCCTGTCTGTATATAGGGTTTCTGAGGCCTTGTAAACCTGTAAGGGAACAGAAAGCCTCATCTTTCTCCCGAGGAACGGCTGGTGGATCTGAGGTGCTGACCTTGCGGTTAGTAGTCCAGCTCATAATCCACAACATCACTAGTACCTTCCCACAATGCACATGTGGTTATTGTTAAGTGCCGTCGAGTCAGTTCTGACTCATAGCGACTCTGTATAGGGTTTCTGAGGAGTAGCTGGTGAGTTGGAACCGCTGACCTTGTGGTTCAAAGTGACCTTGCAGTCTAGTGCTTATCCTCCAGAGCCATGCCAGGACTCCACAAGGCACATGGTGGTGCTACAATTTTGGTTGAAGAAAGCTGGAGAGTCTTGAAGTCTAATTTGGAAGATGATTGTGAAGGACCATGTATTCTTCCTCCTGCCTCTTTGCTGTGGCTCATCCCCCACCCCACCCCACCCCCACTGATTCCTTTAGAAATCTCATATTCTCACATTGCTCCACCCAGCCTCTCTGCCCAACCCCAGACCCTGAAGTCTCATGCCAACCTTCTAGATGACCATCTTCATCTGTAATCTAACACCGTCCAACTCAAACCATGTTAATATGGGTGGTGGTGGTGTGCTGGTGGAGTCGGTTCCAACTCAGAGCAACCTTACGTAGGCTGTAAATCTTTACGGGAGCAGAAAGCCTCATCCGGAGTGGCTGCTAGGTTTGAACTGCTGACCTGTGGTTAGCAGCTCAGCTTGTAATTCACTATGCTACCAGAGCTCCCTTCTAACTGATGTTGGTGGTGGTTGTGTACTGTGGAGTCGGTTCCAATTCATAGCAACCCCATATAGGGTTTCCAAGGCTGTACATTTTTACGGGAGCAGAAAGCCTCATCTTTTTCCTGCGAAATGGCTGGTAGTTTCGAACTGTTGTCCTTGTGGTTAGCAGCCCGACTCATAAACACCACAATTCTTCCAGTAACCAGATACAGAATATTAATCATGGATGGCTTCTCTCCCCTTCCCCAGCAGTGCCGTTTTGTCAGTTCTGACCCACAGCAATCCTGTACAGGGTTTCCGAGGAGCGGCTGGTGAGTTTGAACCACCGACCTTGTGGTTCAAACTGACCTTACGGTCGAGCGCTTATCCTACAGCTCTGCCCCAGCAGCCTACCCCACCACGGTTACTCCTCCACGTAGTCAATCAGCTGCCATGATGTTTCCTCCTTCCTCAGACCTACCTGTATTTGCTCCCTCCTTTCAGCTCACGCAGAAATTGTTCTAATTTATCCCCTCAATGGCCTGGAAATACACAACTGCCATGGTCTCAGGATTAATGATCAGGGATCCAGTTACTCCCTGTTCAAATCAGATGGTTCCTTTACAATTTACAACTCTTCAACAATCCAATCTTCCTTTTTAACTTGTAAAACACTTTTTCATGAGTTTTGGGTGAAGGTTTACAGAGCAGATCATCAGGTTTGTGTTCAACATTTCACAAGCATCTTATATCATCGCAGTGACTGCAGTGCCCTCCATGTACCATCCCTTCTCATACTTCCTCCCAGTTCCTGTCTCCAGTCCTCCTCCTCCCCTAGCCCTTCTGAACTCTGCCCTGGGGTAAGCGCTGCCCTTTCCAGGAGTTTCTTTTCCTGTTTTTCTTCCGCTCTTTCCAGGACCTTCTAATGTGACCCCTTTCAGAGCAATAAGAGTACAACCTTCTATACTTGGTAGTCAAGACGTTCCTAAACTTTCCTACTCATGTGTCCCTGAGATGACAGGTAGTTTGGGGCTTGCTGCCCACATTCACACCTTCATTGAGAACAAGTCTGCCTGCACAGCATTTGTCTTGTAACTTCTTGGAGACATGTGTATGTACCCTAACTTTCCTACTTCATTATTGATGCCTAGAGGGTGGCTGTGTGTCCTAAAACATCTCTCTCTCAGACACACACACTATTTTACACAAGAAACTAGATAACAAAAAATCTGGCTGAACGAACGAATTTCTCAAATCCTCCTTTCAGTCTGGATTATTGTTGTTAAATGCCGTCGAGTTGATTCTAACTCAGAGTATAGGGTTTCCAAGGAGCGGCTGGTGAGTTTGAACCACCAACCTTGCAGTTCAAACTGACCTTAAGGTCGAGTGCTTATCCTAAGGCACCACACCAGGACTCCAATCCTCCTTTCAGTTTGGATTATTGTTGTTGTTATGTACCCTCGAGTCGATTCCGACCCACAGCAACCCTGTATAGGGTTTCCAAAGAGCAGCTGGGTGAGCAGTTCAAACGGCTTTGCAGTCTGGCACATTAACCCACAGCGCCACACCAGTTTGGATCATGGTGGCGGTTACAGGCTGCAGAGTTGGTTCCGACTCATAGTGACCCTGCATAGGGTTTGCTAGGCTGTAAATCTTCATGGGAACAGAAAGCCTCATCTTTCTCCCACAGAACAGCTGGTAGTTTCGAACTGCTGAACTTGAGGTTCGCAGCCCTACTTGGAACCACTATGCCCCCAGAACTCCTTTGGATTTGATTATGTTGTTTTTGTTGTTAAGTGCTGTTGAGTCGATTCTGACACATAACGACCCTATACAGGGTATCCGAGGAGCAGCTGGTGAGCTTGAACTGCCGACCTTGCAGTTCAAATGGCTTTGCAGTCTGGCACATTAACCCACAGCACCACACCAGGGCTCCTTTAAATTATGGGGGATGGTAATGTAAAAGCAGGTTTACGTCTTATGGACTCTGAAGAATCTGCAACCTTCCCAGGCCTGAGGCAGGTTTTCCCAGGAAGCCTGGTCAGTTAGAGAATACTCAATCCAGACACACATGCTGGGGGATAAGGAGACCATTGGAGGCAGGAGGATAGCTATAAGAACACCCATCACCCAGGCCTCCCTGCTCTGCCCACAGATCTCTAAACTTCAGAGAGAGGCCAACTGGAAGGGTCAGGCAATGAGTTCAAGCACAAGACACACCCCTTCTGTATATTGGCCCCAAATCTAGAATGAGAGTAGCAGTACCAGCCTCAAGCTGTCTCCAGCGGATGTCTCTAAAGAGCGGGTTGGTGCGGAGCTCGTCACAAGTCCCGTGTCTGAACCCCAGCCGCTTCTCTGGATCCTTTTCAAGCAGCGCCTCACAAAAGTCCCTGCTGGTCTTGCTGAACTTCTCCGGGTACTTCACAGCTTCTGAGAGGACCCTCTGTCTCAGCTCTTTGTTCTCCACCTGCATGTCAGGAAATGCATCACATCAAGCCAAACCCACACCACATCTGTCAACTGCAGTAAAGCTGGTCAAGTGCACAGTTAGGAAGCAGGTAAAGGTGACACAACTCCGGTCCAGTGGGCCTCTCAGAAGACACGTCTCAGGAAGAAGTCCGAGATGCACTTACACTAGTGTCTCAGCAGCTAGAAACAACCTAGGGTGCTCTTGTTCCCAGCTATGTTAGCATTTTAAGTGTGTCAAAACCTCAAAGCGAAGGCATGAGACTCAAGAGGTGAGAGTCCCAGGTATCAGGCAAAGTTGAGGTGAAATAAATTTCCAGGGGAATCTGGTTGACTTCTTGGCTCATTGAAATAATCATTACATATGATTAAAAAAAAGAATAAAAAGAAAAAAAATGTAAACGTTACCACTATAGACCTGCCCTGCTGCTCCCATGCAGATTTAAGGGGTTAGAACCCTAAGGCTGATGCTCTGGTACCTTACTTTTAATCAGCATTATTCAGTTATAACCTGTAGTTGTTTGTTAAGTGTTAAGTGTTAAGTTGTTATTGAGTACTGTCAAGTCGGTTCTGACCCATAGCAACCCTGTATAGGGTGAGTGACGGGTGAGTTTGAACTGCGAACTTTGTAGTTCAAACCAACCTTGCAGTCCAGTGCTTACCATACATTGCCACACCAGGACTCTGTACCATAAAGGTGCCCATTTTATGTGTATGGTTTGACAAGTTTTGACCGGTGGCCCCCTTGTACAACCACAGTTCAACTACAGACTTCTCCTTCACCCCAGACGTCCCCTTGGGTCCCTTCAGTCTATCAATTGGTCCACCCCATGCCTATGGCAAATACAGATCTGTTTTCTGTTCCAATAGCGTCTATTTGCTTTTTGTAACATTTTGTATCAATGGAAGTGG
This sequence comes from Chrysochloris asiatica, assembly GCF_000296735.1. Classification (NCBI taxonomy): domain Eukaryota; kingdom Metazoa; phylum Chordata; class Mammalia; order Afrosoricida; family Chrysochloridae; genus Chrysochloris; species Chrysochloris asiatica. Next base: position 24,523,807 of record NW_006408547.1, on the reverse strand, counting down.
ACAGAAATACCCTCTATGTCTGACTTCTAGCTCTCAGCAAGTTGGTTTGGAGATGCATCCAGGTTGGCATGAACCCACAGTTTGCTCACTCTTATTGCTCAGTGGTGTCTCAGTGGTTGGGTGGACCACGGTTAGTTTGCTATGGATGTTTTGATGAGCTCCTAGAAGGACGCATCATGTATGATTTATACTCAGAAAAACTGGGGTTCTGGTTAGGGCTGCAGCTTCAGACTCAACATTAATACCAAAACAGGACACCTCAAAACTGGGCCTTCTATTGTGAGCCTCAAAGCTGGTCACCTACAAGTGAAATACGTACTGCTGGCTTGTTTGATTTTTGATTTGTGATGTAGTGAAGTATTGGGCAGCTAATCAAAAGGTTGGCAGTTCAAACCTAGCAGCTGCTCCATGGGAGAAAGATGAGGTCATGTGTTTCTGTCAAGTTTTACAGCCTCAGAAACCCTATGGGGCATTCTTCTCTGACCTATGCCTTAGAGATCAGAGTCCACTCACCGGCAATAGAGCGCTGTTTCCTGTTAATATAGATCAGGGGTGGGGAACCTTTTCTCGGCCTAGGGCCATTTGGATATTTATAATAACATTAGCGAGCCATATAAAATTACGAACTTCAAAATTAGCCTGCAATATTTGGTCAGGAGTCCTGATGTGGCGCTGTGGGTTAATGAGCTGGACTGCAAAGTCAGTTTGAACTGCAAGGTCCATGGTTCAAGCTCATCAGTCGTTCCTTGGAAACCCTATATAGGGTTGCTATGGATTGGAACTGACTCCAAGGCACGTTATCAACAACAGATTTGGTCAAATATTAACGCACACCTAACGTGATGGTTGGAACTGCAGCTGCCTTAGCAGGGTCAGCCCAAATAGTTTCATGGGCCTTGTGTGGCCTGTGGGCCGGATGTTCCCCACCCGATAGAGATAATACAGCATTTGCGAATTCAACATGTTTCTCATGTACAATTCAGTGAGACCAATTATATCAGTCATGCTAAGCAACCATCATCAATTGGCGTTGCTAAATTTTTCATCTTCATAAACAGAAACTCCTTGCTTCCCAAATAATTACGAACTCCTGCTCCCCCGACCCTGTTCTGTCTTTCTGTGCTGTTGGAAGCCCAAACCAGGCCCGACGTTACCAGTCACTCTGCCTAAAGCTTTTGTGGCTACCTGGGTTCTTTTCTGAATCCTTCAAAGGGCACGAGATTGACTAGGCTCACATTGAGCTGACGAAACGTCTGCTGCGCTACTGCGCAAAATCCCCGGCACAGGCGGAAACTGGACCTGCCAACTGGGGGTTCATGTTCAAGGCTGAGGTTCTGCCAACCTGAAAGAGTGATGACAGTTGTCCTCAATGTGTCATCCAGGAGCTGCTGTGACCTTTGCTTCCTGAAGCCTCCCTCTGCTCTGCTGACAAGCTCTTCCCTCCTGGATATTACCACATGGCACAGAGAAAACTTGGGTCTCTCTTGTAGGCCTTGAGACTCGGACTCCACCAATATTCCTGGGCAAAGGGTCTAGAGTTGCACTCACTGTTGGCTCAAGCAATTACATGGTTCTTCCTTGAACAGACTTCACCAACAACAGAGTAAACCAAACCACAGAACAAAAGTCGACTTCAATACCAAGCCAACCAGGTCATCAGGGTCTTTGTTTCAAGACAAGTGACAGAAACCTTACTATTGGGGGCTTCCTCTCCCTTCCAGCATCCCTGCTCCAACCATTTCATCAAAGCCCAAACCATCTCCTCTCCCTCATGAAACAGTCTCCAGAAAAATCAGGCATGATGTAAAACCTGGGGGACGGGTCAAGAGACTGACAATATCATCTGATAGTTTACAATGTGATTCAGTTGAGTAGCTAAAAGTAGTCTTGACACCAAAGTAGCAGAAAACATTCAGCATGGCTGCAGGAGTGTTGATTTCAAGCTTGGGGAAGAGAGTTAATTATTCAAGCTCAAGGTAGAATTACAGAGACATTGAGTGAAGGAAGGTTCTTCGGCTGTTAGAAGATTTCTATTTTAATTGGTTCCAAAATCTGTTCTAAGGGAGAACAAGTGTGGAAGCTTGAGAAGGGATAGGACCAGACTGGCAGACCCAGGAAGACAGAAGTGAGGGGTACGCCAGCCAGACAAAGTTGGGTGAGAAATGTGGTTGCATCTGAAGACATAATGACTGTGAATGCCTTACACATCAAGTTCATGAATGCAGCGGAGACTGGCCTTCTCAATCACTCTCTTGGTCAAATAATATCCAGTCACATGCCTGCTCAAAGGGAAGAAGCCAGTTTAGCTCCATTTGTCTGAACAGATATTGGATATCTCCAGTTATGATCTTTATCTGTGATCCAGTTTGTCTAGAGATCCAGGGACCATTCCTAGGAGATGCTCAGGAGAAAACTGAACAGCAAAGGAAACAACAAAAGAGCTTATCACCAGAGGCTAGGGACACAATGACAAAAAATGTCTGTTTTCCTGTGAACCCGGGTGGAAACCTGGTTGGCCAGCAGTGTGGCAAGACCTGGGGACTCTTGGGCCCAGAGTCAGTGGACTAGAGTGGAGAGTAAAGTGTTCAGTTGATAGGAAGAGAGGGCATATGCACAAGAACACCCACACTTACAGATAATACCCACTCGACCTGGCTTCAGTGACTGGATGATCAGAGCTCAACTAGAAGAAGAAAGAAGAGGAAAAAAAGAGCAATTTGATACAATTTGATGAACTTGACCTACACCTATGGATGCAGTAGCTCAAAAGAGGGAACAAATCTTTACAGTGAGGACCATTCCCACCCCCTCCATACACAGAGTAGACAGGGATGGGCAACTTGGACATTGGCTACCCAAAATGGGGGACTACAAAGGCAAGAAGTGATTGGCTTACAAACTTTCAAGAGGTAGCCTAGATCCAGAAGATGTGGAGGAAGGTAGAATCTCCACTGAGTAGTATCCAATCTGTCTGTGTGTGGGGCTGATGAAAGGAGATGCCGATAAGTCTCTTGTGATACAATAGTGAATAATTGTTATCTGGACTGTTTGTGAGTGTTAGAAATGTAAAGGTAGACGTTTTGTAGTAAAAGGAGGGGAGTGGTTGACTTTGCAGTCTAGGAGTGGAGGTCCCTGGGATCATTAAGAGAGAAGAGTGGAGAGCAGGACCTTACCCAGAGAAGCAGTGATGTCAGAGATGGAGGCAGAGATGATGACATGGACAGATGGAGCGGCTGGGGACTTAAGACCTAGAGAGGGAGAGCGACTGTGTGCGGATGACTGGGGGATGGGGGGGGGAGCAGGCTTGTAGGATCTACCCTTTGGTTAGTTGATCATGCATGGAGGGGATCATAACCATGGCAATGATAGGGTGAATGTAAAGCTAATGTTCTCCCATGTAAACTATCACATAATTCACAATAAAACATTTTTTTTAAGTGTTTATTTTCCTCCAGGACATTCAAAGATTTTACTACAGAGAAGCTGTGTGCCTGTGATTATCGCATGTGGTACCAGTGGCAAGTGTCATCGTCTTGGGGAGCGGGGGCGGGGGTGAAGGATGACCAATAAAGCCATCAGAAGGAGGTAAGTCCACACATTTCATGCTCACAGAAAGCACCACAATGAGCTGAGAAATTGCTCACGGGTGGAAGTTAGAAAGGATCGTAGCAGCTCTTGTACTGAAACGCTTCCTAGTGTCTGGAACTCCAATGAAAGGAAGTCAGCACAGCATATCCCGTCTCCCTCTGCCACGGGGGCATCAATGCTCACGAGCCCAGTGCCATGTCAATGGGACATATCTGCTCTGTCACAGGCCTGATTTGCCATAAAAGAATGAATTTCAAAGCCCTCAGCAACTGTCCCTGGAGGTCTTTGGACCATGGCCCCACCCCTCCACCCCCACATCAGCCCCTTTGCACAGGTTTCCTGACAATCCTGACAAGAGCCCCCTCTGGCACTAGAGAAGTCACTTCCTGGCAGAAAGCAACACGCAGAAGGAAGACGCCAAGTCCATGCTCCTGACATGGTCCTTCAGAACAACCCCACAGGCCTGGTTCTGTCCTGGCTCGATTCCCCCCGCATCAAAGGAAATTCAATACCAAGGCAGCTATAAAGACAGCTCCTGGGGGAAAAGATTCCTTACCGTCTCTCCTCGGGCTCGGAAAGGTCCTCTGGCAGCAATCATCTCATACAACGTGACCCCCAAGGCGAAGTAGTCCACAGAAAAATCATACTCTTCACCCCGTAACAGCTCAGGGGCCATGAAACCTGTCAAGGGACAAGGACAAGCACAATGCCCAACTCTGCTGTGAGGGCTGACCTGGGAATTGTAGAATGTTTAGCGGCATCCCTGGCCTCTCCCACTAGATGCCAGTAGCAATCCCTACCCTAGTATGAGGCTCAAAAAGGTCTCCATTTTGTAACAAAAATGGCGGAGTAGTTAATCTTACAGTTCAGAATCACAGGACCCTAGGACCATCAAGGGAGAAGAGCACAAGCAGAATGTGGGACCCTATCCAGAGAAGCAGCGACACCAGAGATGGAGGCAGAGATGGGGACATGGAGAGAAGGAGTAGCTGAAAATTCTAGATTCATGGAAAGAGAGGGACTGCGTGCTGGCGACCAGGAGACAGGCTTGCACAAAGTGCCCTTTGGTTGTTTAAATGATTCATATATTCCTGAGTGTTTTTATGTACATCCCCACCCCCTAAAACTAAATAAATAAAAAGAGAGGGAATAGAAGCAAATACTGTTCAATGATCATGCACTGAGATTGTAATCATTGCAATGAAACAATGGTGTAAAACTGATATTCTCCCATATAAAGTATCACTGAATTCACAATACAAACTTAAAAAAAAAAAGTCTTCAGACATTGCTAAATGTCCCCTTGAAGACAAAATTGCCCATGGTTTTATATATATGTATACACCTTTGTATGACAAACCGATAAACACTGGACTGCCAATCCAGTACAAGTTCCGTAGTTTGAGCCCGCCAGCTACTCCTCTGGAGAAAGATGAGGCTTTCTCCTCCCATGAGGATTTAAAACCCTGGAAACCCTATACAGGGTTGCTATGAGTGGGAACCAACTCAACAGCATTTAACAACAACATAATATGTGGTGTGAATACACAGTTCCCATTTTGGTACCTCAAACTCAGAAAGGATGGAAATATCAATCTATGATCAAACTGAAGAATGACTCTCCTTCATTGCCTCTAACACTACAAAAGGGCACACGTGACGTGTGGTGTTTATAGGATCTGTGTGGTCTTATGATGAGCTTCAGAGACTGGCACTACAGATGGTTTCATAGGCCACTTGCTTCCTAAATCGGCCACATAAGGACACATATAAGCCAAGCTACGAAGAGTTGTCCCAGGTGCCACACTTTGGGCCAAGGCCTTGCCAAGGCCAGGGCTCTGTGACATTCACCCTAATGACCTTGTAGACAGCCCTAGATGCGTTTAGCAGCATCATTTACTATAGCTGCCGTGCATTTAGTCTTTGATGGGTGCCAGGGACAGCTACAGTATTATCCCATTTAATCCTCATACCGCCAAGACGTAAGTGTTGTTGCGATTCTCGTATTCTATGTTGTTGTTGTTGTTGTTAAGTGCTGAGTTGGTACCGACTCATAGTGACATTGTGCACAACAGAACAAAACACCGCCTGGTCCTGGAACATCCTCACAATTGTTGCTACATTTGAGTCCACTGATGCTGCCACTTGGGGTCTTCCTCTTTTTCTCCGACCCTCTACTTTAACTAACATGATATCCTTCTCCAGTGACTGGTCCCTCCTGACAATATGTCCAATGTATGAGAGATGAAGTTTGGCCATCCTGACCTCCAAGGAGCACTCTGGCTACACTTCTTCCAACACAGATTTTTTTGGTTTTTTTGGCAGCCCATGGCACTTTCAATATTCTCCTCCAACACCATAACTCAAAAGCATCAATTCTTCTACAGTCTTCTTTTTTCAGTGTCTACATTTTGCATGCATATGAAGTTATTGAAAATACTGTGGCTTGGGTTAGACACACTTTAGTCCTCACAGTGACATATTTACTCTTCAACACTTTAAAGAGGTCTTGTGCAGTAGATTTGCCCAGTGCAATCTGTTCTCGTAGTCTATGTTATTGTTGTTGTTAAGTGCCTACGAGTTGATTCCAACCCATAGTGACCCTGAATAGGGTCTCCGAGGAGCAGCTGGTGAGGTTGATCTGCCGATCTTGCAGTTCAAAGGGCTTTGCAGTCTGCCGCATTAACCCACAGCGCCACAAAAGGACTCCTATAGGGTTTAGTCAGGATTAAAATCCAAGGATTTATATACCAAAATCTGAGCTGCCAACCACTCCATTGTTCTTCAGACATGATCGTTAAATCAACTAGTTAGCTACCTAATTGTGTTTTGATAACTTAGGTTTTAATTTTAGCAAAGTTATTCATTTGCCTAAAGAAATGTGTTGTTGTTCAGTGCCTTATGTAGGGTTTCCAAAGAGCAGCTGTTGTTGTTGTTGTTAAGTGCCGTCGAGTCGGTTCCGACCCATAGCGACCCTGTATAGGGTTTCCGAGGGTGTAAATCCTTACGGGAGTAGAAAGCCTCATCTTTCTCCCGCGGAGCAGCTGGTAGTTTCGAACCGCTGACCTTAAGGTTCGCAGCCCGATTCGTAACCACTACGCTACCAGAGCTCCTTAAAGAGCAGCTGGTGGGTGTGACTTACAAACCTTGTTGTCAACAGTCCGGTGCTTATCCTACAGATCCACACCAGGACTCCATAAATAGATAGTTCTAACGGGGTTGTTTCTAAATGATCGTAGTCTGCTGACTTCTCTTCTAGTCCATTCTCACTTTTCAGAATTCTGTTAGAAGAATATTTTGGAATGAATACCCATGTCTCTGTAGGATAAGCACTTGGCCATCAGATCTGTTTGAACTACAGGGTTGGCAATTCAAACACAGCAGCCGCTCCTTGAAACCTTTTACAGGGTCGTTAAGAGTCGGAACCGACTCAACAGCACCTCACAACCAGCACTTATGTCGCTAACCAACATGCTCCGAGTGCTCAGAGTGCTCCTAGTGCTCCTCCTCTTGAATGTTTGTGTTTGGTGCCTCCTGGGGTGGGGGGGCTCCCTGTTATGGGAGTTGAGGATTCTCTCCCTTCAACCACCCATCACTCACCCTCCTATGCTTCACACCTCTTCCCTCCTCCCCTCCATCCATCCATCCCTCACTCACCCTCCTACGCGTCATACCTCTTCCCTCCTCCCAGGGCATTATTCTGGTTGACCAGCATTCAAGCCAGCACTATTCCTGACTGAACCAAAAATTAATCTTCACTTAGGGCTTATTCCTAAGGAGCTCTGGTAGTGTAGTGATTACGAATCAGGCTGCTAACCTCAAGGTCAGCAGTTCAAAACTACCAACTGTTCCACAGGAGAAAGACGAGGCTTTTTGCTCCCTTAAAGATTTACAGCCTCAGAAACCCTGTGCAGGGTCGCTAGGAGTAGGTACAGACTCCACGGCACATTATCACCACCAGCACCACAGCATATTCCTTATATGTTTATAGTTTTCACAGATTCTGTTGTCTTGTTTTTCATTTGATTAGTTTTTTGTGTACTATTTATGTGACAACTCTCTAATTCCCTATCAGGAGTACTGGTGTGGCACTGTAGGATAAGCACTGGACTGCTAACTGAAAGGTTCTCAGAAAACCTACACAAGGTCGCTATGAGTCGAAACAGACTCAGTGGCACTTAACAACAATTGCCTATCATGTTTTGGTTTTAGGTTTTAAATGTGAATTGAATGATAGTTTACGTGGAAGAACATCGATTTTACACCACGTTTCATTGCAATGATTACAATCTCTCAGTGCATCATCATTCAACAGTATTTGCTTCTAGTCCGTCTCGGTTTTTTTGTTTTGTTTTGTTTTTTTTGAGGGGGGTATGTACGCAAAAACACTCAGGAGTATGTAATAATTTAAACCACCAAAAGGCACATTCTGTAACCCACCAGCACTTCAGTCCCTCTCTTTCCATGAGTCTAGAGTCCTCAGCTGCTCCCTCTCTCCATGTCCCCAACTCTGCCTCCATCTCTGGTGTCACTGCTTCTCTGGATAGGGTCCCACATTCCACTTGTGATCTTCTCCCTGATGGTCCTAGGGTCCTCTGTTTCTGGACTGTAAGATTAACTTCTTGTTGTTGTCAGGTGTCATCGAGTCGGAACTGACTCATAGCGACCCCATGCACAGCAGAACGAAACAATGCCCGATCCTGGGCCAACCTCACTACCGCTGCCACACTTGACGCCATCAATGATGCCACCTGTCCAATCCATCTCATTAGGGGTCTTCCTCTTTCTCTCTGACCCTCCACCTTACCCAGCATGACATCCTTCTCCAGCGACTGTTTCCTCCTGACAATATGTCCAAAGTATGAGAGACAAAGCTTAGTCATCCTGGCCTCCAAGGAGCACTCTGGCTACACTTCTTCCAAAACAAATCTATTGGTTCTTTTGGCAGTCCATGGCACTTTCAGTATTCTCCTCCAATACCACAACTCAAAGGCATCAATTCTTCTACGATCTTCCTTATTCACTGTGCAGCTTTCGCATCCATATGAGGCTATTGAAAACACCATGGTCTGGGTCAGGCGCACCTTAGTCCTCAAGCTGACATCTCTGCTCTTCAACACTTTAAAAAGTTCCTGTGCAGCAGATTTGCCTAATGCAATACGTCGTCTGATCTCTTGACTGCTGCTTCCGTGAGTGTTGATAGTTGATCCAAGAAGAATGAAGTCCTTGACAACTTCAATCTTTTCTCCATTGATAAGAATGTTGTTTATTGGCCCAGTGGTGAGGATTTTTGTTTTCTTGACATTGAGATGTAATCCATATAGAAGGCTGTGCTCTTTAATCTTCATAAGTAAATGTTTCAAGTCCTCTTCACTTTCAGCGATCAAGGTTGTATCATCTGCATATCACAGGTTGTTAATGAGTCTTCCTCCAATCCTGATGCCACGTTTTTCTTCATAGAACCCAGCTTCTCGTATTATTTGCTCAGCATACAGGTTGAATAAGTATGGTGAAAGAATACAACCCTGTCTCACACCTTTCCCAATTTTAAAACATTCAGTGTTCCCATGTTGTGTTCGAACAACTGCTTCTTGGTCTAGGTACAGATTTCTCAGAAGTACAATTATGTGTTCTGGAAGTAAGATTAACTACTCCCCCATATTTGTTACAGAACTTCTACCTTTACAATTGTGACAGTCACAATTAGTCACAATAGCAATTACTCACTATTGAATCATAAGAATCTTATCCCATCTCCTTTTACCAGACCCATCTAGACAAAATGAAAACTATTCATTGGGGACTCTACCTTCCCACACACACTCTGAAATGCCGATCAGGTTTTGATACATAAAATAGTTGATGGATTTTTTTCCTCATGAGAGTCTTATGGAACCTTCCTACTTTTCTGCTCAAATCTGAGCTCTGCTGTGGTCCCTGTCTTCTGATACTCTGCATGGCTCTTTCCTAGCTCCCCGATCCTAACACATTTCTTAAAAACTTTGTAGCATGAATTGGATGAAAGTTTACAAAGCAGAACAGTTTTCCATTCAACAATTCATATGCATTTTGTTTCATGTTTTTCTTTTTTAATTTTAACTTTGTGGTTTTTTTACTTAAATTTTTTAAATTATGATTTGAGTCAACTAGACCATCAGTTTTCACTCCACACATGATATGCTTTGTTTCAATGCCCTCCATGCAACAACAGCTGTCTTGCTTCCTTCCTGTGGCTGTTGGTGGTGGTTATGTGCCGTGGAGTCAGTTCTGACTCATAGCGACCCTGTAAAGGGTTTCTGAGACTAAAAAACTTTACAGCAGCAGAAAGCCTCATCTTTCTCCTGCAGAACAGCTGGTAGTTTGTAACTGCTTGGCTTGAGGCTAGCAGCCCAACTTGTAACCACTGTGCTACCAGAGCTCCTTTCCAAAGTCTTCTATTTATATATATCCCACTCCTCCTCCATACCGATTCGGCCTGTGTCTTGGTCCACATATCTACACACACACCACTGTTGTCCCAAGGGTGTGTTACTGTTGTTGTTGTTAAGTGCCGCTGAGTCAGTGCTGATGCACAGTGACCCTGTGTAGGGTTTCTGAGGAGCAGTTGGTGAGCCTGAACCACCAACCTTGTGGTTCAAACCAACTTTGCAGTTCAGTGTGTTAACCCACAGCGCCACACCAGGACTCCCCAAGGTTGTGTATATAACACTATTTACCTCTATCCCCTTTAGCCCTTGCATACCTCCGTGTCTACACTGGTCTTCGTCATTCGTGTGCCACCTTCTCCCTTCTTGTGTATTGCCCTCCCAGTTACCCAAGTTAACATGTGTCTACCCTATAGCTGCAATCCTGGTGTGGCGCTGTGGGATAAACCACTGGACCCCAAGGTCAGTTTGAACAACAAGGTTGGTGATTTAAACTCACCCATACAGGAGTCCTGGTGTGGTGCTGTGGGTTAATGCACTGAACTTGCAAAGTCAGTTTGAACCACAAGGTTGGCGGTTCAAGCCCACCAGCCACTCCTCAGAAACCCTATATAGGGTTGCTATGGGTCAGAACCAACTCAATGTCACTTACAACAACACTGATCAGCCAATGAATTACTCTCCCTCTCCTCCCACCCTTCGTAACAATCAAAGAATGTTTCTTTAAGTATGAAAAACTTTTCTTGAGTTTTTCCAATAGTGGTCTCATACAATATTTGTCCTTTTGTGATTGACTTATTTCACTCAGCATCATGTCCTCCAGGTTCATCCATGTTACAAGATGCTTTGCAGATTCATCATTATTCTTCAACCCTGCACAGTATTCCATTGTCTATCCAAACTTTATCCATTCTTCCCTTGTTGGGCACGTGGGCTGTCGCCATCTTGTTGTTGTTGTGAATAGTGTTGTGATGACCATCAGCTATGTGCATACATCTACTTGTGCTGTGTCCTGGCTCGTATTTCTTATGGCTCTATGCCAGGTTGGGTCCTGGTGTAGTGCCTACGCCCCAGTGTATTTCCTCCTGTGCCATCTCCTTCCATAAGCTTCTCCATATAGGTCCACAGAGATTTCTCTAGGTTCCACCATCAGTAACCATGGCTGACACTTACACACCTGACTTATGTTCCAGGGCTGCCCAAATGCTCACTGAGCTACACACCCAGCCACTGGAGTAATAACAACTGCTTTACAGATGAAGGACTGTAAGTCACCTGCCCAAGGTCACACCGACGTAGAACAACATGGTGTTGGACTCCAACTTCAACAGTCCAGAGTCAGGGTCCATATTCTTAGCGTTCCTGACTCTTGCAGGCTTGCAGAGAAAAGATGTAGCGGGTTCTTATCCAATGTCTGTTTCTAGTCAAATAAGACTTCCAAGAGATATTCAGATGCCCATCACCATTTGTCTACAGGAATTAGGACAAGATGTTGCACTCCACATAAAGAAAGCTAATGTAGTCTAGAGTAAACATTTAGACCTGTCAATCCCTAACTGCCATCTAGGATGAAAAGGCTGTCTTCTTTTTTTAACCATCAATAGGATTCCTCAAGGAGCCTTGGTGAAGTGGTGGGTTAACTGCTGGGCTGCTACCCCACCAGCATGTTGATGTCTTGTTAACGTCATTGTTCATGCCAACTGCTCCACAGGAGAAAGATCAGGCTGTCTGCTCTTAGAGTCATGGAACGCCTAAGGAGCTGTCCTGTAAAGCAAGTAAGGCCCAGAATCGACGTGGGTTTGGATTTGATGGCTCAGGACCCCTACTTCCCTGTGACTAGAGCAGATGTTATGGGCTGCAGCACGAAAGCTGGCTTCCAACGAGCAGATAGTTTAGAAGCTCTGTAAGTAAAGCACTGAAGGATACGCATTCAACTGCTAACTCTAAGGCCGGAGTTTCAAACCTTCAAATTGCTTCTTGAAAGCTTATACAGTGTCCCTATGAGTCAGAACTAACTTGATAGCCCTTAACAGCCGCAACACTGTCTATATTTTTTAAAGGTTTTCTCTGACCTTTTAGCATGCTGATTACACAATAAATTTCCAAGGAAGAGCTGCGCTGTGCAAAATCTGCCAAAATGATTTAACCACAGAATCAATTTCCCCCAAGAAGCCACAGAAATCACAGAACGCTGCCCTAAATATCTCTTTCTATAGTCGGCATGTTTAGAGAATTATGCTATGATCCAGACTTTTGGCCAGACACTATGAAAAGGAAGGAGTCCCGCTAACCAAACTATCATTTCCCACCCACTAGCTGTCCTGCAGGACCAAGATGTGGGGGTCTGCGCCATAAAGATCTCCCCCCTTGGAAGCTCTCTGGAGTGTTCTATTCTGTCCTATAGAGTTGCTAAGAGCCAACATCGGCTCAACAGCAACCGAATTTATGTAAGAAAGAATTGCTCAAGTCAGCAGAACACCTACAAGTCTAGATGAAATCAAGTACCCAAGAGAAAGGTCTGAACATATCACGGATAACCTGAAGCCCAGCCATAAATCATCTCCAGAAGCAAATAAGTAGGGAAACTTCGAGTCTGTTCCACACAATTCATCCCAAATTTTATCTATTTATACATGCAGTTTATCTATTTATATAGGATTGTGAGGTTGGCCCAGGACCGGGCAGTGTTTCATTTCATTGTGCATAAGGTCACTATGAGTCAGTGCCAACTCCATGGCACCTAACAACGACAACAACAACAATATATGTGGCACTGTAGAACAATGCACTGGACTGCAAGGTCAGTTTGAACCATAAGGTCGGCAGTTCAAACTCACCAGTCACTCCTGGGAAACCCTATACAGAGTGTCTGTAGTTTCTGAGGAGCAGCTGGTAGGTTCTGAACCACTGACCTTGTGGTTTGTAGTCCAGTGCTACTGATTCTACAGTGCCACACCAGAAGTCTGTCTGTCTGTCTCTCTATACACACACACACACACACACACACACACACAGGAGTCCTGGTGTGGCGCTGTAGGGTAAGCATTCAATCTCAAGGGCGATCTAAACCACAAGGTCGGTGGTTTAAACTCATCAGCTGCTCCTAGGAAACCCTAAACAGGGTCGCTATGAGTCGGAACTGACTCAGCAGCACTTAACAATAACAACATATATGTACAATACTCAAAAACTTTGTGGGGAGAACAAACAAGATGGCA
>NW_006408547.1:24487785-24506086 GCF_000296735.1 Chrysochloris asiatica | reverse complement strand
GCTGACTAGTTGGCTAACTGAGGAGACAGCCACCTGTGAAAACGCAGGCCAGCAACTGCAGGTGGGGCTGTCATCTGCATAATTCCTGCCTGGAGTTTCATGGAGCAACCAAGGAAAGAAGGATCCCAAAAGGAGCTTCTTTGTCTTTGCTTAACCTGTAGTCCATTATCAGCTCCAATATTCGACTGCGTGTACTATGTTGTTGTGAAGTGCCGTCTGTTGGTTCTGACTCATACCGACCCTGAATAGGGTTTCGGAGGCTTTAAATCTTCAAGAGCAAAAAACCTCTTTCTCGGTTGGAGCAGCTGGTGGGCTCAAACTGCTGACCTTGTGATTCAAAGTCTAGTGCTTATCATACGGAGCCACTGCATACCCAGTGTGTCCTGGCTAATAGAGGAAAGTCTCTCAGAAAGTTTTCTATCCACCCAGTGTTCAGCGTGGGAATAGTTATTCTCTCTAAAGCAAAGACAATAACACCCTCTGGTGGCCAATTTGACCCTCACACTTAGCGTGTAAAACCATGATCCTAACAGTTCGGTTTAAATATGTGAAACTAGCACCAAATCCTGCCTTGTTAGAGACTCTTGACACATTCTGATATAGATTTCTTTGTAGTTTTCTCCTAACAACCTGACATTCCTTGAAAAATGTGAGTTAGGAGTTTCAGGGAGTAAAAAGACTCAGAAAGAACTCAAGTAAAATAAAAGATAATACATAGTCTTCTCAAATGAGTAACTATTACCCAATTCATTTTACCACAGACACAAGAATGCAAAGTCCGGCCCCAAGTCTTTGCTCTGTTGTCGGACTGCTTTACTGGTAAGCAACCTTCCAACAAGATCTTTTCAGATTTGCCGTACCTGAGGGTGCCTCGAATGAAGCCCAATGCCATTCAACACTTCCTGCATTCTGCTTCTACACAGCTACATCACAGAGTCAGGTACGTCCGGGTAGAAAGCCTCTCATCCGAATTGTCCTTTCTCAGCAATGGGAAAGCAATTCTTCTTCTTCTTCTGGAGGTCTGGTGTGGCGCTGTAGGATAAGCACTGGACTGGTAAACAAGACGTTAGTGGTTCAAACTGTCCAGTTTTTCCTTGGAAAGCTGTAAGTCAGAAGCAACTCAATGGCATTTAACAACACCAACATCCATCTTCTAAGCAAATCCATTCCGCCCACACCTGCTGTGGTGACAGGTACAAACACAAAAGGTGCTGGAAGCAGGAAGAGTCAAGACAGGAAACAAGATCTGGACTTCTTCTCCATACAGCAAAGCAATTTCAGGTGATAGCTAGGACTTTCTCCTTGAGGCTAAAACAAACAAGGGAAAAGAGACAAGTGCCGAGAAATCCTATCAGAAATAAGCCAGAAAACAGTGAACCATCAAGAAGGTGGAAGAAAAAGAAGAATTACAACGGGTTGAACACTATGTGTTGGGCGCATCTGACAACACAGCTGGATTTCATTCCCACAACAAGCGTTGTGTGATGAATGTTACCAACTCCACTTTGCAGATGAAGAGGTGAAGTCTCAGAGAGGTCAAGTAAATGATTCAGAGTCACACAGCCAATAAGGACTGTGCCTGGGGTATGAACCCGGTTCTGCCCCAGGCACAGGAGTCTCTTTGTCTCCCTATGTGCCTGGAGTGAAAGCTGGGAGAAGATGGAGGTAACAGCCTTCAGGGGATATTCCTGACACAGAAGATTAATTCAATATTTAAAAATCAATCAATATAATGGAACATATTAACAGGCTAAGGAGGAAAACTCACATGGTTATATCAATGAACGCAGAAGAAGCATTTGATAAACTCGGATAAAAACAGGGGTAGACGTGAAATTTCACCAACTCTGAACATTGTTATCAACCCTACAACTAAATATGTAGCTACTGTTCATATATCATCAAAAACAGGCAGGGATGTCTCCTCTCCATGCTCTTAATCAATATGCTGGGAAATGCAGCCAGTGCAGTAAGTGTACAGTTCAGGAAGAAAGAAAAGTCTCCCAATTTGCAGACGGCGTGAGATCACTCTGACTTCGTGGTTTGCACAAAAGCAGCTCCTTCTTGCACGGGGTCGCTCTCCCTCCTCTGCACCATCCTCTTCACTCATTGTGTCTTTTGCTTTATCAGCAGCCATTACGTCAATTCCACCTCATGAAGCCTCTGTGTGCGTCAGTGGGGTTTTCAGTGATTGATTTTTTACTAAGTAGACCAGCAGGTTGTTCTTGTGAGGTGACTCTAAGTTGACTCAAACTTCTAGTCTTTCCGATAACAGCTGAACACATTCACCATTTGTGTTACCCCAGGATTCCATACTGTATGGAGTCGTTACCTTCAACAGCAAGTGCCTTGAGTATCCTGAGGACAAGGGCACGTCAACCTGGTTTGACTTTCATTGTAGTCTGATCACACTGTATGTGGGTGTGTGCCCATGAAGCACTCAGAAGGGCTTGGCGCAAGTTAGCAAGTGTTAAGGATTGTAAACTAATAGCTGACAATAGGGGAGTTGCTGAACCTGTCCCAAACTCTAATCCTGACCCGGAACCAAACCATCAACATCAGGCCCACAAGGACACAGGCTTACAGAATGTGCCCTTTGGTTGTTTAAATTATTATATATTCCTGAATGTTTTTGTGTACATCCCCGCCCCGCCCCCCAAAACAAATGGAAGCAAATACTGTAGAATGATGATGCACACAGGAGATTGTAATCATTGCAAAAAAATGGTGTAAAGCCAATGTTTTCCCATGTAAACTATCCCTCGGTTCACAATAAAAAACTTAAATGAAAACAAACAAAGAGCAGACCCACAGAACCCCAGTCTGCTCCATGCTCAGAGCCTCTGAACAGACTTATGATGCTGAGAAAGCCCTAAATGTCCACTCTGAGATTCCAGCTGCTCTCTGCACTCTCCTGAATGGGGAGTGATCCATGGAAGCACTAGAGGAGAAAGCTTGTCTAGACCACAGTGTAGAAATCAGGCCTTTCTTGAGGCATGGGAGGAGAGCAATCTCTGCAGAGATGATGAACTCTTGGAGCTCCAGGGTAACACATCTGTACCTTCCCCCTGGCAAATCCCCACTCCACATTTTTTAAATGCCTTGCTTCAAAGGATGAGGAACTCTCATTCCTAGCAGAAGCCTGACCCTGCTGCCAACTCTATCCCTCCCCATGCCTTCCACCATGCTCCCCCCCACCGGGTTCATAGAGACCTGGGGCGGGGGGTCACTTCTTGTTCCCTGTTTATCTTCTCAAGGCAACCAAAGAAGCTGCCCTCCCCCATCCATTCTGCCTGCGTTCCGCAGGTCCTTACCCGGAGTCCCTGCGTAGCCTTTGGTCTTGGTCTGCCCGTCCTTCAGTTCCACGGCCAGCCCAAGGTCAGAGATTCGGATATTGCCTGAGAGCAAACATTGACTGAGGTCACGCGTGGCCCCACAGAACAAAGGAGTCTGGCATACCTAATAGCCACCCTCGTCACACACCCAGGCTGCCACTGGGCAACAAGGTCACAGCAGCCCAAGTGTGTGGGGGTAACTGGCCCCTTCCCACCCTGGTCAGACAGCAGAGGGTCCCAGAAGAGCCAGAGAGAGAGAGCTGGGACCAAGCACTATGAATACCCGTAACTGGAATTCAGCCGTTATCACTCCAAAAGTCAGTTTCTTGCCCTGCTTTCTCTTTCCCAAGCTGTATCATGGGAGTTTTTATGAATACCTATGTATTTACCTGACTTACTGATAGGAACGGAAGACAATCAAAAGACCCTCTTAGATGCCTACATCTCTGTTGATTTTCTGATAAGAATCCCAGTTTGATTTCATGTATAAGCCTGAAGGGGGGAAATGTTCCGATAAGAATCTGGCCATAGTCCTTCATATCAAGGATCAAGCTTGTTTTCTCAGAGCATTGGGCTGAGAGGACGGCCAATTTATACGCTGGCTATCAAACATGGGGAGCTATAAAGGCACAAACTGGCTGTCGTGCAAGCGTTCATAAGTATGCTAATTTAGTCTCAGAATATGGGGAGCTAGGCTGAATCTCCACTGAATAGTCTTCCTCTTTTCCCAGTGGGTCTGGTGAGAGGGGGTTGGGGAGGATGCTGATAGGATTTTATGACTGAATTGTGAGTAACAGATATCAGGATGAATCTCAAATGTCACAACTGTAATTCTAGAAGATGTGTAACTGAAAGGGGGGAGCAGTTAGTTCATCTTTCATTTCAGGGACAGAGGACTCCAGGACCATCTAGAGGAAGGGCATGAGTGGAGCCTGAGATCCTCCCTAGGAAAGTGGTGATGGCAGGGAGGGGCAGAGGTGGTGACTTTTTGTTTGTTTGTTTGTGGACGTCAAGTGTTTTTACTCTGTTCATTTGTGGAAAATAAGCTGTAAAAGGGAACTCCCAGGGAGGAAGCAGGATACCTGTCATTTCAGGGAGGGGACTGCAATCACTGAGATGAAACAAAACGTAGGGTTGGTTGAAAGTAAAGCTGATGATCTTGTCTGTTTACCTTCACTCAATTCACAATAAAAAGTTAAAAAAAAAAAAAGAGAAGAATTTGGCCATAAATTATCAACTGCTTACTAATAGGTCCAAGAAAGACAGACATCAAAGATGAACCAAATGGCACCAAAGTCCTTTAAAAACTCCATTTGAAGATTCTATCACCACCACCACCAGCTACTCTTCTGCTTTAGAGTAATTGAACAAACGATCAGGAGATTTCAGACGTGCCCTTTAAAGCTATAGTGGTCTTTATAGCTACATGGCTATTACTGCTGGATGCCAACTCATAACACACAGCTGGAGAAATGGCCCATCGGGTTCCCTAGGCTGGAATGGAACCACAGGTAGATTCAAACTGCCAACTTCTTGGTCAGGATGCCAGCGTTTAACCGTTTGCAGCACTAGGGCTCCTCCTTAGAGGGAAACAGGCATACCGTGGGTGGAGCTATTGCAGGTTCCGGTTGGGACCACAGCAGCCAAGTGAATGTCACTGTATATAGTGAGTCACAAAATGTCGTGGTTTCCCAGTGCCTAGAGCAGGGCTGTTTGCACTATACTGTAATCTGTTCAGTGTGCAGTGTTGTTGCCACTGTTAAATGCCATCGAGTCCGTTCTGACTCATCGTGACCAAAGAGCAACTGTGCAACAGCTTCATGAAAAACTCTGAAATACTGCAAAAATTCTCAGAACTGGACATAGAGACGCGAAGTCAACCCTTGATACTGGGGGGAAAGGTTCGGATAGAACTGCTCTATGCAGGGTTGCCACAAAACTTTCATTTGCAAAAAAACCACTTCTTCCAATGCAATCGAGTGAACAGCAATAAAACGCAGTGTGTTTACTAAACAAACACGGAGCCTTTAAAAGTATAACGAGATGTATCCAAATCTATTTGCTCCTCTTAAAGATACCTATATGGACCACAGAGACAAACTAGGGGATAGCAGCTTGCCTGGGCTCACCGACAGAATCACCCCACCATCAGGATGGAAGCCGGGTGGGGAGAGGCTGCCCCCTCACCTTCGTTGTCCAAGAGTACATTTTCAGGCTTGAGGTCCCGGTAGATGATCCTCCTCTGGTGCAGATGTTCCAGCCCACTGAGGATCTGGGCCGCGTAGAAGGTGGCGCGGGGCTCCTGGAAGCCAGGGTTCCCCTCGTCAACGTTATAGATGTGGTACCTGGGGGAGAGAGCACCAAGCCAGAGGCAGGCATCTGTCTAGTCACAACTACCAGTGGAGTGCCCACACTGTTCATGGGAAACCCAGAAGCCTAAACCAGCATCTGGCTGCAGGGACACTTGTCTGGTGTTTAGATACTTCACCCCGGCTTTGTGCCAGAAGAAGAAACCAGAGGCAGCCCCAAGACTCGGATTTTAACTGGTCATTTTAGCATCCTCGCCAACACCCACAGCTCAAATTCATCCAGTCTTCCTTTCCTGTCCTTACCCTGTTCACAGAGGTTGGAAAAGACGTCCCCAGGGGGATAAAGAAAGGGGAGGAAGGAGGCAAAAGAAATCTGGCTACGTAGTCCAAGTTTTTTCAAAACAGAAATCATTTCTTTAGAGTCTGTATAAATATAGGGGAGCATGGTTGTTCCACAGGATAAGCACTGGACTTCAAATCACAAGATTGGCGGCTTGAGCTCACCAGCCACGCTATGGGAGACATTTTTTTTTTCTGCTTCTAGAAAGGCTTAAAAAGCTTCAAAAAACATATACAGCATCGCTATGAGTCAGAACTGACTCGACGGCACCTAACAACAATGTATAAATAAATATGTGAGCCGTATAAGCGATTTCTACCAATCTTACAAGTCAGACCCTTGATAGGTTGTGAAACCATAAATGCTTTGTTTTGTTTTTCCTTTTTTTTTTTTTTCCATTATTATATTACTTTGTGCAGAAAAACAAAACCAACTGAATAAAAAAGGAGCCTGGTGAGACTAATAGTAAGTGCTTGCCTGAACACCTGAAAGTCATCAGTTGGAACCCATCAGCTGCTCCGTGGGTCAAAGATATGGCCGTCAACTTCTGTAAAGATTACAATTTTCAAACCCCTATATGCAGTTCTCCTCTGTCCTGGAGGCAGAAATGTCCAGGAGTCCTGGTGTGGCGCTGTGGGTTAATGTGCCAGACTGCAAAGCTGCTTCAACTGCAAGGTCGGCAGTTCAAGCTCACCAGCTGCTCCTCAGAAACCCTATACAGGGTCGCTCTGGGTCAGAACCAACTCAACGGCACTTCACAACAACAACATACGCAGTTCTCCTCTGTCCTGGAGGCAGAAATGACTCCAAGGCAATGAGTTTGGTTTGGTGTTTGGTTAATGAATAAAATTAAGCAGGTAAATTATTTAAAACTAGGTGAACAACCAGAAGGACAAGAAACCCTAGGAATTAGAGCTGAACACAAGGCAGCTAGAATAATGATAAAAATGGCTTCAAATTATCCTTAGCATGTTCATTTTCCTGAAGGTATTTAATAGTACTTCCTAACACACCTTGTCTTCTCCTTCTTGTGGGCCTGGGTGGGTTATTTAATTTAGACCTCAACTACCTCACCTGTAAACTTACCGCACGGAGTTTTGATGGAGATAAAATCAGCTGACAGAATGGAAGTGCCAAATGGATACTGAGAGAATGGACACCTTTGTTGCAAGTAACAACAACAGTAGCAGATTGCTTGTATACGTGTCACCATGCGTAGTGGTTACGAGTTGGGCTGCTAACCTCAGAGTCAGCAGTGCAAAACTACCAGCAGTTCTGCAGGAGAAAGATGAGACTTTCGGCTTCTGGAAAGACATACAGCCTAATTGGCTACGCAAAATGGGAGGGCTACAAAGGTAAGATGTGACTGGCTTACAAGCTTTCAAAAGGGAGTCTAGATCCAGAGGGTGTGGAGGAAAGTAGAATCTCCACGGAGTAGCATCCAATCAGTCTGGACAGGGCTGATGAAAGGAGATGGGGATAGGTCCCTTGTGGTACAATAGTGAATAATTGTTATCAAGACTGACTGTGAGGGTTGGAAATGTAAAGGTAGATGTTTTGTAGCAAAAGGAGGGAAGTGGTTGGCTTTGCAGTCCAGGAGCATCAAGGGAGAAGAGCTGAGAGTGGGACCCTACCCAGAGAAGCAGTGACGCCAGAGATAGAGGCAGAGACGATGACGTGGAGAGATGGAGCAGCTGGGAACTCTAGACCCAGAGAAGGAGAGGGGCTGTGTGCTGATGACCGGGGGCAGGCTTGTAGGATACACCCTTTGGTTGTTTGATGAAGCATGGAGGGGATTGTAACTATGGCAATGAAATGATATATACGATAGGATGAATGTAAAACTAATGTTCTCCCATGTAAACTATCACATAATTCACAATAAAAACTTAAAAAAAAAAAAGATTTACAACCTTGGAAACCCTATGCAGGGTCGCTGTGATTCTGAACCGACTCCACAGCCCACCACCACCACGCCTCTATGTAATCCACATGCATTAACTCACTTAATCCTCACAGCGGCCTTTGAACATAGGTATGGTTATTCATCCCCAATTTATAGATCAGGAAGGAGTCCTGATGTGGTGCTGCAGGTTAACGTGCTGGACTGCAAGGTTGGTTTGAACCGCAAGGACGGTGGTTCAAGCTCACCAGCTGCTCCATGGAAACCCTATACAAGGTCACTATGTCAAAATGATCGACGGTACTTAACAACATATATCAGGAAACTGAGCCAAGGAGACTGAATTGCCTGGCTAGTAAGTGAGCTTGATTCTCTTCTCCTCACCCCAAAAGATGACAAGTCAGGTGACTGAATTCAAGCCCAGTGAAGGCTGTATGCCATCCAAGTCTATCAGAGCCCGGAGTCCCTCTCCACTCTCTGACAGCTAGTTAGCTGACTTCTCCTCAGGACCTCAGCTCTCAGCTGTAGAGCAAATCAAGACAGAGGGAACACACCGAGACACAGCCTCCTCCTCTCTGCCCGGTGATGGGAAACTCTCCACTGGCCATGTTTCCAGCTCTGTTACTATCCCCAGAGAGTTGTTGTTCTGTGCCGTCGAGTCGGTTCCAACCCATAGCAACCCTGTATAGGGTTTCCGAGGCTGTAAATCTTTACAGGAGCAGAAAGCCTCATCTTTCTCCCATGGAACAGCTGGTAGTTTCAAACTACTGACCTTGTGGTTCGCAGCCCAATTTGTAATCACTGTGCTACCAGAGCTCCTTATCCCCAGAGAGTAGCCCTTCACAAAACAGAGAAGGTGATGATGTTTGCCTTTACTTACCATCCCTCTGAATCTAGAGAGCCGTCTTTAGTCTCCCACCACCCACTAGCATAGTGGTTATGAATTGGACTGCTAACCTGAAGGTCGGCAGTTCGAAACTACCAGCTGTTCCGCAGGAGAAAGATGAGGTTTTCTGCTCCCGTAAAGATTTACAGCCTCAGAAACCCTATACAGGGTTGCTATGGGTCGGAACCAACTCCACGGTACTTAACAACAACAACAATCCACTACATTAGTCATCCATCCAAACAGCACATACTGGCTGACCCTCTACCCCTGTGCTCTTGCTTCTGTCTGTAATCCTCAGCCCACTCCCCACCCTCTAATCTCAAAACAAACCCAGCTCAGGAAAAGGAGCAACATACTGATTCACAGGGACTTGCAAATGGCTAAAGTAGCCTCTGTCACCCCCGGGTACCTGCCTGTCATAAGAGACTGAGGGCCGCCTCACATTCAGATATCAGCACTGGAAGACAGAATAAAACAGAACTCTGGTTGGGACGCAAGGCTTGCCCTCTGCCTTCTAGTGGCACGTCATGGGCAGCCATGATGGGAAGCCGTCCCAGTTAAGTCCCAGAGACCGTCTCTCGGAGCTCAGACCGTCAGGGCCCCTCTGTCCCTGGTCTCCCATGTCTGAGAACATTTCACTTACCTTATGTCTCCTCCATTCATGATGGTCATCACCAGACAGATGTCTGTTTTGGTTTCAAACGCATAGGCCAGAGAGACAATAAACCTGCTGTGTATTTTCGCTAGAATCTTCTTCTCTATCATAGCACCCTGAAAAGCAAGATACCCCATAAGTACCCAGGTGTAGGCAGGAAAGGGCCATCATGATCAAAGGCCACATTCCACATGAGCTATGCAGGGCGCCGACTGCTGAACACACATATAAACAGGGAAACATGGCTGCACTTACTTATCTTTTTTAAATAGTTTGCCAACAACAACTGCTAATAACTTACCAACAGATGCTGTTCTAGATCACAGCTCACGTGTATTTCACCCTTACATGTCAGCCACTCTAAGCAGTCCACATGTATTAACCCATTGAATTCTCACAACCACCTCTGAACCTGGGTATTGTTATTTATCCCCATTTTATATCTCTCTGTTTGGATCTACTACCACACTCATGGAAGCAGCAGTCAAGAAATCAAACAATGTATTGCACCAGGCAAATCTGCTGCACAAGACCTCTTTAAAATATTCAAGAGCCAAGATGCCAGTTGAAGGACTAAGGTGCACCTGACCCAAGTCCTGGTATTTTCAATAGCTTCATATGCATGAGAAAGTTGGACAATGATTAAGGATGATCATAGACGAATTGATGCTTTTGAGTTACGGAGTTGGAGAAGAATATTACAAGTACCATAGACTGGCAGAAGAACAAAGAAATCAGTGTTGGAAGGACAGCCAGAATGCTCCTTAGAAGTCAGGATGGTCAGACTTTGTCTCTCACACTTTGGACATGTTATCAGGAGGGACCAGTGCCTGGAAAAGGGCATCATGCTTGGTAGAGCTGAGGGACGATGGAAAAGAGGAAGACCGCCAACAAGATGGATGGCCACGGCAGCAGCAACAATGGGTTCAAGCATGAGCAACTGTAAAGTTGGCGTGAGACCAGGCGGTGTTCCACTCTGTTGTATGTACGATCGCTATGACGTGAGACCAGGCGGTGTTCCGTTCTGTTGTACGTACGGTCGCTATGACGTGGACCACGCAGTGTTCCGCTCCGCTCCGTTGTACGTACGGTCGCTATGACGTGAGACCAGGCGGTGTTCCGCTCCGTTGTATGTACGGTCGCTATGACGTGAGACCAGGCGGTGTTCCGTTCTGTTGTACGTACGGTCGCTATGACGTGGACCACGCAGTGTTCCGCTCCGCTCCATTGTACATACGGTCGCTATGACGTGAGACCAGGCGGTGTTCGGCTCCGTTGTACGTACGGTCGCTATGACGTGAGACCAGGCGGTGTTCCGCTCCTTTGTACGTACGGTCGCTATGACGTGGACCACGCAGTGTTCCGCTCCGCTCTGTTGTACGTAGGGTCACTACGGCGTGAGACCAGGCGGTGTTCCGTTCCGTTGTACGTACGGTCGCGATGACGTGAGACCAGGCGGTGTTCCGCTCCGTTGTACTTACGGTCGCTATGACGTGAGACCAGGCGGTGTTCCGCTCCGTTGTACGTACGGTCGCTATGACGTGAGACCAGGCGGTGTTCCGTTCCGTTGTACGTACGGTCGCTATGACGTGAGACCAGGCGGTGTTCCGTTCCGTTGTGCATAGTGTCGCTATGGGTCGGAGTGGACTGAAAGGCATCTAACAATAGCAGCGGTAACAATAGCTTAACATGGCAAATTCATTTACGTACAGAGGAATAGGCGGGATCCCAGACCAGCCCCTAGTGTTTTAAAACCTTAGAATAAGCTTCCATGCTGGGCTCACAGATGAGGACAGGAACAAGGACCTTTCTCTAGACCCGACAGAGACAGGCCCTTCCCGTAGGACTGACACTCTGAATTTGGACATCTAGCCCCCCAAACTTTGAGAAAACAAATTTCTGCTTGGTCATAAAAAAGAATAAGATTCCACCTTTTCCTGACAACCTGCAAAGTGTCTTCTTCCTTATTGCTTCTTTGATGCCTGAAAAATCCATTTTCCCCTCCTACTCAGGTGTCTGAAGAGACAGAGAAATTGGCCAGTACACTTCCAAGCCACCTCGCACCTCTATGTCATTTTTTATCTCCATTTTTAAACCTCATAGTGTTCCCTTTTAACATGCTTTTAAAAAAAGTTGTATTTGAAAGAGGGAACAAATCTTTACAGCAAGGATCATTCCCACCCCCTCCATACACAGAGTAGACAGGGATGGGCAACTTGGACATTGGCTACCCAAAATGAGGGGGCTACAAAGTGAAGAAGTGACTGGCTCACAAGCTTTCCAAAGGGAACCTAGATCTAGAGGGTGTGGAGGAAGGTAGAAACTTCACTGAGTAGTATCCAATCTGTCTGAGCGAGGCTGATGAAAGGAGATGGGGATACGTCCAGTGTGATTCAATAGTGAGTAATTGTTATCAGCACTGACTGTGAGGGTTGGAAATGTAAAGGTGGACATTTTGTAGCAAAAGGAGGGGAGTGATTGATTCTGCAGTCCAGGAGAGGAGGTCCCAGGGACCATCAAGGGAGAAGAGTGGAGAGCGAGACCCTACTCAGAGAAAGTGATGCCAGAGATGGAACCAGAGACGATGACACAGAGAGATGGAACGGCTGGGGACTTTAGACCCAGAGAGGGAGAGGGGCTGTGTGCTGATGACTGGGGGGCAGGCTTGTAGGGTATACGCTTTGGTTGGTTGAAGATGCATGGAGGGGATTGTAACCCTGGCAATGAGACGATATACGATAGGATGAATGTAAAACTAATGTTCTCCCATGTAAACTATCACATAATTCACAATAAAACAGTTTTTTAAAAGTTGTGTTTACATAAGGAAAGCTGAACCCTTTCTTGAGGAAGGAATCTGTGATATTAGTAAAGCCCTTTCTATCTATATCTACATGGAAATATTTTAGATTGCTTTTATTTTATATTAAGTTCAACTTTTGTATTAAGCTCAAAAAAGAGAAGAAACTACAGAGCTCCACTCCTTGGATTAAATTTATAATTATAACAACTGTTGTAAAATGCTGTCAAGTTCATTGCAACTTACAGTGACCAAGAAGCAGCTGGTGGGTTTGAACTGGCAACCTTGGGTTTAGTAGTCCAGTTCTTAACCTACAGTGCCATAGAGTACTCCATTTGGACAGACAGGGCATTTAACAGCTCCAGCTATAGGTTTTAATTTCCACTTTGTCAAATGAAAAAATCTGAACTTAGTTTCATGAATTCAATTGTGTCTCCCCTTTCCCCCTCCCCACACCTGTGTCAACAACTGTAAGGGGTAATTACTTCCTCCCCAAAGTCTCAGACTGTGGATTTTGCTGGGTCTCTTCACTCACCTGGTTTCCAAAATCATCTGATACTTAACCTTTTGGTGAGATCTATTGCCCAATGGTTCCAACAATGGACTGGAACGTGAGAACAGCGCAGGCCCAACAACATTCGGTTCTGATGCACACAGAGTCCCTTCTGTTGTCATGAGTACCAGACAATTCAGCAGACAATGAGGTAGCTAACCTTTAGCTAAGGGGCCAACATGGCAGGAAGCACCGAGCAGACAGAGGCTTTGTGATTGATGGCTTCTCTTTCACCCTAAACTCGTTGTCTGTCTGCAACTCTGTGCTATGCACCGTGAAAGCGCAGAGGAGACCCATGTGTATTAGAACACACAGCTGGGGAGGTGTGCTCCAGATACTTTAAGCGGCTTCCATTGATCCTGTCCTGAAAGGAGACGCTGACACCACTTAGTATGTAGGAGGGGAAAACTTACAGCAACCTGTACATGGACAATAACTGCACGCAGGGGGCACACATCCTGCACCCCACATTACTGAGGGTTCCCGCCTCAGGTAAACAAGTCAATCAAAGTACTTCTGACTATGTGTAGGGGAGAGAGGGGCAGACGGACCTCTCTATACACCTCAAACTGCTCTAAAAATTGTCTTTTTTTCCCCATTTAGCAAACATGCATTAAATATTCTGTGATAAGAATGCAGAAATGAATAAAAGTTATCTGAGACTATTGAGTAAAAAATCGTCTCTTTCTTTAAAGAGGTATTTGAATAGTGCAGGTCCTGCCTCAATTTTGTGTGCATTTTCTACCCTAATGCAATTTAGGGGTTTGGAGAAGTCTTTCAGAAAGTCCGAGTAAAGGCTTTGCAGAGAATCCCCCAAACAGCATCCCCCTATAAGACACTTTCCCACTTAAACTCACTACGGTTCTGTAGTATTGGTGGAAAAAAGGAAAAAAATAAAAACAAGAACAGAAGAAAAATCACCAAACAGGGATTGTAGCCACAAGAAGCCAACGCTACGGCTGGTCCCAGAAGCGGGAAGTCTGCAAACCCTCTGGCCATGTTGACAATAGCTGGACAAGCTAAATCCCCAGTGAACTGTTGCAGGCTAACGCGCTGGACCGCAAGGTCGGCAGTTCAAATTCACCAGCCACTCCACAGAAACCCTATACAGGGCCGCTATGAGTCTGAACCGACTCAGCGGCACTTAACAACAACAACAGGGCATCCACTAACTCCACGCTAGCCAGAAAAAAAAAACAGCGTAAGTTGAGGTAGAATGCCCCAGAAAGCAAAAGGAAGGGAGGAAAGACAGAAGTGGGGCCAGGGACCAGTTTTGATGTAGAATCTTTAAACATGATGTAGACACAGATACTTGAGAAAACAAGCCAGTGGTTGCATGAGTGAAGCAGAAGGTCTGGATGGCCAAGGCCAATTTTAGCTGCAGCACACACGCTCGCTAAGGGTGTCCATTTGGTGGCGAATACAGGACGCTGACCGGTCCTCTACATTCCAATTTCTCTGATACTCGCCCAGCATCCCTGCCCCGCTCCACCCTGTGAATCTAAAAGCCATTTACTTGGTTGGCATTTGCTGTGAACTACTGCAGCGGCTTACTTGATACCCCTTCCTCTTCTTCAGCCTCTTCTTACTCAGTTTTTTACAGGCATACATCTTGCCAGTGGCCTTCATCTGGCAAGCTGATACCTCCCCAAAGCCGCCTTTCCCCAGGATCCTGAAGTCCAGAAACCAGTCTTCCCCCATGGGCTGGGCCTCCAGCCACTTCCACTGGAGGAACCTCAGGAAGTAGAGGCTTCCCAGGTATTCCTGGAAGGGGGCCTGACTCAGGTGCACCACAGTGGCCTGCAGGAGGGCCTGGAAGGATCCATCCTGGAGAGCCGCAGGTACCTCTTTTACATTTGCCATCATCCCCTCATCCAGAAAGCCGCAGAAGAGCTTGGCCTGGGGGTTCAGGTACTCAGCCAGGATGGCCTGGGCCTTCTGCAACCGGAAATCGGCATCTGTGGTACGGTAATCCTCAAGGTCCTTCCAGAGTTCCAGGGCGGGCACATGTCTCTCCTCTGCCTTCAGGAACTGCTGGAAGAGCCGCTTGCCGATGGGCTGCTCTGAACACACACTTTCAAACTCCAGGTTGAGACTCTCTCGGATGGACTCGCATTTGGAGAGGGAAGGCAACCTAAGCTTTGCAAAGTACTTCTTGTCGCGGGTAGGTTGGCTACTGCTCCCATCCAAACTGCCTCGGGCGGCAATGAAGGCAGAATTGGCCACCACAGTCTCCAACGACCCAAAATCCATCCTTGTGCTGGTCCCAGGTCAGTTTCAGGCATGAGAAGACATAGGCCAAGACGGAGGCTTGACCTAGTGCCCCTGGCCAGTAAGGAAGATGTCCTGGCCAGTCAGTGGGCTGCCACTGGGGAAGTTCCAGGCATCTCAGGGGCTGAAACTGTATCAAGCTAAATCCCAGGTCCCTGAGGTATTAGGGAGGGTGAGTTGGAGGTGAGTAACAAGTGCCAGAAAAAGAAAATCCCTTAAGCCCTTCTCCTAAATGGATTAGACAGCTAATTCAACTCTGGGTCTCTTCCTTCTGGGAGACCTGGTTGTTTTCCTGTTAGAAAAACAAACACCAGGATTCCCTAGATTTGCAGTGCTGAAGCATAGAGCTGCCCTTCGGCCTGATCCTCTGGCTTAACCACTTGTGCTCAGGTGATATTTCTTTCCTGGCTGGAGGAATGCTGGGTTGGAAGGTGTTTGCATGGTGACCCGGACCTGCAGATGAGAGGCACCTGGAGACCCCAAATACAAAAAGAGAGGAGGGAGCCCTCAAGAAAAAAATAATAAATTACTAAAGATGGCTTGTTTTTTCCTGCTATGCTCAATTTTATAATTAAAATTTTTAATAGAAAATAATCTGCTAGTAGGAATTTCAAGACAAAAAGAAACGAACGCTTACCTAGGAGTGTCCTTGAGCAACATCATGGTTTCGGCTAAGCTATATTTATTCTTTCTCAGTGTATGAGGACCGCGGCGCAGCTGGTTCTGACTCTGAGACACTTTAAAGGACCCAAGAGGGCAGTTGTGTTCACTCATCTACACCGGACTTGATTGAGAGACTTAAAAGCAACATGGGCTAAAAATCTATATTGAAGGCAGGTCATTGGGCCCCACCTCATTTGTCTTGGCTTGTAGCGAAGCAGAATGCCCAGTGTTCAAAGGAGAGGAGAAGCAATTAACTGTGGGGACGATACCAAGGGCTGTCCCTCTGAGCAGGTATGTGAAAAGGAAGAAAGAGGGATGGGTACAAATCCGGGAGATGATGCACCTGAGCAGGTGCCTGGTCTGGCTGCTTCACCAAAGTTGGTTTGAACCACAAGGTTGGCAGTTCAAACTTACCAGCTGCTCCTAGGAAACCTTATACAGGGTCACTATGGGTTGAAGCTGATTTCAACGGCACTGAACAAAGCCAATAATGCTACTCTCCCAGGAGACCTGTGCTTGTCCCCGTCCTGTCACTTCATAGCATATGATGTTGGACCAATCACTTTAACCTCCAAGCCTCTGTTTCCCCCCAAAAGAGGAAGATCCCCAACAATATAGAATGACACAATGGCAGCACCAATGGGTTACAACAACAATTGTGAGGCTGGAGCAAGCCAGACGGGGTAGTGTTGATTTGTGTTGTGCATAGAGTTGCTATGTATCAGGACTGACTCAAACGTACCTAAAAACAACAACAAAGTGTGTGTGTGTTTCTTTTATAGATTCCTTGGTATTTTCTACCTAAACAATCATGCCATCTGCAAATAAGGAGAGTTTTCTTTATTTATTTAAAATCTGTATTTGTTTTCATTTCCTTTTCTGACTTACTGCACTGGTCAGACTTTATACGACTATATATAAAAAGGAGTCCTGGTGTGGCACTGTGGGTTAATGGGCTGAACTGCAAAGTTGGTTTGATTTGCAAGGTCGACGGTTCAAACTCACCAGCTGCTCCCAGAAACCCTACACTATAAGGTCGCTATGGGTCGGAATCGACTAGACAGCACTTAACGGCAACAACATATGTAAGAAACATCCTTGCCTGGTTTGGATCTTATGGAAAAAGGACTTGATTTTTCACCTACTTAAAGTGTTAGGGATATCAATGCTCATGCTTAACAGAAGAAGTTTCAACATGACGCCTATATTTCTGAGAGTTTTCATCATTAGGGGGGTTGAACTTTGTCAAATGCTCCTTCGAACCGATTGACGTGAACGTGGGATTTCTCTTCCTTAGCCTGTGATTGGTTTTAGAATCCGGATTAGTCTTAGATTCCTATAATAAATCCCAATTGGTCCCAGGGTATATAAAAGTTCTTTTTAATATTGTTGACTATATATTGTTGAACGTCTATATATTGTTTTTAAAAAGTTGCAAGTATCTTCATGAGATGTGTTGGTCTGTCATTCTCTCTTTTAATACTATCGTGGTCTATTTTTGGCATCAAGATTATGGTATCTTCATAAAATAAATTGGGAACTGTTTCTCTTCTAGTTTTTGGAAGATATTGTGTGTTGTTGTTTTCTTAAATCAGCTCCAACTCACAGCGACCCTTATATAGGGTTTTTGAGGATCAGCTGGTAGATTTGAACAGCCAACGTTGCAGTGAACTGTCTAGCGCTTATCCTACAGCGCCATCTCAGGACTCCAGATATTGTGTAGAATCAGTTTAAACCCTTATCAAATATTTGGTAGAATTCTCCAGTGAAAGCATCTGGGCCTGGAGGACTTTCTTTTTGGAGTTTTGAAATTATATCTTAAATTTCCTTAATAGCTGCAAGGCTATTCATATTGAGTAATTTGGGTAGCTACGTTTTTTTAAGGAAAGCGTCGATTTTGTGTAAATTGTCAAATTGACGTATGTAGAATTGTTTCTAGTATTCCTTTAATTCTGTTTGAGGACTAGAGTGTGTGTACTGATAACCCGTTTCCTTTTTAATATTGGTAGTTTGTGTCTTTTAAAAAATTTGTCTGTCTTGCTAAAAGGTATTTTACTCTTATTGATCTTACCAAAGAACCAGTTTTCTGTTTCATTAAATTTTTTTCTCTCATTTACTGTTTTTAATTTCATTGCTTTATGCTTTTATTTATTATTTCCTTGTTTCCACTTTGATTTTATTTTGCTCTTCTTCTTCTAGGTCCTCAAGATGGGAGCTTTACTGACTCGATACTTTTTCTCTTTTTTAATATATATATGTTATTTTTGTTGTTAGGGGCCATCGAGTTGGTGCCGACTCATAGTGACCCAATGCACAACAGAACGAAACACTGCCCAGTCCTGGACCAACCTCACAATTGTTGCCATGCTTGAGCCCACTGATGCTGCCTCTTGGCCAATCCATCTCATTGGGGGGTCTTCGTCTTTTTCTCTGATCCTCCACCTTACTACACATGATATCCTTCTCCAGCGACTGGTCCCTCTTGACAATATGTCCAAAGTATAAAAGATGAAGTTTGGCCATCCTGGCCTCCAAGGAGCACTCTGGCTGCACTTTTTCCAACACAGATCTGTTGGTTCTTTT
>NW_006408547.1:24421153-24486400 GCF_000296735.1 Chrysochloris asiatica | reverse complement strand
ATTAGTTAGATGTATATTAATTAGTTAGGTGTAACCATGCATTAGTTGGATGTGTATTAGTTAGGTGTAACTACACATTAGTTAGATGTAGGTTAATTAGTTAGGTGTAACCATGCATTGGTTGGATGTGTATTAGTTAGGTGTAACTACACATTAGTTAGATGTATATTAATTAGTTAGGTGTAACCACGCATTAGTTGGATGTGTATTAGTTAGGTGTAACTACACATTAGTTAGATGTAGGTTAATTCGTTCTCAAATGTATGAAGATTTCCCTGCTATCTTTCTGACATTAATTTCAAGTTCTGTTAGATTGTGGTTGACAAATACATTTGGTATGACTTCACTTCTTTGACATTTGATAAAGTTTGTTTTCTAGCCCAGGACAGGGCCGCCCTTTAGATACGGTCCATGGACACTGGAAGAGAATGTGTGCCATTCTGTTGTTGATTAATCAGTATGTAAATGTGAGCTCCCATTAGTTGATGATGTTAAGATTTTCTATATCCATATTGATTTAGTATTTAGGCATTCTAGCATTCAATTTAGAAGTGCTATCATTTCTTGGCAGGTTGACCCCGTTGTTATTCTAGAATGTCCCTTTTACTCTGAAGTCTATTCTCATATCAGTATAGCTATTTCTGTTTCATTGGCTTAGTTTGCATGGCACCATTCCCGGCTTTTTCTGTCTAACCTGCCCATATTTGAAGTGAAGCTCCTGAAGACAGCATACCTACTGCTGTCAATTTTGACCCCTAGTGACCCACAGGACAGACTGGACGGGCTCCATTGGGCTCCCAAGGCTATAAGTCTCTATGGACTCAGACGGTTTCATCTTTCTCCCATGGAGCATCCGGTGGGTTCAAATTGCTGACCTTTAGGTAAACAGCACAAATGCGTAACCAACTGTGCCACTGGAGTTTCTTGAAGGTAATGTCGTTGGGTTATTTTTTTTAACCCAATATGTTGATCTGTCTTTTAATTGGCGTACTTAAACAATGTATATTGTCCTGGTATGGTGCTGTAAGGTAAACCCTAGACTGTCAGCAGTTCAAACCCATCAGTCACTCCTCAGAAACCCTATACAGCGTCACTATAAGTTGGAACTGATTCAATGACACTGAACAACAACATATGATGTAATCAATGTATTAGGACTTAAGTCTGCCATTTTGTTTTCTGTTTGTTCGCCTTGTTTTTCATTTCTTTGTATCTTTTCCTTGTGGATTACTTAAACCTTTTTTTTTTAACTCCATTTTGATTTATTAGAGTTTTTGAGTGTATCCTTTTTGTATAGCTTTGTATGGTTTCTCTAGGGATCGGTGGTTTCTCAATTTTATATAAATAACTGATCATATTCAACTGGTGTCATTTTACCAGTTTGGTGGTGGCGTGCTGTCTAGTTGGTTCTGACTCCTAGAACCCCTATATACGGTTTCCAAAGCAGTGTATCTTTATGGGAGCAGAAAGTCTCATTTACTCCCAGAGTGGCTGGCAGATTCGAACTACTGACCTTGTGGTTAGCAGCCCAATGTGTAACCACTGTGCAACCAGGGGTCCAGTCTGTGTAAAGTAGAAAATCTTACACCTTTCACATGCCCACCTTCATCATATAATACTGCATAATTGCTTTATTCCCTCTACATACATTTAGAGTCACATCAGGCAGTGTTGTAATCTTGGCTTCAATCCAACATCATTTAGAAAACTCAGGAAGCAAAAGATAGCCCATATTTTTCTTTACAAGTTCTTTTGGACTTCCTGATATTCCATAATTCTTTCCTTATCATTTTCTGTTTAGAGAAATTCTTCTAGCAATTCTTGTAGTATAGGCCTGCTAGTAACAAATTCCGAGACGTTCTTCATTTGGGAATTTCTGGATTTCCTCTTTATTATGGAAGTTAGATGCAGGAGAAACTCTACAGAGGTCTTTTCTTTCAGCACTTGAAAACTATTGTCACTTCCTTCGAGCTGCCCTGGTTTTTGTTTGTTTGTTTGTTTGTTTATGATAAATCTGCTGTTATGCTCATTGCTTTTCCCCCCCGATAAAGTGTTTTTCTTGACTACTTTCATGATTTTTGTCTTTGTCTTTAGTTTTCAGAAATTTAGTTACCATGTGGAGCTGTGGGTTAATGCACCAGACTGCAAAGCCGTTTGAACTGCAAGGTTGGCAGTTCAAGTTCACCAGCTGATCCTCGGAAACCCTATACAGGGTCGCTGTGGGTCGGAATCGACTTGACGGCACTTCACAACAACAACAACATCTTAGTATAGGTTTGTTGTTGTTTTTTTTGACAGATTTACCCTTTTTAGATAAGCTCATTTTTATAAATCAGAATTTAAGTTCTTGCCAAATTTGGGAAGTCTTCAAACATGAGTACTTTTTCAGCCCATCTTTTCTTTTTCTCCCAGGACTCCAATAACATAAATGTTAACTTTTTTGTTAAAAGTGCTATCCATATCTGAAGCTTTGTGTGTGTGTATATATATATATATTTTTTTTTTCCCCCCCTAGTCTATTTTTTTCCTGTTGTTCAGATTGGATCATTTCTATTGTTCTAAATTCCAATTCTGTGATTTTTCCCCCCTCTGTTAACCTCCATTCCACTGTTCAGTTACCATTTGAACATTTTTGTTACTGTATTTTTCAGTTCTAAAATTTCCATTTGGTTCTTCTTTGCATTTTATACCTGTATGCTGAGACTTTCTACTTTTTTGTTTCAAGCATGTTTGTAATGGCTCATTGAACATTTCATGATGGTTTTATCATTTTGAAATCTTTGTCACCTCAGTGTTGGCATGTACTGGATGGCTCTTCTTTTTCTCAACTTTGAGATCTTGGTGTGACGAGCGTTTATCAATAGAAACCTGAGCATTTTGTATGCTTTATGAGGCACTGGGTCTTATTTAATCCTTCTGTTTTAGCTCCTTTTTTTCTGACTCTTCTGCAGCAGAAAAAGGGGCACCTTATTACGTAGAGGTGTAAATCCAGTGACATCCACGGAAGGAATAGCTCCTCAGAACTGCTGGGTGTCAGTAGAAGTTTCCTGTGGTTTTCATGGATGCTGCAGCGGGGGTGTCTTGTTCCTGCCGGGTGGTGGAACTCGGTCAGGCATTCTCACAGACAGCCCAGATGGTGAGCGGAAGGAGCATCTGGCTACTGCTAGCTGCATATGAAATCCCAGCCCCCCCCCTCCCCGCCCCCCCCCCACACACATTATCTGGGACCGGTTTTTATAGAGCAGCCAGCCCTCCATTTTCAGAGCATGCCTGGGGAAAACCGTCCTCTGTAAATGTCACCTCCCTGCCTTTCCACCCCGCAGGGCCTGCCTGGAGGAAGGTCACTTTGAAAACGTGTGTAGGGTTCAGCATGGACAGTGCAAGCTTATGGAATTCAGGAACTAACCTAGGAAGCCTAAATTCGAAGACTTTCAGAAAGAGTTCTGATGAATTTGAAGAGCATCTCTGTGTTTCACAAAACAGAGATGATGGCTTTATTCTGCCGACAAGGTTTGATGTCAGAGGGAGCTGCCCTCTGACCCACGAGCTGTGAACAATTGTGCTGTCCTAAGCACAATCTACATTTTTAGTGTCCCCGAATTCCAATAAAACGGGACCATGGTGACCGGGAGCCAAAAAGTGCGGGGTGCCAGGCCACGAGCCACTCCGAAGGAGAAAGGTAAGGCTTTCTGTTCCTGCAAAGATTACAAAAAAAAAACAAAAAAAACAAAGCCTCATTAATCCTATACAGGGTCACTATGAGTCAGAACTGACTCGATGGCACGTGACAACAACGAAACTCCAAAGTTGAGATCAGGAACATTTTTAAGAAAAAATAAAACTGTGTTTCAGTAAGAACTTTTAAGAGTCCAAGTTAAAACATTAAAAAACAAAACAAGACAAAAAAAATTGCTGCCATTGAACACTGCGTTAACCCAACCCACAGTGATCCTAGAACAGAGAGGAAGTGTTTCATAGCTTTTCCGAGGTTGTACGTCTTTACGGGAGCTGACTGCCCACAGGTTTCTCCTACAGAGTGCAGCTGATGGGTTCAAACTGCCAACCTTGAGGCTAGCAATGGAGCACTTAGCTACTGCGCCACCAGGGCTCCTTTTAAGGGGTTTGTTTTACAGGCATCTGTCGATATTGTTGTTAAGTGCTGTTGAGTGGATTCCGACTCCTAGCGAGCCTGTATAGGGTTTCTGAGAAGCAGTGGTTTGAACTGCCGACCTTATAGTTGGCTCATAGTCCAGTGCTGACCCTACACCGCCACATCTAAATTATCTTAAAGAAAAGAAACAAAATAATGACGAGGGGATTTTTCATTATCACCTTTACAAAGAAACTTTCAAAATTTGGCTTTGTAGATTTCTCAGAGGTGAAGTCTCCTAGAGCTAGATGTAGTTGTTGTTGTTGTTATGTGCCATCGAGTTGGTTCCGACCCATAGCGACCCTGTACAGGGTTTCACGAGGCTGTAAATCTTTACGGGAGTAGAAAGCCTCATCTTTCTCCCGCGGAGCAGCTGGTAGTTTCGAACCGCTGACCTTAAGGTTCGCAACCCGATTCATAACCACTACGCTACCAGAGCTAGATGTAGAGCAGCCATTATTTTGATCAGTTTCCATTCAGAAAGGGGTTGGTGAACAAGAGCAAGTCCCCACCTAGATGCACTGACACAGTTGCAGCAGCAATGGGCTCAAATGTACCAATTATGAGGCTGGCCCAAGTCCAGGAAGTGTTTCGTTCCATCATGCACAGGGTTAGTATGAGTCGGAACCGACTCAACAGCGCCTAACAACAACAACTAACAGTTCAATCCAGTGATACATTTGTACAAAGCCCACTGAGACATATTCTTTTTGAATGGCATGACCCTTGCAACCTAAATGCAGATATGTGTGACCCAGTTAATAGGTCAGCAGATGTCTCCATGACACCTATGTGGTGGTGGCTGTTAAATGCCAGCCCGTCGGTTTCAACCCAGCGACTTTGTATAGGGTCCCATGGAATAACTGGTGGATTCGAACCACCGACCTTGCAGTTCAAACCGACATTGCAGTCAAGTGGTTTATCCTACAGCACCGCACCAGGACTCCATAACACCTATGTAAAACCCTTAAAACACACACACTCAAAACCACTAAAGCCCTGATGGTTATGTGTTGGGCTGTTAACCGTAGGGTCAGTGGTTTGAATCCACCAGCTGCTGTCCTAGAGATTTACAGCCTCAGAAACTCTAAACAAGGTCACTATGAGTTAGAACCGACTCAGGAGTACACAACAACAAAGTCTATGTGTCAATGACCTGTAAGCTGCTGACATTAAAATCATCTGTGCTTTACGGTACCGGTGCCCAGGTGATGTTGTTGTTGTTGTTGTCCATCCTGACTCATAGCCAATGAAACACCGCCCAGTCCTGAATCATCCTCACACATGTTACTGTGCCCAGGCTACTGTGGGTGTTGTGAAGTGCTGTGGAGTCGGTTCTGACCCATAGTGACCCTGTATATGGTTTCCGAGGAGCAGCTGGTGAGCTTGAACTACCACCAACCTTGTGGTTCAACCTGACTTCGTCGTCCAGCGCATTAACCCACAGCGCCACTGCAGGACTCCAGTGCAGATCAATTACATCAGAATCTCTGGAAGTGGGGCTAAGCAGCTATAGATTTTACAACTTCCCAAGTGTCTCCAGTGTGCCTGAGGTTGGGGACCATCAGCCAGACCTTTACTACTCAGTGTGATCCTCCATCAAGCATGGTCTCTGCTGGCGAGCTTGGTGTAAATAGTCTCAGGCCCTATTCAGACCCTCAGAACCAGTACCTGCATTGTAGCCAGGTGCCCAGGTGATTGATGTGAGGAGTGCCTCTAGATTTTAGGGTTGGGGATTCCTCCACGGAAACAAAAAGGTCTAAAGAGGCTTCAAGTCCTTCCACCCCAAAATGAAACCGAGCATTCCAAGAGCTGGGAGGTGAAGAAAAGCCTTCTGGGAACTGTGAGCCTTCCTATCTTGGAATGGTGTCTCCTGGCTCTTGCTCATATAATGTTGAAGTATCTACTGCAACTGCATTTGCTTTCATAACTTGACTTTACTTCTGTTGTGATTCAGCATTACCTGTTGTCAGGATTGTCCTTCCCAATGCATTACAAACACTAAGAGCAACAATGGCCAGAAGGTTCGCCTATGGACAACCAGTACATGCGTTATTTCACAACTCTGTGAGGTAGGTCTTTTTTTTTTTTTTTTTTTTTGGGGGGGGTGGTGTTGTTTTTGTTTTTTTTGATGTACACAACAACCCCTCAGGAATATATAAATCATTTAAACAACCAAAGGACTCATTTGGCCAGCCTACATCCTGGCCGCCAGCCCACAGCCTTTCTCTTTCCTTGAGTCTAGAGTCCTCAGCTGCTCCCTCTCTCCATGCCCTCATCTCTGCCTCCATCTCTGGTGTTGCTGCTTCTCTGGTTAGGTTCCCACATTCTCCTCATGCTCTTTGCCCTTGATGGTCCTAGGGTCCTCTATTTCTGGACTGTAAAATTAACTACTCCCCCTTTTATGTTACAAAATTTCTACCTTTACAGTGTGACAATCGCAATTAGTCATGATAACAATTACTACTGAATCATAAGAATCCTATCCCCAACTATTTTTAACCAGATCCCTCTAGACAAGATGAAAACTACTCAGTGGGGATTCTACCTTCCCCGCACACTCTGAAACTAAACTCCCTCTTGAAAACTTGTAAATCAGCCACTTTGTGCCTTTATAGGCCCCCGCTTCCCCATTTTAGGTAGCCAATGTCTAAGTTGCCCATCCCTATCAACCCTATATACAGATGGGATAGGTTTGATCCTTGATGTGAAGACTCCTTCCCTCTCGGTTGTTATTTTGAGCTACTACATCCATAAGTACAGGTCAAGTTCATCAAATTGTAGCAATTTACACTTGTTTCCTTTATCAAATTTCTTTATCTTCCTCTGTCAAGTTCTGATCATCAAGCCATCAAAGCTAAGTCGAATGGGTACTATCTTATCTGCAAGTGTGGGTGTTCTCGTGCGTCTCCCCTGTGAGGTGATCTTGGAGGAAGGTGGAGGAAGTCAGTCACAGGTCACTAGCTAGCTCAAGTTCACAAACCTAGCGAAGGTCCGTTCAAGGACTCACATTCAGGTTTGTTCTAAGTCTGATGTGCTTTTTATATTTTCTTCCTTCAGGAAATAAATGAATGGGGTAAAACTTAGTAACTGTATGTTTTAGTCAAGAAAGTGCTTCTCCTTGTCACTGTCAGACTATAAAGTTATCAGTCAAGGACACCCCAAAAAGCAGAGGAGTGGCCCAGGTTTGTCCTGGGAGAGTAAGTGGAGGGCACTTGATAAGATGAGAACCTTGCTGTGTCCGCCAAGTCCGCACACAAGCCCTCATGTTTGGAAAGGGTGATATCTGAAGGCTGGATAACACCTCTAGGGTACTTTCCTTGGAATCTAATTACCCACAATTCCTTTGACCTCTAAAAAAAGGAGACTATAAAAACCCATAGAAAGGGATTTTCTTTTCTCAATCTGAGCTACAAGTAGACGCTCCCATTCTTCAGGCGGGATAATGGCGGCTTTACAAGAAAAAAAGACCTGCAGTCAGAGGATGGAAGAATTCCAGCGTTACTGCTGGAACCCCGACACAGGGCAGATGCTGGGACGGACTCCATTTAGGTGGGGTACGTGCTGAGGACGGAGGGTGTTGGTGAGGCTGGTACTGTCAACTCAGTGAGCTCCAAGCCTGGGGGCTGAGGGTATGAAGGGGAAGAGGGACAGGGACTGTCTGAGACTGGTCCACAGAAGGTTCTGGAACGAAAAGGAAAGCAGGAGAGAAAACTATTCATTAGGAGAAGTTTGGAGCACGGGTGTATGCAGTGTCCCTTCTGGGCTTTATGTTCCTCAAGGAGGGAAAACTCAGGGATTTTCATCAGATGAACTCAAAGGTCCGTTTCAGCCCTGATCTTCTCTGATTCAGTGTGTGCCAATTCTGAGAATTAGCCTGTGTCCCAACTTTGGTAGGCTTATATTTGAGATCAGCATTTATAATGATTTAAACAGAATCTGCAAAGTAGTAGTTCTTTGATCAAATAGGTGTGGGACTCAAGGATTTAGTTAAGTTAAAATAATTGCTTTATTTGCAGACTATTCTAAACTCTCAGTGTGCTAATGTGTACTGGAAGACGTTGTATGTGAACGTCCCAAATGTATTAAGCACGGGATCCCTTTCTCCAAGGGTTGCTGTTAAGAGTTCTGGGATCCTTTCTGATTCCTAGTGGCCCGTGTGACAGAGTGGAGCTTCCCTATAGAGATTTCTAGACTGTAGCCTTTAGAGATCAGACCACCAAATGTTTCTTCTTGCAGAGCCTCTGGGTGGGTTCAAATGCCAACCTTTTGATTCACAGTCCAGTGCTTACCATTTGCCTCAGAGAGCTCCTTGACACAGGTGTCTCTCTTAAACCCTTCCTGAAACTAAGGCTCTGCTGCCTAGAACCTAGATGCCCGCTGCCAGCTGAGAGAGTTAGCCTCGCTTCCTCATCCTGGCACTAAACCAAAGCCAACCTACTGTCACTAAGCTGGTCTCCACTGAGCCAATCCCGGCTCAAAGCGACTCCATATAGGGTTTGTTGTTGCTGAGTGCCATCGAGTCAGTTCTGACCTAGAGCGATCCTGTGGAGGGTTTCCAAGCAGTAGCTGGTGGGTTTGAACCACTGACCTTTCAATTAGCAATACAGTGCTTATCCTATGGTGCCACACCAGGGCTCCTATATAAGGTTTGTTGTTGTTGTTAAGTGCCAGCTGTTGAGTTGGTTCCGACTTGTAGCAACCCTATGTAGGGTTTCTGAGGAGCGACTGGTGAATTTGAACCACTGACCTTGTGGT
Source organism: Chrysochloris asiatica (assembly GCF_000296735.1). Taxonomy (NCBI): domain Eukaryota; kingdom Metazoa; phylum Chordata; class Mammalia; order Afrosoricida; family Chrysochloridae; genus Chrysochloris; species Chrysochloris asiatica. Next base: position 24,477,492 of record NW_006408547.1, on the reverse strand, counting down.
TCAAACTGACCTTGAGGTCCAGTGCTTATCCTACAGTGCCACCCCAGGACTCATACGAGGTTTATTGTTGTCGTTGATTGTAAATCTTGACGGGAGCAGACAGCCTCATCTTTCTCCTACAAGTCTTGAACCGCTGACCATGCCGTTAGCAGTCTAACCTAACCCACAGCACCACCAGCCTCCTTCATCCTGGCACAGAGGTGAGGTCACCGAGGCTCCTTCTTTACTTGTTTAAAAGCAAAAGTAAAGACTTGTCTGATTGAAGATTTCTTTACAAGTTACTGTGAGGGTTAATATGTCCTTACTAAGGCAAATCTATAAAGAACAAAATCTATTTCTAAATGTCCACCTCAACCAAATTTGTTGTTGTTACGTGCCGTAACAACTCGATTCTGACCCATAGCAACCCTGTATAGGGTTTCCAAGAAGCAGCTCGTGAGTTTGAACTGAACTTGCAGTTCAAATGACTCTTCAGTCTGATGCATTAGCCCACAGCACCACACCAAGACTCTTCAGCCATATTTAATGGAGGGGGCAGGGATTCCTCTTGAAAAGCCATCTCAAATCCTAACAATGGGATGCAATATTGGCATTAGGAATGGTGCTCCTATGACAAAATCCTTGGAGACTGTCTGCCTATGTCTGAAAACAGGAAGAATGCAGTTTCTGCTCCTGTAAGCTGTGAAGGACTATTCTCTTCTAAGAAAGAAAGATGAGTTAAACATGATCCTAACTCCTCACCTGCTGGACAAGTCCCCAGGTGTTGCAAATGATGTGCTTAACTAGTGACCTAGAGGTTGGCCGGTCAATCCCACTCAGGGTCAATGCAGAAGCAAACTCCTAGTGATCTACTCCCATGAAGATTACAGTTTAAGAAAGCCCTGTGGGATCATTCATTCTGTTCTGTTCTTGATGGCAACTGTTTTGTTCTTTCACCACCTAGAAAACTCAGTGCTATCCTTTGGTCCCATCTCTCTCCTTCCTTGCTCATCAGTGCACAGCCCCAGAGCAACTATCTGCATCTCACTTGGGAAAATGGTCTAAATGCAGAGCACTCAGGCCTGCCTCAGGCCCCAAGGCAAAATCCACATTTCACAAGCTGCTCAGGCGATTCTTGGGCTTAGGTTAGTTTGAGAAGCACTGCTCTGGGGTACAATTCCTGACGGCCTAGTTTCAAAGTGGTGAAGGAGAAATGAAGAAAAATGCTTCATTCTTTCACCAAAACCAGATTGTAGACAAAACTGTACTGATTTCCTAGAGCTTGCTACAATGTGAAGAATACCTCCTGGGGCAAACTAACTGATCCCAACCTCACAGCAGTTTGTTGAGTATTTAGTGTATGCACGGGGCCCTAGAGCGGTGCAAACCGGTAAGCACTGGCTGTTCACCAAAAGGTCAACGGTTCGAGTCCACCCGGAGGCACCTCCAAGAAAGGCATGGTTATCTACTTCTGGAGGAAAAAAAAAATCAACCAATAAAAACCCTGTGGAGCTCAGCTCAACTCAGACCCACAGGTGGTCAGTAAGAGTTGGTGTCCACTCCATAGCAGCCGGTCTTTTGTGCATGTGTGTCTCTGTGCACGCAAAGTTCAAAATACTAATGCGAAAGGAGGTGTCATGATAGCGTTTATGTTACACTTGTTGTTGTTGTTAAGTGGCATCAAGTCGGTCCTGACCCATAGTGACCTTGTATAGAGTTTCTGAGGAGAGCTGGTGAGTTTGAACCATTGACCTTGCTGTTCAAACTGACTGCAGTACAGCGTGTTAGCCCACAGAACCACACCAGGACTCCATATTACACTGTTGTTGTTGTTATGTGCCATAACATAACATAGTTCCGACTCATAGCGACCCTGTACAGGGTTTCTGAGGCTGTAAATCTTTACGGGAGCAGAAAGCCTAGTCTTTCTCCCGCAGAACAGCTGGTAGTTTAGAACTGCTGACCCTGAGGTTTGCAGCCTGATTCGTAACCACTACACTACCAGAGTTCCTTCATATGACACTAGAGCAACTTAAAATATAAGGTTGTTGTTAAGTGGCATCTAGTCAGTTCCCGACTCATAGCAACCCTGTATAGGGTTTCCGAGGAGCAGCTGACCTTTTGGTTCGCAGTTCAGTGCTGATCCTACAGCATCACACCAGGAGTCCTAAAATATAGTAAATACCGTAAAAGAAATAAAAAACCAAAATTGCTAAAGACAAGAGATTACTTACAAGGGAGGCAGGGCAGATGGTAAAACAACCAGGTCCATTTGTGGCATAAACATCATTACTTCCGCCTAGGGCTTAAAGGAGAGAAAGCATTTCCGCAGGCACATGGAGAGGGGAAGGGACATCACTGTTGGGCTCAGATGACCTGTGCAAAGACTCTGGGCAGCAGAGCTGGACGGAAACCCAGGAGACACACTAGGTTCCCATGTGGGCAGGTCACAGTCATGGGTATGGGCATCTGAAGGGAAAGTCAGGGTCAGGAGTGGCTCTCCACCCCGTACCTTTCTCTCAGGAAGCCCAGTCTTCTGAGCAACTCGCTTGCTTCTGAGAAACCTCAGTCTCCCCGGGCTGCAGGGCCTTGCAGAACATGCTAGAACTGTCGTACACTGGGGCCTCAGTGTTTGGGGGGGTGATCTCAGAAGCCAAGGAAAGTAGACGTCAAATAGAATGATAAAAGCACAGAGGTGCTTTAGTCTCCTTTAAAAAGGCTGCGTAGAGGAGGAGCCTTTATTAATGCACACATAGTGTGGCGCTGTGGGCTAATGCGCTGGACCACAAGGTTGGTTGGAACCGCAAGTACGGCAATTCAAGCTCACCAATACAGGGTCACTATGGGTTGGAACTGACTAGACAGCACTTAACAACAACGTATAAACCAGTTGAAACAGTAAGCGGGATACTCTGAAGTCTGTAATGTTAGTTATTGTTAAAGTCATTATTCTTTGGGGCAAGTTCCTTCCCCATCTGAAGTTGATTTAACCTTCTATATACCTTGGGTTTTTGTTGTGTTTCTGGTTACAGAGGGCACTATGGCAATCATTACAATCGCTCATATATACATGTGCTTGTCATTGTTGTTAGGGATGGAAGTCTGTTCCGACTCCGATCCACCCTCTACAGAGTTTCGGAGGGTTTCAATCTTTGTGGGAGCAGGAAGCCTCATCTTTCTCCCCCATACACTTAACTTTTTGTTGTTGGTGTTGAAAGTGCCATCGAATCGGTTCTGACTTATAGCAACCCTGTGTAGGGTTTCTGAGGAGCAGCTGGTGAGTCTGCTTGAGTACTTATCCTACAGTGCCACACCTGTGTGTGCTTGGTATATGCCAAACTTTGTTTTAAAGACTTTATCTATAAAAGCTCATTTACTCTTCATAATCACCCTGGAGTCCTGGTGTGGCATTGTAGAATTAGCACTCGATCCCAAGGTCACTTTGAACCACAAGGTCAGTGGTTCAAACTCACCAGCAGCTCTTTGGAAACCTTATCCAGGGTCGTTATGAGTTGGCACTGACTCCATGGCACTTAGCAGCACCAGCAAGCACATATACGTGTCAGCTATTATAACTATTGCTACACAACCACCAAGGAGCTCTGGTAGCGTAGTGGTTATGAATTGGGCTGCGAACCGCAAGGTCAGCAGTTCAAAACTACCAGCTGTTCCACAGGAGAAAGATGAGGCTTTCTGCTCCCATAAAGATTTACAGCCTTGGAAACCCTGTACAGGGTCTCTATGAGTCGGAACCAACTCCACGGCACACAGCCACCAGCGATACAACCACCACCACTACAACAATCACCCCATAAGTTAGGTAGGATATTCAGCCCCATTTTTCAGATGGGGAAGCTGAAGTGCAGAGATGTGAAGTAACTTGCCAACCCAGGACAGGAACCCAGACCAACTGGCTTCAAAACAACTACTCTCCCAGCTGCTATACTGTTCCGCTACCACACGTACTAGTAATTCTCATGTTTACTTCTTTTCACCATTTTTATGCTAACTAAAACATGCTCAGCCCACTGTGTGGAAGAGAGCAGGAAAGACAGTCAGTTGGAAAGTGCTGAGAACAGCAATACATGGAGAATACGCTGTCTGGGCTGAAACCACAGCTCTGCGTTGGGCAAGTTTTAACGCAAGTCTTCTAAACCTCTGTTTCCCAGTAAAATGAGGTGATGGGCTTTCTCCTAGAGTTGTGAGGAATGAATGGGATGGTCTGTGTGAAGTGTCTGGCAAAAGTTGCTGTGCATCTTGTCTGCCTCTTTATTTGTTGTTATTGTAAAGTGTTCCGACCCATAGCGACCCCGTCCGTGTAGGGTTTCTAAGGAGCGACTGGTGAGCTTGAACTATTGGCCTTTTGGTTCAAACAACTTTGCAATCTGGTGCATTAACCCACAGCGCCACACCAGGACTTGTCACGTTCATGCCTCCCTGCAACCATTGTGAATCACATAGTATGACTTATGCTGTGGAGGCCTGGTGTGGTGCTCTGGGATAAAAGCATTGGACCACAAAGTCGGTTTGAACCAGAAGGTCGTTGCCTCAAACTCAACAGCCACTCCAACTTGGCGGCACTTGACAACAACAACAACTTGACTCCTGGTGTGGTGCTGTAGGCGAACCACAAGGTCAGCAGTTCAAACCCACCAGCCTCTCCTCAGAAACCCTACAGACGGGGTTGCTATGAGTCGGAACTAACTTGATGGCGCTTAACAACACGTGCCAAGCACTGTTTTAAATATGAAGGATAAAGCAGTAAGCAAAGCACACAAAAATTCCTGCCTTCATAGAGCTTACATTCTAATTGGGAGAAAGCTGGAATTAAGAGGCGTGTCAGATGGTGACCCGACCCGAAGCGGGCAGAAGTGAGGGTCATGCAGGAAACAGGGGCCACTGCCCTGTGGTGGGAATGTGTCCCTCTTTTCTCTTGCTGCTCCCTCATTGCTCCATATTTGGAAGCACAAAACTAAAAGGAGTCTAAAACCAAGTTAATAAATGAACATCATAATCTATCTGACAAATACACACATGCTTGGGCATAGCAACCCAGCCCAAACATCTGCATCACAGATTCCCGGATTAGTAGAGAAAGGGCAAGGACAGGAAGTGCTGTCACTTGGCTCTTCTTCCACAACATGAGCTGAAGTCAGGGACTTAACTGAGGAGTGACCGTGATAAGTTATCATGAGAACTTTGGGGACGGGTCGGTGTTTGGCGAGACCCGGAGAGACAGGCTGATGTTACCAAGCTAATCTGGAAACCAACACAACACCCATTAAATGTAGTATTTCAGGTCATTACTCGTTGCTTCGAGCCACCCGGCCTCCCCACTGCCATCGTTGTCGCTGACTGATTTGGCCCCTGTCCTTTAATTACGTCTAGGGTCATTGGAGAATGAGTCACCAACAAGAATCTACACCCACATCACGAGGAAAGAAAAGAATGGGTCCACTTTTCCGGAAAGAATTAACCATAACAAGTATAAATACCTCTCTTCCTGATATTTTACTCCTAAAACCAAACTGCCTTGATAAATGCAAGTTCATTTAAAGATGGAAAGCTAAAAACTACCCAGCAAAGTCAATGTCCAGGATTCATGCATTAAAAACACCTCTTTCATTTCCCAGTTAATTCCATTTGGTTTTGACTCAGCAGGGAGAAACACACAGGTGTTTTTTACAATCAAGCAAAAATGAGCCCTTTTACCTGAATCGTCGGGATTCCTAGGGAAGATGGTTTGGGGAACGAGTATCAATTTTTAAGTGTTCCCATATCTCTCCTCCTCTCTTTGACATCAATACTAGAAGCCAGGTTGACAACGTGATTAAGACAGAAACTCGTGGTCCCCTCTACTTTTTAAATTGGCGCATCACTGCAATTCATTTTCTCTCCTAGAAAACACACGATGGAGTTGGCCCACGGGTCATGGGCAATAACACCTGGCTGGTGTCTATGATAAAGAACCTTGAGATATGTCTCTGGTGGTGCAGTGGACCACAAGATAAGTGGTTCAAATCCAGCAGTTGCTCCATGGGCAGAAGATGGGTCTGTCTGCTCCGATGGAGATTTACAGTCTTGGAAACCCCAAGGGGTAGTTCTACTCAGTTCCCTAGAGTCACTAGATGGCTACAGCAGTGGTTTCCCTGGTGTTGTTGTAAAGCGCCTGTGTAGGGTTTCCAAGGAGCAGCTGGTGAGTTTGAACTGCCAACCTTGCAGTTCACACGACTTTGCAGTCTGGCACATTAACCCACAGCACCACACCAGGACTCCAGGTACATGGGGTTATTTCTTTTAGGGAGGCGGTACAAAGACAAAACCTAGGAAGCTCCCCAAAGACAAGTTACCAGTGAAGTGCTATGAGCTCACAGATCTATATTAAACCTCAGCTCTGCCACTAGCTGTGACCCTCATTGGGAAACCTACCTAACCTCTCTGACCTTCCTTTTCTAAACAAAATGGGGTCAACACCTCAGAGTTAAATTGGAACAGTGTCTGCCAAGTGCCTTGTGGGTAGTAAGTGCCTTGTGGGTAGTCAGTGAATGCTAACTAATAAATATTACAATGATACACTTACTAGTAGAATCAAGTGTCTCTGAGACTGATGTTGTTCAGTGCCATTGAATTGGTTCTGACTCACAGCCACCCTGTATAGGGTTTTCAAGGAACAGCTGGTGGTCTGAACTAATCACAAGTTATTAGCAGTCCAGTGCTTATCCTACAGTGCCACACTAGGACTTTGTATCTGAGATTACACTTATGTAAGATGTCGGCTGAAGTGAAACAGCCCAACACAAAAGGTCACATGTGGTCTGAGTCCATCTTTGTGGACTAGCCAGGATAGGCAAGTCCCTAGATACAGGAAATGGACAAAGTTGTTGCCAGGGGCTTGAGGCGGAGAAGGTGGGGATGAAGGGGAATAATGGCTGCTTCACGAGTACAGGGTTAGCTTTTGGGGTGAATGAAGTGTTTTGGAACAAGACAGTGGTGGTGGTTATGTGACACTGAGAATGTACTGAATACCACTGAACTGTATACTTTCAAATGGCAAATTTTACTGTGGCGCTGCGGGTTAATGCGCCAGACTGCAAAGTCATTTAAGCTGCAAGGTAGGTGGTTCAAGCTCACCAGCTGCTCCTTGGAAACCCTATACAGGGTCGCTATGGGTCGGAATCGACTCGACGGCACTTAGCAACTACAATATTTTACCACAATTTAAAAAAAGTTCTCTTTTTTCCTGCTGCTTCTAATACTGTTTTCTCTTCCCAGTGTTGATCAGCCTGTACTACGTGGGTTTCTACGTGGTGATGACAGGGCTCTTCGCGCTGTCCATTTACACGTTAATGTGGACGCTCGACCCATACACACCGGACTATCAGGACCAATTAAAATCACCAGGTAAACATCAGACTTGAACTGCTTAGCCCAGGTAGACCTGGTGTGCTGCTGTAGGATGAGCACTGGACTGCAAGGTCAGTTTGAACTGCAAGGTTGGCGGTTCAAATCCACCAGCCGCTCCTCTACAGGGTCGCTGTGAGTCAACGGCACTAAAAAACAACAAAATAATAAGAATATCCAAAGATACTCAGACAGCGAGTGATACCTATAGCAAACCCGCAGCCAGTGACTATTCCATCCTGCATGCATACTCAACTGACATTAAATCCTCTCTTCCCCGGAATAAAGCCCAGAGAAGCAAGCACTTGCCTGGGTCCACAGGGCTGACAGTGGAGACAGCACTAAAAGGGGCCTCTGTCCTCCTGTCTGCAAGGACCCCGGAGGCAGGCTACCTAACTGGCTTTTGGAAAACATGCCAAATGCTAGACGGTCTCTCAGTTCAGACAACCCCAAATTATAAAGTCTGACTTTGGCTTTAGTTCTAATTATTAAAACAGAAGGTTTTTTGTGATAGAGAGGGGGAAGGGGGGAGCACAGGATTTATATTCACTTACTTGATATGCTTATATATGCACATAGAAAATTCCTGGGAGGACAGACAAGAAATGATGAATACAGGGTAGACCCAGGAATGAAGGAACTGGGGCAGGGAAAGAGTGTTTGCTTTCCATTTACTGTGTTTCCCTATTGGATGAATCTCTTCTGTGGAATTGTATGACCTTTATAATAATCTATTAAAATTCAGAACATTCCTTTTTCTTTATGTGCCATACTCTGCTCTGGACAATGACAAAGGCTTCAGCCAAAGGTTCAAAATGGCGGACTGAGCATACACTCAGATAGGAAGTAGTTACTTAACAAAACCACAACAGACCAGAAATGGTTTAGAAGGTCAGATTGACCACAAATACCAAAGGCAAGAAAAAGAAAAACACCATCCAAAATATCACCTGGCAAAGCCATGCTTCCAAAGGAGCCCAGAGAAGCCCGAGGCTGGGAGCCCACAGGTGTAGCGGAGGTTGGCGATCCTGCGGACCACTGCAGGTTTGGAAACACACTGTCACCATGAGTCAGAACCAACTCGATAGCAAAGAGCGACAACTCACACACTGGAATATTAAGTAACCTCTGGGGGAAAATGTGGCAAGCTGATAAAAGCTTCCAAAGAAGTTTACAACTGGTATTGGGGGAGTGGGAATTAACACATTAACACATAATGTAGATTGTTGTTATTGTTAAGTACAGAGGAGTCTTCTCCACTCATAGCGACCCTGTATAGGGTTTGCGAGGAGCAGCTGGTGTGGTTTGAACTGCCGACCTTGTGGTTTGAACTCAAGGGCTGATCCTACAGTGCGACACCAGGATAAACAAGATCATACTATAATATGGATTTGTTGTTTTTGTTAAGTGCCACTGAGTTGGGTTCAACTCCTAACGACACCGTATAGGGTTTCTGAGGAGCAGCTGGTGAGTTTGAACTGCCAACCTTGCGGTGTAAACCAAATTTGCGGTCTAATGCTTATCCTACAGCGCCACACCAGTACACCATAATATGGGTGGTGGTGGTGGTGGTGTGCCGTGGAGTCGGTTCTGATTCACAGCGACGCTATAGAGGGTTTCCGAGGCTGTAAATCTTTACAGGAGCAGAAAGCCTCATCTTTCTACCATGGAAAAGCTGGTAGTTTCGAACTGCTGACCCTGAGGTTAGCAACCCAACTCGTAACCACTGTGCTACCAGAACTCCTAATAATCTGGATAATATCTTATTTATGTAACAACAAACACATACCTATGACACACACATGCTCATTTCTGGATCTGTGTGCAGAAAAGGGCGCACACTAAACTATTGAGACTGGAGAAAGGAGCTCTTGGCTGTTAACTTCCTGCTCAGCTTTAGTATTGTTTTTGTCACTTACCACGAACATGCTACACACCTAAGCAAAACCAGAGAAGACTTTTCAAATGTGCGTTAAAACACAATTTCACTTAGAAACTGTTTCAAATTCTGGATTACTTGTCACTGCTACCGGGAGCGACAAAAACGCGTAAGCGCAGCTGAGGTAGCTGCTTCCTCAGGTAGAGAAGGAGAGACCGTCTTGTCTTACAGATCAAAGTTGCTCATCGTGAGGCACATTTCCAGAACTGGCCACCCCACCCGGGGTAGTGAGGGAGCTATGCAAGTTCAAAAGAGAAGTGCGACAGTCCAGAGTCTACCAGGGACACATGCTACTGTGAATAACATACTGAACATACGGTTTCTTGTTCGGTGTCTAGCGAGCATGTGTTCCACTTAGCTTCAGTGAGCACTCAGGAGATTCTAATCCTTCAGTGACACAGTGTTAACATTCTTGGCTGCTGACCCACAGCCTAGAGGTTTGAGTCCACGCAAAGGTGCTGCGGAATAAAGGCCAGGTGATCTACTTGTGAAAACTCTGAGAACCTGTTGGAGCACAGTTGTGACACACACAGGGTCTGCGTGAGTCTTGAGTCGGCCCATCTGTAACTAGTTGGTTGGTTGTTGTTGTTACGTACCGTGGAGTCGGTTCTGACTCATAGTGACCCTGTACACTGTTTCCGAGGCTGCAAATCTTTACGGGAGTAGAAAGTGTCATCTTTCTCCCGCAGAACAGCTGGTAGTTTTGAACTGCCGACCTTGAGGTTAGCAGCCCGATTCGTAACCACTACGCTGCCAGAGTTGATTGGTGGTGGTTTTTAATTTCTCTCCGCGATATGGCCTTTTCTCCTGGCCTTGCTGTCAAGTTTAACTTGAATCTAAATAAACTGAGAGAGGATGTCCGGTTTGAAGATTTCCTCCCTGAAATCCTGAAGAGCTTTAGAAGAGGTGTGTCCCGGCTTCTGTAGACACTCATTACACATTGTTGACTCAAATTATCCCAAACTGTACCTGTGAAGGTGGGGCGGTTCTGTATTCTACTCATCATCTTCATAGCTAACTGTATGAAGACACTAAACAGAAGCATGATGTTCTCTTTTCCAGGAGTAACCTTAAGGCCAGATGTCTATGGGGAGAAAAGTCTGGAAATTTTCTACAATGTTTCTGATAATAAAACCTGGACCGACCTAACGTATACTCTTCACAAATTCCTGGAGGGTAAGATTAAAAAACAAAACAAGACGTCGTATGGTCTTGTTGTTAATTTCTAAATTAAATTGAATTCAGAAGCTTGAAGCTATGTCAGTAGTTAACTAAAGGTTGGTTGGGATGAAAACCCTGTTTATGAGAGCAGGTAAGGATACCAGCAGGGGACACGCTAGGTCACGACACGTACTCATTTTGTGCCTTTGTGATCTGGGCAGACTATTCTCCGGCAGTCCAGGAAGCCAACAAAAACTGCTCTTCAGAGAAATACTACTTCCAGGAAAGTTTTGAGGCTCCTAACCACACCAAGTTCTCCTGCAAGTTCACAGCAGATATGTTACAGAACTGCTCGGGTCTGACGGATCCTAACTTTGGCTTTGAAGAAGGGAAGCCTTGCTTCATTATTAAAATGAACAGGGTGAGTATCCAGAGTTAAGTCTGAGACCAAATGGGAAAACTTCTCAAACCAGACGCTGAAATAGCAGAGATTGTGATGTTTAACTGCTGCCCGTCACACCAAGGAACAGATGGTATCTTACCCAGGATTTCTAGCAAGTGGCAGAGCTGGGATTTGAACCTAAAACGACTGTCATGCCCTGTACCCCTTTGGCCCTGGGAGAAACACATGTGCCCATCTAGTGTGGCTAGTGAGCTTACCCCAAAATACAAATTCAAAGCCATCCATTCAGACACAAGTATATAGCATTGGGATATTGTCGGGCAGAATACGGTCCTTTAAGGTTAGGACCTGCCTTCCTAGCTCCTTGGAGAAAGATATGTATGAAGCAGTCAGGCATAATTCTGGTTTCAGACTTGAAGAGGATTTGGATACCATCTAGTGTGGGGCTTACAACACAAATCATTTACACATAGTCATAGTAGTCATTATGCATTTGGCATTTACTAAGCATTTCAGAGTCAGGCACTGGAAGTGCTGGGGTATCAGAGGTGTTTGAAGTAGACCTGATTTCTCCCCTGGCCATAAAAAGCAAATAATGCAAAGGGCCCGAGGTAGCACTAACCTAGCCATGAGGTGCGGGCACTATTTACTCTCCATTTTGAAACTTAATCCACTGGCATACACATCGAATGTCCTTGCTTTGAGCTGTTAATAAGTTGATAAGACTAGTTACCCTGGACTCCCCAGCAGGCCTGAGTTGACAGATGTCTCTGGGAGTGACTGGGTAGTAAAAGTGGTTAAGTGCTCAGCTGCTAACCAAAAGGTTGGAGGTTCTTTACCCAGAGGCACCTAGGAAGAAAAGTCTGGTGATATCCTTACAAAAAACCAGCCGCTAAAAATGCTTTGGAACCCATGTCTACTGTGACACACGTGGAGTTACCATGAAGAGGAGCCAACTTGCCACCAGCTTGTTTTAATTGTTGTTGTTAAGTGCCGTCGAGTCGGATCCGACCCATAGCGACCCTGTACAGGGTTTCCGAGGCTGTAAATCTTTACGGGAGCAGAATGCCTCATCTTTCTCCCGCGGAGCGGCTGGTTTTAATAGTTGTGGAGAATACACGGTGGGCTCCAGCTCTTCCTGGAAGGGAAAGTCTAAGGCTGGAGAAGTTGGGGGAAGATTTGTGGGAAGGCAGGCCCTGTGCGGAGCCCTTGGCACAAAATTGTTGTTGTTATGTGCCGTGGAGTTGGTTTGACTCATAGCGACCCTGTACAGGGTTTCCGAGGCTGTAAATCTTTACAGGAGCAGAAAGCCTTATCTTTTTCCCATGGAACAGCTGGTAGTTTCGAACTGCTGACCTTAAGGTTTCATAACCACTATGCTACCAGAGCTTCCTTTGGCACAAAATAGGTGGAAATAAAGGGCTGGGGTTTCAGATGGGAGGGCGAGTAAAGGAGTGGGTTTGGACAACCACAAGGCGTGTTTGGAAGGCTGCAAACTAACCAGAGTGATAGAAGAATGTTTATGTAAAGAACTCAAAATGAAGTTAGAAACTAAACTACATAAGGAGGGAAAAGAGAAGAATGGTGCTTGTGGGTAAGTGTTGGCCTGCTGTGACTCCGTAGGATAAGCACTAGACTGCAAGGTCAGTTTCAACAGCAAGGTCGGTGGTTCAAACTCACCAGCCACTCCTTGGAAACTCTACACAGGGTCGCTATGGGTCGGAATTGACTCGACGGCACTAACAACAACAACTGTCCCGCTGTGGTGCTGTAGGGTAAGCGCTGGACCACAAGGTCAGTGGTTCAAACCCACCAGCTGCTTCTCAGAAACTCTCTACAGGGTTGCTATGAGTTGGAATCAACTCAACAGCAATGAACAACAATTACTCTTTAGGAGTCCTGGTATGGCGTTATAAGCACTGGACTGCTAACCGCAAGGTCTGTGGTCCAAACTCACCAGTCGCTCCTTGGAAACCTTATCCTGCATCATTATGCGTCAGAACTCCCTCAACAGCACTTAATGTTACACCATAGGATAAACACAGGACTATGGATCTCAAGGTTGGCAGTTCTATCCCACCAGCTGCTTTGAATAAGAAAGATGAGGCTTTCTACTCCTGCGAGGATTTATAATCTCGGAAATCCTGTAAGGGTCGCTATGAGTTGGCATCAACTCGACAACATTAACAATTACAACCAGGCACTCGGCTCTCTATTCATACATTATGATAGGGCCAAGCTTGGAAGTCACACTAAGAAATCTAGAGTAATGGTGAAGATCACATGGTATGGACCATGTCAACTTAGGGTTCTGTTTTAGCTCTGCCACTTAGCAGCAGGGTGAGCCAGGGCAAAGATCCTTCTTTATATCCTAGGTCAAGACGACTCAGGAAGGCTTGGTTTTGCCTTAAACATATGAGTGGCTTATATTTACTAAGACCCATGGTGGTGCTGACAGATGAGCATTGGATTGCTAACTGCACGGTTGGCGTCTCAAACTCTCCAGCCATTCTGCAGGACAAAGATGTTTACTCCCTTAAAGATTTAGTCTTGGAAACGCCAAAGAGTGTTGCTAGGAGTTAGAATCTACTCCATGTCAGTAGGTTCTGGGGTTTGGAATATTCATTAGGGGTTTATTAGAATAGGCACCACTAACCAGACTAAAGGTAATGTTATAATTTTCTCATTCCCCAACTGGAAAGTCCTCAGGATGTCTCAACCCTGAAGCTCCAGTAGGAAGCCAAACTGGACTTTGTTTTACCTTCAGACATTCGCACAAGAGTAAGGGTGTTCCAGGTTGGGTGCATCTATGTATATAAATGCTTTTCCCCTTCTGCTAGATTGTCAAGTTTCTCCCCAGCAACAGTACCGTTCCTCCCAAAGTGGACTGCACATTCCTAGTGAGTATTCATCTTTTCTTGCCCAGTCCTTGTTTCTATAATAACTTGGGGATTTAGCTCTGTCTTTCAAGCTGTTTCAAAACAGAAGTGGTTAGGAGGGGGCTTTGTTTAGAGTTAGACTATAAAACTTATGGGAATAACTTTACATGTTTTCTCTGATAAGATCCTGAATTTTTAGCCTAGTAATTCTGGTGTGGCACTGTGGGTTAATGCGTCAGACTGCGAAGCCATTTGAACTGCAAGGTCGGTGGTTCAAGCTTACCAGCTGCTCCTTGGAAACCCTATACAGGGTCGCTATGGGTTGGAATCGACTCAACGGCACTTCACAACAACAATAAGTCAGTTGTATAAATTGTGTGTGCCATTATTTCGGGTTTTGTTTCAGGCAGCAAAAACCCAAGAAGAAAATGTCTTTTATTGCTGTTTTGCTTCAAAGAGTGCATGGTAATAGTTGATTACTAACATAGTTTAGAATCCTTGGTGGTGATTTTGGGCAAGCAAGGTACTTCTATTACACGGTTTTGTTCTTTTGCAAAAACATGTCCAGCTTACCAATAGCCTTAGTAAACGTCGTTATGTGCCATCGAGTCGGTTCCAACCCATAGTGACCCTGTACAGGGTTTCTGAGGCTGTAAATCTTTACGGGAGCAGAAAGCCTCATCTTTCTCCCATGGAGCAGCTGGTAGTTTTGAACTGCCGACCTTAAGGTTCACAGCCCGATTCATAACCACTATGCTACCAGAGCTCCTTTGGTACCTTAGTAAATAGGGTATATAGGCTACTGAGAGTTGGTAGTCATATCAGCTTTATTCCAGTTGTTTTCCAAAACTAGTTTTAAAGCTTAAAATACATATATATTAAATTTGGTTTCATAAAAAAATTTCCCAAAGTTTCCTTTGACCTTTTTATCAGAAACCAAAAGTTCATCTGCTATGAACAACAATGGAGTGCTTGGGTATTACCTAGATACACTGCATCTCTTTAGTGTTCCTCATTTGCTCATGATTACCACTGGTCTTGTGTTTCTTTTAGTCATGTTAACCACATGTGTAAACTGACTCAAGATTTTAACAGACAAGAATGCAGTCTTCACCTAATTTTTAAGCTTAAACACTGGACAATGTGCTGATTCTGATGATGAAAGGAAACAGCTGTCAGGAAATCATGTTTATTACTCCCAGAGTGTCTCTCAAACCTGTAAAACCCTTGTGGCATATCAGTATGCATCAGCTGTGATGGCTTACATATTCATGGAGAGATAAACAAGCAAATGCCCAGTTTTATTATGTACAGGGGACTTCTAAGAAGCTAGTGTGGGCGCTGGGGGGGAGCTGAAATTCTTCCTGTACCATGTGTGCCGGGGGGGCCCGGACCGGGGCTCTCACAAGGGTGAAAGCGGAGCCTCCTTGATGCAAAAAGACCCCATCTACTTCCCGTCCTGAGCTGGGAGCCCGTCTATTTCGGGTTTGTGAACAGGGACTCTGTCTATTTCGGGCCCTGAACAGGGGCCCCGTTATTTCAGGTCTGTGGGGGACCCCGTCTATTTCGGGTCTGTGAATGGGGACCCCGTCATTTCCAGCTCCTACTCTGTCTGCAGCACAGGGACCTCGCGGACGAAGGGGGATTTTACAACATCACCTCACTAACACAACTATGACGCTGTGAGATCAGCACTAAACTGCTATCCACAAGGTTGCTGGTTCAAACCTACCAGCCGCTCCTTGGAAACCCTATAGGGGTTGCTATGAGTCAGAAAGGAGCTCTGGGAGTGTAGTGGTTGCAGTCGGGCTGCTAATCACACAATCAGCAGTTCGAAACTACCAAATGTTCTGCAGAAGACAATCAAAGCTTTCTGTTCCTGTAAATATTTCCAGCTTTGAAAACCCTATGCAGCGTCCCTAGGAATCGAGATCGACTCCACCGCACACCACCACCACGAGTCCAAACGGACTGACATCACCTAATAATAGCAGCAAATCGCAAGGTTAGAGGAGACAGGTGCTCATGCAGGCCGAGTCCACCACGGTGGCAAGTTCAAACCTCGGCTCTTCCAACAACCCCGAAGCACATCTGCCAGCCCAGATCCTTCAGGAGCGCGGCTTCAACTCCACCCCGGGCCTGGCCATGAGGAGAAGCTGCCTGGCTACGACTTTCTCTAGAGGTCGTGTGTGAGGGGCTGGTGAAAAGGGACCCCCAGACACCACCTACCCACTGGAGGTCATTTAGAGGGCCATGTACCCTAGGGGCCACCAGGGCCCCATCGGAAGTCTCCAGGGGCTGGGCCAAGGAGGGCCAAGGTGGTGTCTGCTGCCTTCCTGTCACGGGGCTGCCCTCAGCGGCACTGATGCCCTGGGCACCCTGCTTGTGCCACTTCTCCCAGCGTAGGGGGCAGCCTGGAGCTCAGCCACAGACTGGCTCTTGTGCTGCCTGGCATCCTGGTTACACTCTCGGTGTTTAATATCACACGCCTATGTGCCTTCGTTCCCTGCTGCTCTTATACGTGTCAGGGACACACGGCTCCACTCACCAGGTGGGGCCCCAGCTGTACCCACAGACAGCTGCTCACACACCCCAAACCTCGAGGGGACTTCTGGGTGGAGGCAGGCACCCTGCCCAATACTAGGTCCAGTATCTGACACTTGCCAAGACTGCTGCCCCCCACCCTCTTCTTCACCAACTACCTGGTACACCAAGTCCTGGCATCTTGCACCCCCTTTGTAATGTCTGCCAAGCATCTGACCTCCTCAGTTCAGAGGAACCTCCTACAAGGTGGAGACCCTGAAGTGGAAGCTAGGCATTAAGACTTTACCCACTAAAACATATACCAATGGGATATTTACACTTGTATACTTCTAGCTATCAGTATTTTATCAGCTTACAGTTTAATGCCTCAGATTTCCCCTGAAAATAGCAAATGAAATTGTGTATTTATGAAGAACTGTGGGGGAATTCCATTATCTATTTCTTTTTAATACCAACTCTTTGCCACCTCCTCAGCTTCTAACTATGACTTTAAAATGGTAAAGGTATACGCTTTGCTAAGTTACCAGCTGCTTTGTATGTACTCCCCAGTTAGATACCTTCCTCGTAAGACCTTGGAGCCAACTGTAAGTGCCATGGGTTCATGTCATACCTGCTGTCTCAATTCTGAATTGGTCTCTCCGCCCTCAGGAGGACCCCAAGGACACCCCACCCCTGGAAGTTGCATATTACCCACTCAACGCCACCTTCAGTCTACACTACTTCCCGTACTATGGGAAGAAAGCTCAGGTATGCTTTACTTTTCTAAACCTCGAATCACTGCACGTTGAGCAAGGTTTAACCAGAAGAAAGCAAGAAATGTTTTTATTTATAAAAATGAAACATGCTCACCGCTTCATGTTCCCCTATCCCATGCTCTCCTAACTACCTAAAAAAGCATTCCTCTCACAAAACAAATAGCAAATACAATTTTTTTGTTTTGAGAGCCTCCCAAAACCTAGACAAAAGCCTTGTCATCTTAAAGCATTTCTCCCATTATCTCGTGGTTTTTCCTATTTATTTTTCTATTCGTTTTAATCAAACATTGTGACGTTTAACTGACCACTGCTATTTTCTGTCCCTTCCAGACCAATCCTCGAAGTGGGGACACAGTTTTTATCCTAGTCAGTTCTGGAGAACACATGAAAGCTGATACTAAGTGTGTCCTGATCATTCTGTGTCTTCCTTAGAGATTGTTGTTAAGTGCTGTGGAGTTGATGCCAATTCATCATGACCCTGTATAGGGTTTCTGAGACTGTGCATCTTTGTGGGAGCAGAAAGCCTTCTCCTTCTCCTGCAAAGTGGCTGGTGCACTCAAACTGTCAACGTTGTGATTCACAGCCCAGTGCTTACTCTCTAGAGCCACCAAGTTCCTAATTCATGACTTTATATGTTTAAAAATTAAGCAGGTAACATCATGTTGGAGGAATTGTGTCCAGAGTAACAGATTCCCATTGTCAAATCCTAGACATTCTTTGGTAGCAAATAAGCAAAAACCAAACCCAACCCTCTGCTGTGGCATTGCTTCTGACTCACAGTGACCCCGGGTGGTGCAGTGAATTACTTACTATTGGTCCTTCTGATCCTAGTCTTTGTAAGTCCCACCAAATAACTGGGTGGGGCTATGCAAATGAGGTGCTTAGGGCCCACCAAGAGGAGTCATAGTCTTTTAACTCCCACCAAATGGTTAGGTGGAGCTATGCAAATGACGTGCTTATGGCCCACCAAAGGGATCGGACAGCGTGCCAATAATGTAAATCCAGAGTTGTTGTTGTTAGGTGCCTTCAAGTCAGTACCAACTCATAGTGACCTTATGCACAGCAGAACGAAACACTGCCTGATCCTGGGCCAACCTCAATACTATTGCCATGCTTGTCCTATCCAGAGATAGGCCATGCCTAAATAAGAAGCACTCTTGGTTCAGTTTTCTGGTATCACTACCAAACTTGTTGTTAAATGCCGTCAAGTTGGTTCTAAACGAACGGCTGGTGGGCTTGAACCACCAAACTTGCAACTCTAACAGACCTTGCAGTCCAGCCCATTAATCCACAGTGTCACATTAGGACTCCACCAATTTAACTAGATACTGATAGTTCCCTTGTTTATAAAAATACCCTCGATGGTTAAGTGCTGGGCCGCTAAGTGAAGGGTCAGCAGTTGGAACCCACTGCTGCTCTATGGGAGAAAAGAATTGGTGATCTGCTCCTGTAAAACGTATAGTCTAGAAACTCTGGGGCAGTTCTACTCTGTCCTGTGGGCTAACTTGAGTTGACTTGACCACACACAGCCACCTTTATTTATATGATTTTCCCCCTTGAATGACAAAAGACATTTTAAACATCTAAGCTTTTTGTACTTCTATTTCAGCCCCAGTATAGAAACCCTTTGGTTGCAGCAAAATTCCTCAACGTCCCCAAGAATACAGAAGTAACCATCGTGTGCAGAATCCTCGCAGAACATGTTACCTTCGACAATCCCCATGATCCATATGAAGGAAAAGTGGAGTTCAAACTTAAAATTCAGAAATAGACGAGCTAGTGCAGGTACACTATCATTTCAGTACGACTCAAGAAGATAGGTCACAGTCTACAGCCAAATTCAAAAAACCATCACCTACCTGGTTGGTCTTAAATGTACCAGCCGATTCTTCTCTAAATCACCATGAAAACATTTTCGAATGCTAATCCTACCGTCAATTTGGCAACTCTAGAGAGGACTTTAGGTGTAGAGTACTTACGGTTAGTATTGGCTATTTCTCATTAACTCTTTAGTCTTTTTCTCTAGATAGCATCTGTAGCTAAAATTAAAATGTTGAGCTAGCATCAGAACCATCGGCAGCAACTATCCGATTTAACAAGACAATACGATGACTCATCTCTTTCTATGTAAACCTCATTTTTTCTTACTAAAATTTACTGTAAAGTTCATACTTCAGTATGAACCATTACTCATATTAGTATGAAAATTACTAATGCACTGATGTAAAACACAGCTTAAGATAATGGACTTTCTGAATCTTTGCTTTCAAGACAGCCATTTCAAAAGTTGCAAAAACAAAACATATTGGAGTTATTTATTTCGATGCCAAACAATAAAAAACGGTATGTTTTCTGACATAGAACCAAAGCTAACGAAACATTAAACACTTTGTTTGAAAGCGTCTTTTTAACATTTTCAACGTAAGTCAGGAAAATCACCAAAATGATGTTGGTGTGGGAGTTGTCAAATCACGGCCAGTACAGCACAGAATAATTGCAGGACAAAAAGTCAGTATAATATGAAGAATACCACCAATTTGGCAGAATTAAAATAAAATTAAAAGCATGTTAACTTTTCCTGTCACTAGCGTAGTGGTTACAGATCGGGCTGTGAACCACAAGGTCAGCAGTTTGAAACTACCAGCTGTCCCGCGGAAGAAAGATGAGGCTTTCTGCTTCCGTAAAGATCTGCAACCTCGGAAATCCTGTACAGGGTCGCTGTGAGTCGGAACCAACTCCACAGCACATGACAACAACAACCCTCGTGAGGCTGGTGCTATTATTAAACCCATTTCACGGATGAAACTCAGGAAGACTAAAATCCAGGCAGTTTAGCAAGAAATGGTGATTGTGGGTGGTGGTTGATCTTTCTTTAAAGAAAAACGGTACACATAGTAAAACAAAGTTTGTAGCAAGCACTACTGTTCCCCTCTTTGCTCATAACCTCCCCATCCCACACACCTGAGGACACGCCGCACCACGAAGTCTGCCCTGGGAAAGACATTCTTCAACTTAAGACTAATTCTTGAAAATGCAGGACATGTTTAGAATGGACCTTAGGAAGGGTTCAATCCAAACATCTCAGCGAGGTGGCGCAGTGCAGTGGTCAAGAGGACAGCTTTTCAAGCCAGAGATCTGGGTTCAAGTCTTGATTTCTGTTTACCACCTCGGCTCTCCAAGCCTCGGCTTCCTTATTTGTACCAACTTTTTAGGGTTCTGAGTCCTGGTGTGGTGCTGCGGGTGAATGTGCTGGACTGCAAATTTCCGCTCCTAGGACACCCATACAGGGCAGGCCACTATGGGTTGGTACCAACTCAACAGCACTTAACAACAATGACAAGATTAAACTGCAAAGTGTGGTGGCTTCATATGATAAGCACTGGACTGCAAATCTCAAGGTCTGTTGTTTGAGCCTGCCGGTCACTCCACAGGAAAAAAGATGGGCTTTCTGTTCCTGTCGTTATGGGTCAGAACCAACTCAAAGGCACTTACCACCACCACCACCAAGATTAAATTATGTATGTATGTATACATACACACAGGGAACTTCATTTTGTGGAAAAATACCATTATCATTTAATTCTGGCTTTCCATGGGCTTTCTGAAGCTACCTAGTCGGTGTGTGCATATAGAAAATCACTGAGTGTGTCAAGCACAGAGAAGGCGCTCAAATCACTGTGTACTGTTACAGGTGACTATTACACATCACCAAATCAACACTCTGATCCAACGATCCAAAAGCTCTCATGGTTTGACCTTTCAAAATATACGTGACCCCTAAGATGAGGAGTCTGGATATGGCATCGTAGGATACGCACTGGACTGCTCAACACAAAGGTCGGTGGTTCAAACTCACCAGCCTCTCCTCAGAAACCCTATAGGGTTGCTATGAATAGGAACCTACTTAACAAGTTACAGGATCAGATTTTCCAAGGGTCACTAGAACATGTCAATATTGTTGTGTGCCATCGAGTTGAGTCCTTCCTGGATCATTCTTCTTGGATCAACCATCAACACTCATGGAAGCAGCAAGTCAGGATATCAAACGACATATTGCATTAGGCAAATCTGCTGGACAAGACCTCTTTAAAGTATTGAAGAGCAAAGATGTCAGCTTGAGGACTAAGGGGCACCTGACCCAAGCCATGGTATTTTCTATAACCTCATATGCATGCGAAAGCTGGACAGTGAATAAGGAAGACTGTAGAAGAACTGATGCTTTTGAGTTATGGTGTTGGAGGAGAATATTGAAAGTGCCATGGGTTGCCAAAAGAACCAACAGATCTGTATTGGAAGCAGTGAAACCAGAGTGCTTCTTGGAGGCCAAGATGGCCAGACTTTGTCTCTCATACTTCAGATATATTGTCAGGAGGAACCAGTCTCTGGAGAAGTATATCATGTTTGGTAAGGTGGAGGGTCAGAGAAAAAGAGGAAGACCCCCAACGAGATGGATTGGCCAAGTGGCAGCATTGATGGACTCAAGCGTGGCAACAGTAGTGAGGTTGGCCCAGGATCGTGCAGTGTTTCGTTCTGCTGTGCATAAGGTCACTATGAGTTGGTACCAACTCAATGGCACCTAACAACAAAAACGTGCTATGTGTGTAGAAAGCTGTTTATTGGAACAGTGCCTGAAGTGTTATTTCTATTACCTTAGTATAAAACAGGTTTCTGAATAACTGCTTCCATCCTACAATTTCATTTAACACACACAGACTTGTGTGAAACATAAAAACCCAGGAAAACATGAGGGGCTTCAAACAGTTCATGGGAAAAAAACAGAATTAAAGGATAATGGAATTTTTTTTCACAAACTTTCTGAAGCCCCTTGTATATGATTATCAGAAGCCAGTCGTTGCCAACAGAGCCCATCCAATTATTGATTAGGAAATATTGATTAGGATAATTAATATGGGCAGATCTCAAGTATTTTTCCAGTTGTTAGCTGGTACTCATGCTAACTAATCTGAAATCCATTTTCCTGTCTACTTCTCACTCCTGTGAGATTCTCCCATCCAGCATGACAGAAGTTACAACGAACTCCTTCCTCTTCTTTATCCACTCCACCTCTTGGAAGAGCCACACCTACCGTCAGGGATTGGCCCCGCCCTTTGACGGTCTTCTTCCCCAAAGCCGAGAAATGCCTCCTAGCACCCTGATTATCTACAGACCTGAGTTTCCATATTCTATTTACTTTCAAAGCAGAGCTTTCTGCAAAGTGGCCCATGTATTGTCAAACTTTCAACATTGTCTCTTCCTACTCACTCACCAATCCATCAAAATCGGCTTTGGTCACCAGTCACCAAAGAAACCATGAAGAAGATGGCCAACCAAATCCTAGCCTGGGAATCTTAGAAAGGGGGGATCTGAAGCCCTCTGGGGGACCACAAAGACCCTTTTCTCCCAGGCCTTTCCTGTACCTATGAGCCTCTCTGCCAATGCATGCTCACTGTCTCTTCCATACGCATCCTACTTTCTCTCTCATCGTCCTAACCTCCAGCCCACACTCAGGAATTAGCATCTCTACCAGATCCCAGACAGGCAGGACACCTCCAAGACCTCCCACAAGATGCTCAAACTTGGCACTGCATGGTGCAAACGTAACATGCTCCACCAAAGCGGAAATTGCGGCATCTAGTCTGTACCTGGAGACTTGCATGTTGCCACAGGGCTGCACAGGTTTCAGTGACGCTTCCAGGCTAAGACAGATCCATGTAGAAAAGCAGAGCAATCTACTTTGGAGAACCAGCCAATAAAACTTTATGAATCAAAGTGACCGGCTTAAGAGTTTTCAAGAGGGAGTTTCGTTTCAGAGTGTATGGGGAGGGGGGGGATTCCCACTGAATAGTTTTCACCTTGTCTAGACGGTTCTGGTGAAAGGAGATGGGGTTAAGATTCTTACGATTCAATAGTGACTAATTGTGACAATCACAAATGTAAAGGTAGAAGCTTTATGACAAAAATGGGGGAGCAGTTAATCTTACAGTCCAGGAACAGAGGACCCTAGGACCATCAAGGGAGAAGAGCACAAGCAGAATGTGGGACCTTATCACAGAGAAGCAGTGATGCCAGAGACGGAGGCAGAGATGGGGACAAGGAGAGAGGGAGCAGCCAAGGACTCTAGATTCCTGGGAAGAGAAAGACTGGGTGCTGGCAGCCAGGAGGCAGGCTTGTAGAATGTGCCTTTTGGTGGTTTAAATGATTTATATATTTCTGAGTGTTTTTGTGTACATAAAACAAAAAAACAGAGGGGATAGAAGCAAATACTGTTGAATGATGATGCATGGAGGGGATTGTCATCACTGCAATGAAACAAAATACGGTAGGATGAGTGTAACACTGATGTTCTTCCATGTAAACCATCACTCAGTTCACAATAAAAGATTTAAAAAAGAACAAACAAAAAACTCACAAATCCCAATGATCTGACCCCTGTTCTGTATGGGCTTTCCGTGAGTTGGTGCCCAACTCCATGCTACCTAATAAAACCCACAACTGAGTTTTGCGGAAGCTGCCTCCACCCTGGAGGTCCCACTGTCTCATCCAGTCTCTACACGGACAAGAGTAAGTCCTGCCAGTGAATGCGTGAGGCTGCTTCCTCCCCAGGCCCTGCAGGGTTAGCTCCGTCAGCACAGGTAAGACACACCTGGGGCTCCCAGCAGACTCACTCCTGAATAAAGGACTCAAAACAGAGCTGCTACGTGGGTATGCAGCCACAGAGGACGCTGACGGCACATCCGTCACTGTTTTCTTATGTTCTACTACAGATGGCGCTATGGAGTCCTGGTGTGGTGTTGTGGGTTAATGCGCTGGACCACAAGGTCTGTTTAAACTGTAAGGTCGGCGGTTCAAATTCACCAGCTGCTCCTCGGAAACCTTATACAGAGTCGCTATGAGTTGGAACTGACTCGACAGTACTTAACAACATCACAGAATCAGGGGACTTCTGGTGTGGCACTGTGGGATCAGCACTGGGCTGTGAATCACAAGGTCAGCGGTTCAAATCCACCAGCTGATCCTCAGAAACTGCAGGGTTGCTATGGGTTGGAATCAACTCAATGGCACTTCACAACAACTACAGATTGGTAGTAAGTTAGGAGAACGGTAGTACAGCAGTTAATCACTGGCTGCTCCTGAATAGGTCACAGCCCAGAAAGCTCCATGGGGCAGCCCCACAGGGTGGCTGGAAGTCAGAACAGAGTTATCGACACACACCACCGCCAGGACCACCACCAGCCTTCACGATATTTAACGTCACTCAAGACTGGGGTCCAGTGGGAAGGACTAGCTTCCACTTCCGTACAGCCAACTCTTTTATGAAGCCTACTCGGTCTTTCCTTTAAACAATCCGTGGCTTACGTAACTCAGATGAAGTGGTTCATCCGCCTTCCATACCTTTTATTCTTTTGCTCAAAGTCAAAAGGAAAAAAGCTTCTTCTGTTTTTCGAGCTCAGGAAAAAATCAGGGGATAAATTTCCCCTTAGCCTCCTTGCACCCTGTACGCACCAAGATCTCCTTTCCCCAGTCTTCCACAGGCTGGAGAGGGGTGCCCTGGCTCTCCCGCCTCCCCACCAACTTTCAGGAGACTCCAGACCAAGTGATCAGAGCCCTGCCAGCCTGGAGGGCAGTGGAAGGAACTATATGCCAAGGAGCATTCGTTGCCAACACACAACCTGCTGTTTCACTCAATTATAAAGCAAGACTGACATGATCAAAATAATTTCTAGATAATAATCCTGAATTAGAAAAACACAGAGCTGGTTTAAAATGCCCATGCGCGTTTTATTAATAAAAACTAACAGTGCCAAGTTAGACAAGTCAAACAATTAAAGTCTCTTTATATTCCATAAAATATTACAGAAAAGTTTATTGTGTTTCAATAAAAAGACTATCGTATTAGGGCAGGCAGCAAACAGCAACTCTGCAGTTAATGGTTCTGTGAATAAATTTTAAAAGAGACTACTGCCTGTCCCGAAATTCCTTTTTCTTCTTATAAAAAAAGAACTATTAAAAATGATTGACAAATCTTCAGTTAAAAAATTGTTAAAACATTCTCTATATTTAATTTCAACTTTATAATAATAGATTACAGGAAGATGCTTACGAAACAAATACAACATTTGTTTCAGTACATGTCTTTAAATGATAGACTTATAAGTATGTAAACAACTATATAATAAAAAGTTTCCAAACTCTGCCTGTAAGAAATCAGGCAAATTTGACCATAAGCAATAATCCATTCCAAGCCTTCAAGATAGTTTATATAGCTGCACCAGCATGGTAGTATACTTTTACCAAACCCAAACAAACAAACAAAAACTCTTCAATTTGCATGCTACAACACAGGTAGGGGTGGTAAGGAGGGGATATAAACTCAACGAAATCACAAGTCAATATAATTTAAGGGAAAATGAAGTCACAATAAGTAAAGCTTTGCTATCTGCTTGGTTCTTCTTTGGACACTGCATGATTTAAGAAAATGAAAACTCTTCATGTAATCTTGCTATCCATCAATCAGTGGCATCATTGAGAACACACTGCAAATAAATGGCAATTTCGTGGACCATTTTCCACAAGAGGATAGCATTTTATTTTCATTCATGTGGATAAAGTACAATTTTCTTCAGCAAACTCAGCAAGAATTGTTAAGGGGTTAAAAAACAACAACAACAGCTCTGAATTAAAAAACAAAACCAAAACCAAAAAAACCTTTAGAAAATAAAAACACAAAGTCCTAGAAAGTAAACAAAACTTCTGCATCAGCACACTGGTATCAAAACACACACCCACTCCACATTTTAAAGGTCCTACAAAAAACAATCCTTGCTTGCTTATTGGAGGTGCATATCTATATTCAAAAGCTTACCAATAATCTTCTTGGGGGAAGGCCAAAAAGAAACCAAAGAACAAAACAAAACAAAAAAACAACCTCATTTGAAAAAAAAAAAAAAAAAAAGTTTCTCTTCCCTAAACAATTTTTTTTTTTTCTCTCTCTCTCTTTTTCCTGAAGCGGAATTTGATGGGGAGAAGGAAAATCTACAAGCAACAAAATCAGTCTTCATCGTCATTTTCATTAAAGTCGTCATCGTCATCCTCGTCTTCCCCGACGTAAGACACTGGGGTCTCCACCCTGGAGCCACTGTATTGAGAACCGTTGGAGCTTGTGGCCAGCATCCCGTCCGCTCCGTTGGTCAAATCACTGCAAGAAGACGAAGAGGTCAGTGAAGAGTCGAGGCCTCCTTCCTACCTTCACACGAGGTCTTACCCTAATGCCAGGCCAGGGAAGTACCCAGAGCTCATTCTTTTTACGCTTCAGTCACATAAACAGATAGGGAAAGTTTTTAACATAGATAAGAGAGTTCCAATTATCAGCAATTTTCATTCTTTTCCCTTTTTTCTAATCATTGTCTCGAATGCCTAACAACTAAAATGACAGCAATGTTGGCTAGTGTGACCCTGTGCAATTAATTACATCACTACATGAGAAACCAAAGCTCGGGAGAAGATCCTGCCAGACCTTCTTCTAGGCTCTTTAATCTCTGGGAAGGAGGTGGTGAGACAGGTTAGGAAACAGCGGCCCTGAAAGAAAGGGTCCTGACAAGCTGCTGCCAAGACCACAGAGCTTTTTCATAATTGTTGCCGTGTCTGATTGAATGACAGGCCCCAGGACCCCAGCCTCGAAGTTCTTTTTGGGGTACAAGGTGCAGACACCGGAACCTGCAGCTTTATCAAGTCTTCAGACGATTCTTCTGCAAGCATTCTGAAATGTGCACTTCCAGAAACAGCTCCAAGGATGCAAGCTTTAGCAGATTGGGAACTGAAAATCCATGTTGGCTGAGAATCAGTATTGCTGACCTTCGATGGTGGGCGTGGGGGTGGTGGCAGGAGGTACCCTTAGAGGAGTGCTGCTGGAGAGGGCATGCAGAAAAAAGGCAGGTCCCCTGACCAAGCCCTCCCATTCAATGGTCTGTGGGTAGCGTCGTCCGTCTAAGCTCCTAATATGCTCTAAGCATCTCTGCCCCAGGGGACACCTGGCAATGCCTGGAGCTACTTTTGGTTGTCAAGCTGGGGGAGATGGGATCTGCTGATATCTGAGACAGTAGATGCTGCTAAATGTCCTATGATGCGTAGGATGGTTTCCAAGAACAAAAAGTTATCCAGCCGCAAGTAAGGTTAAAAAATTCTGGCCTAGCACTTATTTAAAAAACAACAACAACAAAAAAAAAATGCTAGTAAAATACTCCTCGGATTCAGCCATTACAACAACATCACAATAGCAGGGACTACCAATATGCCTTAAATACTTGGGTGGCTTCATTATTATCTCATAAAATCAACACGTGGTCACTGATACTAGTGAAGGAATGGGGAAACAGGACAGACATTTCCACCATGAATCATAATTTGCTTCAGTTATCATCAAAAGATCTCTCGAATTTCCTTTGTATTTGTGTTAAAGAGCCAGAAAAGGTACTTTTAGAAACACCAGGTACTCAAGAAATAGCAACTAAGACTTTAAAGTTAGACGTAGTTCATTTGAATAGATTATCGACAGCTGGGAACACTAAGATGGCCCCTAAGAGAAGGTCCAATACATTACTGACAGCTGAGAACACCAACACGTTCCCTAAGAGAAGCTCCAGTAAATTACTGACAGCTAACAACATGAAGACGTTCCCTAAGAGATGCGCCAATATGACCACATCCTTTCTGCAACTCCGACTTGTGCGCCTTTAACTAGTTCCCACAGAATTAGACTGGTTAACTAGTTCCCACAGAATCAGAGTGGTTTTTTAAACAACCAAATTCTTTTAAATTTACTAGAACGTGAAAAAGTCAACACCGTATTGAGAATATGGCCGTAATACAATTTGGAAACGAATGTGTTTTGCACACAACATAAGCAAGGTAATGGCAGACCCTGGGTGGTATGCCAAGAATAAACCGCAACAGTAACTTCTTATAAACATAACCCTGCCGTAACGGTAAGCGTCAACACCAATTTACAAACAGATCCACGGAAGATACTTAAGCTAAAGGTGTTAGATGGTGTATGGCAATACACTTACAAGCATATATAGATTTGTTGTGGTGGTGGTTATGTGTCATGGAGTCGGTTCCGACCCATAGCGACTCTGCACAGGGTTTCCGAGGCTGTAAATCTTTACGGGAGCAGAACGCCTCATCTTTCTCCCACAGAACAGCTGGTAGTTTCGAACTGCTGACCCTGAGGTTAGCAGCCCAATTTGTAACCACCACGCTTCCAGAGCTCCTTATATATAGGTCTAGCAGGGGATATTTCTACGTATGTATTTATTGTACATTGCAAATATACCCAGGTATATAGTAGAATAACAGAGGGCCAAGTTATGTAAACTTCTTAGCGATAAACAATTACCTTAAGAGACTTAAGGGTTGAAAACCATCATCTGGGGGTATATCTAAGTCAACTGGCATAACATAAACCATAAAGAATATGTTCTACATCCTACTGTGTTGAGTAGCAATAGGGTCTTAAAAGCTTGTGAGAGGTCCTGTAACCGTTACTTATTGACCTCTTCCTATCTGGAGAAAAGATGAGTGAAGACAACCAGATTCAAGGAAACAAATGAGTCCAAAGAACTGATGACCACATGAACGACAGCCTCCACTAGCCCGAGTCCAGAAGATCTAGGTGGTGCCCACTTACCACTACTGACCACTCTGACTGGGATCATATCAGAAGGTCCTGGACAAAGTGAGAAAAAATGGGGAACAGAATTCAAAATAATAAAGAAGACCAGGAGAGTACACTCTTTAAGACTATGGCCCTTAGACACCCTCCAAACTTTGAACTGAAACCCCTACCCGAGGTCCCCTTTCAGCCAAACAATAGGCCGACAGAGCTCACAGTTACAAATCAACCACTATCAACAACCAAAACAAAGTTCTGAGGGCAGAAAATTAGGGTGAATGGAAACAGGGAACCCAGAGCGGAAGGTAGTTAAGAGAACATTGTTCGTTACATTGAGCGGGTTGCAACTCAAGTTCGGAAAAACAAAATGTATACAAATTGTTGAATGAGAAACTAACTTGCTTTGAAAACTTCCAATCAAACTGAAATAGTATGATTAAACAAACAAAATAAGAAAAGACAACCAGAGCTCCTTGAACTAGTAGGCAATATATACCAAGAGTTCTACTGGGTTCACAGGACCACAAAAGCTTATCCTGGGCCAGAGCTTGACGGGAGTGCATTCTAGTATTAAAGTCTTACCATCGAGCCACTGGCATCTTTTAAAACACGTATCTCAGCATTTATTGGTGTTACACAGTAAAAACTATTCAATGTTACGGTTTTTGACAAAGCAGCTGAGAAATCTAGCCTAGCAAACAGCCAATCTAAAAGGGTAAGAATCATTTAGCCAAATGCTATTCTTACATCTGCAAACTTGCTTACATCTGGAAACCACCTAAATTGTCCAAAACAGTGGAGAACTCTTAAGTGAACTGTCATGCCTTCCTAACATGTAGTATCATGCTATGAAAATTGGGTTTTCTCTGACATGGTAATGGCTTCATTGTGCTCCTCATAATAACCAACAAGTCTGAAATTTTTAATTAATAAAATGAACTACATAAATATCAAAGTCTTAAAAAAAAAAAAAAAAACCCAACCTCTTAGAATAACCAATGGTAAACACTTTACAGACTTACAAATAAATAACTAGAGCTTTATAATTAAAAACCAAAGCTGTCCTTTCCGTTCACCTCACTAATCCTTGTAACAAATCAATGAAGTACGAGTCTCGTTTTTCAGGGGAAGAAACGGCAGCTTGAAGAGTCTGAATTCCCAAAGCCAGAACTGCCTGCCACCTCTCTTACTGTCCCACCTCTACTTTGTTTACTTGAATCATATACACCTGTTTGATTCACTCATTCGTATGCTCAGGACACTGTGTCAAACAGAAGTCAAGGCATCATGTTTCATGGCTGCAGTATTTCCAGGTTAGGTGTATTTACATCAGAATTTATTACAACTTCTATTCTGTTGGTCTGGTAGATTGCTCCTAATTTACCTCACCGTTTAAGAAATTAAACTGGACACTCTGTTAATACTTAAATGAACATCAAGTAAAATAATGCATTCTACAATATAATATACAAATTAGTAAGAGTAACTGCTGTTAATATTTAAGAAATAAAAATTTATATAAGGGGGCTTCACAAAGCTCACAGATACAGAGAATCAGTGGATAATGGAATTTTTCCATGCGCTTTCTGAAACCCCCTCATACTTACCTTAAAAACCCTAAGATAAATACCTAAGTATGACACCATCATGCTTGTGTGACTGTCACTTAGGGTACAATGCCAAGAGTGGAACTACTAGGGTCAAGGATTAAGCAAGCTTTTATTTAAATAATAAAACCTCTTTGACAACAGAAAAAGATATTCAATGTAGAAAATGTAGAGGGAAATAAAGTGGGCACAAAGTTAGTACACTGAGATCTCAACTATGTTAGAAAAAATAGAAAAAACTAAAGCAAAATAGCCCACCCTGTCATTTGTGCCTACCCTACTGAAGAGTGAGCTACTGAAAAGTAAGACTTGAAGGTGATTTCTGCCCCTACTTAACGGTGTGCTTGTTGTCATTAGCTGCCATTGAGTCAGTTCCAAGTCGTGGCGACCCTAAGTGTGCAGAACAGAGCTGTTTGTATGGCTTGTGACTTTCGAAAGCAGACTGCCAGTTCTGTCTTCCAAGGTACCTGTGTTGTTGTTGTTAAGTGCCGCTGAGTCGGTTCCAACTCACAGTGACCTTGTATAGGATTCCCAGGGATCAAGTGAGTCAATCTTGTGGCCAGCAGTCCAGTGTTTATCCCACAGAGTCACACTAGCACTCCACCTGTGAGCGGGTTCAAACGCCAAGCTTGGCTTATATCCGAGCTCTTAACCATCTATGCTACTCAGATGGAACTTACTGTGTGCTACATCTTCAAAACAAAAACAACCACACATATTCTAATTATTACGGGAAAGAAACGCAAAAGAAAAGGAAAGCTACTTTCCACACAGCAGGAAAAACTACCGGTGTAAGGCCCTAAGGCCTGCATTCACTGAATAACCTCTGAATTGGGGGTGGACCGAGGCGAATGAAGAAATCACTTACTGATAAGTGTTGAGAATTTACGCAGTCTCAGCAGAATCAGTCAAATTCTAAATAGCTGAGGAATTTAGGGTATTATGCAATTTGGGGGAGATTCTCAAGGAAGCTTTTCCCACAGCCACATGGAACATTCATACTACACCTTGGTAGACACTCTAACTGTCGAGGTCAAAACGGAAGTGCTGGCCAAGAACAGTCTGAGCTAACCAACCGACCACGTCTACCACGTCAGAGTAGCGCTCTGGGCCCCTAGGTACCGTACTGCCCCAACCTGAGGCAAGGCTCAGGCTCTGTTGCCGGCTCTTGTATAGAACTATAAGTTGCCATCACCTGGCAGAAAGTCTTGTGCCATTTGAAGTTGAACCTGATGATGTGACAAATACACCGCTGATTGGTCCCTGAGCCATTTCTGAAAAGAGAAAGAAAACAAACTTCACAACACATAAAAATGTCACAAGATGTGTGGGCAATCTTAAGGAACTGAAGTTACCCGTGCTGAAACAACAGGGCAGGAGGGGAAACTTTTGTGAAGATTATGAAAACATGAGGAATGATTTGAGGAGTCGTTTAAGCAACGTCTTGTGACCATGTACTGAGTGTCTTGACGTGCAAAACGGTGAAGAAAACAGATCCGGCCCCTACCCACGTGGAGCTTTCTGCATAGCTAATGTGGTGGTCTCTAACTTTTTAAAAAAAATCTCCTGAGAGTCTTCTTTCCAAAAATGCATGGAAATCTTTTATATGTTGTTGTTAAGTGCCTTCAAGTCAGTTCAGACCCATAGCGACCCTGTACAGGGTTTCCAAGGAGCAGCTGGTGGACTTGAACAGCCGACCTTGCGGATCACACTGATTTTTGCAGTCCAGCGCATTAGCCCACAGCAGGATTCCTTAATATACATACATGTACGTTCATTTATATTACGTGTACATGCAACTGTTACCAGTGTAACTACTAGCGTTTAAAACCAAACATAGAAATCAAAGGATGCTGCAAAAATAAAAATAATATGCACACAATTTACTTTTCTTCCAGTTCCTCAAGAACCATCCTACACAGCCCACTTGGGAACTTGCACTCCATTTGGGAGACCACTGGTCTAGCAGAAAATGGATCCGTTTCTACCAAAGGAAGGACAAAATGAAGAGGGTTCACAAGAATCCATGAAGAATACAGATCGGCAAGGAGCACCGCATAATTGAAAAACGGAGAAGGAACTGGTTTTCACTGGATGAACTTAAAATTCAGGACAGGCTTCCATTTCTCCTAGAGGGAGCTTAGAAACCCTCCAGTTACAAGGAGTCAATTTCCACTCTCGTCCAGTGCACTGTTTCTCTAGGACTAGTTCACACCACAAATGTAGGGCAACAGCAGACGACAATTTCTCACTTCATCATGGAGCCTTTCTCCTCTGAGCGAGCGTGTGGCCAGCCCCCTGACAACTCAGCTACGTAACTTTATCAGGATGCAAAGCCAGGACCAAGAACAAAAGCTCCTACAAAAGAAACCATTCCACTTTTATGTCAACATTCACTCATATTCCAAAGCAGGAACGTCATTTACAGGAGAAGCACATGTAATAGCTTTGACATGTAGTTTCTTGGTTACTGTGTTACAGCAGACAACTGATTACCTGGACGAGTCTGTGTGTGTGTGTGTGTGGGTGTGGGGTGGGGGGATACGGCAGCGGAGACTACCATGCCTGTTACACTCTCCTCAAGGATTTTCAATTTTTCCCCAGTTTGGGGATGAGATTTGGAAGATGAAATCCTAACTTTTCTGTAACACCGACACCATATAAACTATACAGAGAAATACACAAAAGGCTGCTATGAACTCTCAAATCACAATAAACCCCAGCAGGCAACGTCACCTAACAGGACCACCGTCTTAGTCCACTGTAAGACCACTTACACATATACAAGCTCACTGCCACACGTTCTGCCGTCTCCACCCACAGCCCTCGCCTGTGCGGGCCTCTTCAACTTTCTCTGCTTTCTGTCTCACTGCCCCGGTATCAACACGTTTGAAACCAATCTCAGCAAAAGAGGAGCCAAGCATTCCAGTAACTCTCGGAAGAACATGAGCGCAACTGGCAAATATACACGGTGGCCATCGGGGTAGCTTTGAAGCGCATCTGGCAAATATACACAGTGGCCATCGGGGTAGCTTTGACTGACCTGTCACATAAGGTTCCAGAGATTTAGGTACCAAACTTCTTGCCATTTTAAGGTCTTCGGCTGAACAAGTTCCTGATTCTAGTCCACAAGCCATTCCCATTCGCTTTAATACTTCTATATCATCGTGGATTTCAAACGTGTTGTCAAAATTAAAGAGATACTCAAATCTGGAAGTGGAAAAATGCTCTCTGTTAGAACAGTACAATCGTTACGATTTCTGAGACTAAACACACCTTGACAACAAACACACCTTGGCTTAGGGTATCCACAAAGCAAGTCTACCCACTCACCCTTAATAGACCCAACCTTTTTCGAGGCCATTTTACCTGATATTATCTCTTTACCACAAAACAAAAGGCACTGTAGATTCAAGCGGCTTGTGAGTTGCCATCTACAAACTCCCGACTACCACCCAGTCAGCTCCAACTCACAGCCGCTTACTCTAGAATCTCCGCAGCTGAAAATCCTTGCAGGAGCAGGAAGTACCATCTTTCTCCCACAGAGAGGTGGGTGGGTACAAACCACTGACTTTGTGGTGAGCAGTAGTCTCGTGCTTATTCTATGGTGCTCCCACTGTCTAGCCTGTTATGCAACATTAAGAAAAGAGTCTTCATCATGATGCCCATACATTTTATTTGTTTCCATTAGAAGGCCGACAGATAGGCCATGGAAATGAATTACAGTAAAAGGTCGCATTTGTTGTTGTTAAGTGTCGTTGACTCGCTTTTAACTCATCATCTTTCTATCTTTTGCGGGATCAGAAAGCCTCGTCTTTCTCCCTCAGAGTGGCTGGTGGGCTTGAACTGCCTACCTTGCGGTCTGTAGTCCGCTGCTTATATCCTATGGAGCCCAATGTGCTCCTGAAAAGGCTGCATGTAATCATTATAAATTCAGCATTTACAATTGTTCAGTTAACCAGAGTTGCTATTTCCTTCTAACAAGACAGATGGACGGAGGCACTTGTTCACTTTTGATCTGAACCTCACAGCTGAAGCAAAAGGGCAGATGGGAAACGTCAGCGTCTCTTTCCCCACGAACCACCTACTTGTCATTAGAGATACTGCAGTCAATCACTGTCTTCTTGCTGGTGTTCACAATGATGAAGGGGAGGTGGATGACCGAGTTGGAGGGAGGCGGCCGGCTGGCTTGCTGCTCTGCCTGGCGGTTTCTCTGCACCAGATTCTTGAAGGCAATTTGCTAAAATAAGGCAAACCAATTTATACACTAACATCATGCATTTTATGGAATAAGGTTAATACTTTTTCCCCAAGAGGTTCTTTATAATCCTCCCCATACCCCCACTGGACAGATGTTGTTGTTAAGTGCTATGGAGTCGGTTCCGACCCAGAACAACCTTGTATAAGGTTTCCAAGGAGCAACTGGTGAGCTTGAACCCCTGACCTTGTGGTTCAAACTGACTTTGCAGTCCAGTGCATTATCCCACAGCACCACCCCAGGACTCCACTAAACAGATAAGGGAGTATATCTGAACCCTCCTTTAGAGATCACAGGGAAGGTTCTGGAGAGCGCAGACACCTGGTTAATTCATGTGACCTCCTTAGTACCGGGCAGACTTAGCAGCCTGCGTAAAGGAAATAAATCCATTCTGAAAAAGCAAATAACTCAAAGGAGAATTTAGAATGTGGGATTATCCAAGCACTCTTGCAAATTAAATAGCAACATTTTCTTAGAAAAGGAACGAATAGGGAAAATATAAAATCCATTTCGCCAGCTGCGTGCCTTGCCCCGCTGCTCCTCCCCTGCTCTTTCACGGGAGGGACTCCGCGGGATGGATGACAGTTACACTTCCAGGCGGGTGTGGACTTGCCAGGTGGCACATATTGGGAAGTACCACATCTGGGACCTGTGAAAAGGGGGGCAGGGAGAGTCCTATGGGCTTACATCTAGAAAGTAAAGGTTTCAGTGCCCCAAAATGGATGTTTCCATTACACTGAAGACAACTTTCTTACTGCTAATTTAAAGCCAGAAAATTCATTGTCACTTCCTAGCTGGCTGTGAGCCAGGTCCCAGTTAGGTGGTGGGGATGCAGTTCCAAGACCTGCCCCATGGGAGCTGACACCGGTTGTTTTTTGTTTTTTGTTTTTTTTTTGCTTTTCTCTTTTAAATAGCTATAACGTGCCATAGATACAAACAAACAAACAAAAAGAAAACAATCCATTGTAATGGGGAGCAATTGAGAGGAAGAGACTGGGGGTCCAGAGCCCATTCCGACTCTCCCCAATTCTGCTGTGGAGAAGGGGGGGACTTCCTTGTCTCTCCGCTACCACCTTCACACAACGTCCATTTCCAGCCCACCAGAAGGTCCTGACCTCAGATGCATTCCCTGCCACAAAGTTGAGAGTGACCACACACCCGCTGACCCATCCTAAGATAGCTGAGTTCCAGACGACTCTTCTAAATGATCATTTAATTGGTGAATTACCAGAGTACTCCATGTTTTGAATAGTGCAAATGAACACACACCTCCATTAACTACAAGTCCGTCGGTCTGGGTGGAAAACACCCACAATCAACAGTGGCTTACAGTGTGCTGTCTACAGGCCCCTGCCCAGATCTCCAAGTCAGGCAGACACCTACTGTAGGAAGAACGTGGGCGGGCCCAACAAACAGCCCACCGCCCACACATACTCTTTTTGGTCTTTCTTTATTCTGTGCTGCAAACTGCCCTTGACTCTCTTCCCTGGAATCTCGTGTCCCTTGGCTTTTCCCTCTGTGAGCTTCCTCCTACTAATTCCACTCATTGCCACAGTGGCTAACATCCGTTTCACGTAAGTCCCTCAGCCTGCTGCCTGACCTCTCCCACGAACCCAAATTACTGCTGGAAAAGCCACTTGCCTCCAAAGAGAAAATGTATTATTACCTGTAGAATAAGTTCTTGAAGTTGAGACTGTTTCTGTTTTATTCTTTCAAGTCTTCTCTGTCTCTCTACCTTCAAAAAGACATCCACCCAAGAAACGGTCACAATCCATCTACTACAGCATGTGTTACAACCCATATCAACACAATACAACTTAAGTAGGTTCTTACCCAAAACACTTGTCCTGAATCTGATGGTGGGGGAAAACATAGGTGCTACTGGATTTTTTGGGGTTGGGGGCTTTAAATAGCAGTAAATGTATATGAGGGTCCTTCAAAAAGTTTGTGGGAAAAATGGAATGAAAAGATGATGGGAAGTGTGACCTTTGGTTGTTTAAATGATTATATATTCGTGAGTGTTTCTGTGTACATCCCTCCACCCCCCCCCAAAAAACCCCAGAGGGAATGGAAGTGAATACTATTGAATGATAATGCATGGAGAAGATTGTAATCATAGCAATGAAACGATGGTGTAAAGCCGATGTTCTCCCATGTGAACTATCACTCAATTCACAATAAAAAAAAAAATTAACAAAAGATAATGGGGGAAAAAAATAAAGACAGGATTTTTCTACAAACTTCTAAAAGTCCCTTGGTAAACATTTCAGTCACATGTTCTACTCCTCCTGTTCTCTTAATTCCTTGGATATGGTTATTATATTAAAGACTAAAAATCCCACAAACAAGGATTCAGAATTTACCTCCACTAGAACGTAAGTACCAACAGCTGTAACACAACCAAACTGAGTGTTTCCCAGTGAATTCAGTTAGTCTGGACATGTATTTCTAACATGAAATGGGGAAACACTGGAAAGTTTCTCATTTGATGACTAGCACCAGAGCTGAGAAATATAGGGAACCAACTCCAACAGAGGAGCAAGAATGCATCTCTTCACTGGATCCTAGATAAGCCCAAGATCATGTAGCAAAATAACCTTTAAAAGTGATCAGTGGGATAGAACATGAAAATACGCCCACTTGAGACAGAATCATTTTTGGACATCCGTGCATGAACATAGTTAAAGTGAACCGATCACAATTATACCTCTAGATTCTGACATTCCTGAGCCGAGTTAGTAGGCAGGCCGATCCATTTGATCTCTTTCTTCTCCTTGGAGATAATGTTCATGGCCATTAAGACATTTAAGGCATCATAGACTCGTCGTCTTATGTTCTTCTGGTCATAAGCCTAGTGAAGACAGAGCGTTTATCGTTTAGAAAGATCCAACACACCTTGCAGAATTACATTTTAAATCTACAATTTAAACTTTCAGGCCAGGTGAGCAGACTCGGTAATTCAGTTCATGGTATAACCCTAACATTATCGTCTTGTGACCAATACCATTGTCACGCCGCTAGGTGGGGCTCAGCAAAGCAGGTGTCAGTGCCAGCTTTGGAGTACCTGGGGGCCACAGAGGCCCAGAGTAGGGCGAGGACACTTGGCACATGGTGTCAGAGGCCAGGGAGGCTCCAAGGAGGACCACTGAGCAGAAGACAGGGCAGCAGGAACAAAGGACAACTAGTTCATTCTGCGTATTCATCCTATGTTGTTGTGGTTAATGCCGTCGAGTTGATTCCGACCCACAGTGGCCCCCAACAGGATTGCCAAGGAGCAGCTGGTGAGCCTGAACCACCGACCTTGTAGTTCAAAAAAGTTTGCAGTCTGACGCATTAGCCCACAGCCACACACCAGGACTCCATTCATCCCATAGGTCCACAGATTTAAGAGAATAGGAGTCAAGTTTCTCATTGTCAGAGAGGAAATCTATAATGTGGGAAAAAGGAGGAAAACTAGCAAGAATCCTGTGGTGTTGGTTTGGAATTTCAGCCATTCGTGTGAATTCGTGGTTTCCAATACATGCAGTTAAGTCAGGTCAGAGGCGTTCCCCACTGTTTTGAGTATCGAAATCAACACATGAGTGATAAGCTGGAAGCCACTGAATCAAAGATGCCAGTGTTTTTAAATGCCACTGAGGTGATTTAGACTCTGAGCTGTAATCTTTACAGGCCTCTTGGGCTTTCTCCCATGGTGACAGAGGTTGGGTTTGAACTTCCAACCATTCAGTCAGTAGAATAGAATGTTGTTGTTGTCAAGTGCCAAGAAGCTGGTTCCGACTCACAGTGATAGGGTTTCTGAGGATGTAATCTTTGCAGGAGTGAAAAGCTTTATCTTTCTGCCCCCTAGTGGTTGGTGGGCTTGAACCACCAACCTAGTGGTTTACAGTCCAGTACGTAACCTATGGAGCCACTGTGCTGCCCAGCAGAGTAGAATGTTGTGGTTGTTTTTAAGTGCCATCGAGTCGGCCCTGACTCATCACGACCCCATACAGAGTCACCACCAAGGAGCAGCCGGTTGAGTCTGACCCTCATCAGATTTAGAATCTCCCAGTAATGCCCACACATCCTTCATTACTAAACAAGGGAGGAGGAGAAACTTGACAATGGAAAGGTGGGTTTCTACTTTTCTCTTTGTGAGGTCCCCACCAAAGAGGCTCAACCTGAATCTAATCAGGGGGAGACATCAGACATACCAAACCAGGCAGTCTGTGACCTTCAAAAGTGCCAAGGTCATACAAGCCAAGGCAAGACCCAGGAATTATTCCAGACTGAAGGAGACGGAAGAGATGTGATCATTAAATGCAACATGTGTCTCTAAGCTGGAACCTTTTGTATAAAGAACCCGTAGTGGGAAATCTTAGCCAGACAAATGGAGGAAGAGTCGGAACATTACACAGTGCCAATGTTTCCGTATTAACTTACTGGCTTTAATGGTTATGTTGTGAGTATATAGGACAATGTCTCAGCTTGAAGGAGAAAATAAAAAACCAAACCAGTTGGGTGTTGAGTCTATTTTGACTCAGGGCCACCCCAAGTGTTTCAGAGTAGAGGGTTTGTCAAGGCTGTCTCCTATTGGAAGCATTATGCGGGGCCTTTTTTTCGGAGTAAGGTGCCTCTTTGAGTGGATTTGAACTGCCAACCTACAGTTAGTAGCCAAGTGCTTAACCATTTGTACCACCCAGATACACACAAAAACAACTGGGACTGATGGAGCATATAGGCAACATATTTTCAAAAGGTTCCCGATTTTTGTTTTGTTTTTTAACGGAATCTGGATCTTTGCTGTATATTTGAAACTGTTTTTTTTGTTGTTTTGTTTTTTAAAAAGGTGGGAGGTGAGTTAGGAAATGCAGTTGAGTTCTGCTCTACCTGGTCTCTCCCATGAGCCCATGCACGTATACTTACCGATTCATTTGGTAAAATGTGGTTATCAGCAGCACTGAACTCTGCAACCAACTCATCAGCCACTTCGTTGTATGAAGTGGTCCCTTTCCGCTGCACTTTCTCACAAACCTTCATCGAAAAATGCCTCAGACCTTTGCCATTCTTCTCTCCTTTTCGGTTTCGTTTCCTTCGAAAATACAAAGGAAAACATAAACGGCCGTCAGCATTCTTCAGCGCAAACTTGGAGTTAAGATACACGCTGACCCAAAAGATGGAATACGCTACACAAACAGAAACCCAAGTCCAACCAGGACAATAGATCTCATAGGGTTGGGCCCAGATTACCTCATTATTCCAAGGCATAGGAAAATTAGCTACATTAAAGGAGACAGTACATTGTTAGTGTGGGTATTTAATGTTTCGCTTTTTTCTTTAAAGGTCAGAGAAAATGAACATTTAAGAAAGAGGTCAGATCTCACGTCTGTATCTTCAAATATCAGGAAAAATGGGTCAGACATCCAAAGAAATGGGAACCAATTATGCTATATCTAATATGTATAAATATAAATCTACTTATCAGTACACTAAATAAATACTACATTTTTAAGATGTCAACAGGCATCAGGAAGAAATTCTGGGCTGTTTTGGTTTAAACGGAGGAATTTTTAGTGGCAATTTCACCAGACTGTGATGACTCATGAAAATGGATGCCGAGACTTTTAGCGACATTCTGAGTGGTTCAGACTGAGAGTGTAAATCCAAATTTCTTAACTTTTTGAGTCAGCACATGAACAACAAAAAAAGGGGGGACACTCTTGGCTTCTAATTGGCTTAATTTTCTAAACTAGGCAGATGATTTGTTTTGCTTTATGGCCATTAGAGGCATGGTCTTTTTTGTTTTGTTTCTGTTTGCTTGTTTCTAAGGAAAGCAATACAGCTGACCAAGGGAAACAGTGTTGGAATCAGACTTTGCTTCAGAGAAAGAAACAACCTTAGTAACCATCCTACTGGGTTCCATGGGAGGTGATATTAACAAGCCATAGTCTTTTGGCTTCTTGAAAAATTACATTTACTTCCTAAGTTGTTACTTTGCAGTGTAGCCAATGAAAAGTGTACAGTTACCACTGAGTGGGTTCTGACAGCACCAGCTTCTTCCTGTTCTTCTGCCAAAACTGATAAACCTTCAGATTGTAACAGTGATACCAAAACACACTACTGACTGCCTTCCTGGCAATCCCGCTTCTCATTTACTGAGGAGGGAGACTAGCTTTGATTACGGGTCTGTTCTGGCTATGAACCGCGCATTCTTCCAATTAATAACAAACGGCATGATCATACAACATATTGGGGGGGGGGGGGCCCATGGAGAACTTGAACGATTACAACTCTAAGCAACGCTGTTAATTCTAATAGTTTGAGAGGAATATTGCTCACCCAGCAGACCAAGGTGAGGAGTCTGAAGCCTGCTTCTGGGATACAAAGTGTGTGTTAGGGGTGTGTGGACTTCCTACCAGGATAGTATTTGACGCTGCAGGCCTCTGAGGTGTACCAATTACCTACAGTTAAAAAAGACAATTCAGAATACAATCAGAAATCTCCCATATTATGATGCTGCTAATTTTTATTATTTGTTTATTATCTACAGCCGCTTCTGAATTTTATTAACCACAAAGAATTAGAAAGAACAATGATAACATTAAGTACCCAAGGGCTTTTGGAATATTGACCGGTATAGTCACATCTGTTCTGATCAATCCTGTCTCTGGTTCCCCTTCATCAACCTCAAATTCAACACAAGTAACAAGTAACTGAAAACAACTCAAACAGTCAGGAACAGACCATCACATTCCTCCAGTGGCAAATGAATGACTATTAAACTGCTAAGGAGACTCAATTAACTTCAGGTTTCATGATTTTTTAATTTTAGGAGGAGGGGGCGTAGGTCGGAAGGATATTGGAAAAGAAGAAGAGAAAAATGTATCCCAATTCATTCTGTATAAAGAACGTCACCAACGTATCTTAATTTTTCTCTCATCTTCTTTTACTTTCTTTCAACAATAAGGGCAACCATCAAATTTGCGTCCTTTGGTGGGACTAAAAAATGGCTGACTAGAAAAACAAACGAAGAACAGCTCTCGAAACAAAAGCATACATAGAATTAAAGGCACAGCCACAGATCGTCAATAGTCCAAGCGGAAGAGCTACCAACAAGTTGATAAGCAATGCCTGGGTGTGAAACTGATCCACTGTGTATCTCATCGCTGGGGCACCTTCCTTAGGCGTCCCAGCATAACAAACACTGTCAAGGCAAGACTGGGAGTTCACACTGGGCACAAAATCCCATGGGGTTTGGAACATCTGGTGACAGTGGCGACTCTCAGCGGTCAAGCAAATCCTTTGCACATGATCCCAAGTGACATTTGTCAATTAGCCTCATGCATACAGAAAGCACTAAAATAATCCCCCTTCCTGAGAGTCTTAGATGTTCAACAAGGATGGTTTCTTCATAAAAGGAAGTGAGTAAGTGGTTTGTATTTTGACAATAGGCCATCAGTTCCACTGATGTTTAAGTGTTAGCATTTGGGAATAAACAGACATTGCAAATTTGTACAGTCGATTAAAATTTTAGTTTTCCTTAGATCCTGTCACACAATCTTTACATCTGAATCAATGAGCCGATGTGTCAGTAAAATTATTCAGTAGCACTATTTCTCAGTAAATGTTAAAAGATACAATTTACCACAAAGCAAAATGCCTCGGTGATTCAACTGTTTGTGTGAACTGAAGACATTTCAGTTATGTATATTGGACACCTGACTGTTACAGGGGTGAACCTCCATCTGGGAGAGAAGAGAATATGCCTTTGAGGGGACTCACCCTGCCTGAGTGACTTAAACCGCCTTCTCCCCCTTACTTCCCCTCTTAGTAGGATAAACACAACACCTGGTGCGGCCTGTGAAGCCCTGACAGACGAACTTATTACAGAATCATCTGTCTCTAAGCTCAAATCAGCTGGCTTCGATGGCAATGGTCCACACAAGTTCTAACCCATGAAAAAAGGTAACTGAATCTTCATTTGCATTTAAATAGAAATGTGATATTTATAATTCTATCATAGAAGACTTGGCAGCGTACCTTTGAAACTGCGGATCATCCCCCTCACATGAAATCTAATTAGTGAAATTGGGGGGAAATGAGAAATAAAAGCGGACAAAATTTCCCGTAAGTGCATACTGCTTAATGAAACTCTGGTCTCTTTTAAACATACGTATGCATTCATTCAAGGTGGTGCTCTGGACCCCAATACGTATTGCATTTCTCTTGTGGCTAAAAGCATTTGGAAAAGCATTGAAGGCTTATCTACTCAAAGCAATTACTTTGGCACAAACCATTTTTCTTCAAATTAGCATTCTCAAGAAAGTGAGCGGAAGGCTTTGAAATTTGTGAAGTCTTTTGCCTGAACATGCAAATACACCCAACGCGTATACAAGCAGAAGCTCAACTCAGTCAACTCCTTTAAAACACAATTTCCCAACCACCTTCCATGTGTTTTTCTCCCTAAAAAGGGCCTCCACTAAATCCAATCTCATGACTTTATGAGACACTCGATCTTGACGCTACCAAAGTGACCACTAGATGGCCCTTACTCTAGTTGTTCGTAACTCTAGAACTATGTTCTATCGGATCCTCTTCACAACAGCAGAGTAATTAAATTCTTTATTCTACACTATGAACAGAGAACCCGAGGCCCAGGCACACAGTATATAGTAGATGCTCACTAAGTGTGTATTAACATAAACTTGGTTGTGGGGGTGTGAGTAGAACAGTGAAGCATAGAGCATTTAGGGTGTTTTGTAATGGTGGGGGCATAACA
Source organism: Chrysochloris asiatica (assembly GCF_000296735.1). Classification (NCBI taxonomy): domain Eukaryota; kingdom Metazoa; phylum Chordata; class Mammalia; order Afrosoricida; family Chrysochloridae; genus Chrysochloris; species Chrysochloris asiatica. The sequence goes on along the minus strand of NW_006408547.1, from coordinate 24,434,137 downwards.
TTATTGATTCTTCAAAACTCTGTGTCTTGTCCAACCCAAAGAATGATCCCTATGTAAACTGTAAAACTATAGATTTCAATTCATTTTAATGTTATGAGGCTTCTTGTTGTTAAGTGCCGTTGAGTCGATTCCGACCCCTAGCCACCCTGGTACAGGGTTTCCGAGGAGCAGCTGGTGGGTTTGAACCACCAACCTTGTGATTTGCTGTCCAGTGTTAATCCTACAGCACCACACAGTATTAACTGTAACGTTTCCTTAGTTCATTATAATCTGTCATCAGTGTTAACAAATGAACCACACCAATGCAAGACATTAAGCATAAGGCAAAGGGGCCTGGAGGGAGAATATATACGAACACTGTATTTTCAGCTCAAATTTTCTGTAAGCTTTAAACTGCTCTGAAAAATAGTCTGCCTCAGAGTGAGTGAAGGAGTAAACATTCCCTAGATAAGAAGGACTCAGTAACCAAGCATTTGGAACCCTCCTGTTCCTCTCCTTAGTGTCTCTGAGCTTCAGTTATGACATAATATTAAAAAGCTTATATTAAAAACACCTGAGTTTACTATGTTGTTGTTAAGGAACAATGAGTCGGTTCCAACTCACAGTGTCCCTGTATAGGGCTTCTGAGGAGCGGCTGGTAAATGTGAACTGGCGATCTTGAGCTTCAAACTGACCTTGCAGTCCAGTGCTTTATCCCACAGAACCACACCAGGACTCAGTTGACTATAGTTGTAGCACACAGACGGTCAACCATCACTGAGCGTTTTAGCTCAGAGAACACAGCAGATTGGTCTCAGGACTTACATACACCCCTGGTTCACCACGCTAAGGCGCTAAGTCATTAGAGACAGCGAAGTTGAGCAGAACTCTGCGGTTTGCTTTATCACCTTAGCAGTTCTACATGCAAGATTCATTCAACGCTTTGTTTCCCCTGTGGGAAGCTTCTTGGTGCATGCTCCTGTTACCTGGAAATCCCCGGGAAGGAAGTGTGTTGTGTGGACACTGGCACTGCTTGCTGACCAGTGCCAGGTGACACACACTTTGAGCTCCTTGAGAGTGTGGGTGTCTGCTCCCCTAGTTACAACTGTAAGGCGATTTCCAACATTCACAACTGCTCTTTGTCCATGCCTACCTGAGCCCTCAAGCCTCAGCTGACTCCCAGCTCTCCGGTGCTGGTCTTTATATAAACTTGTCTCTCTGCTCCTGCTATTGGCCAGCCTTAATCAAGTGTGGACCTAGACGTAAGGAGACTCCACATAAAGACCTTGCTCAGGCTGTGAGTAGGGTACGAGTTAGCATCCCCTAAGAATGAAACACACACACTTTACTGTGCAGAGTTTGACATGTACTTGGCTCAAGCCATCTCTTCCCTTCTTTCTGGATCTTGGTGACGGAAGACCAGGCTAGATCCGGAGTATGGTATACATACTGCAGGAAAATGTTTTCTGTGGGTCTGTGTCATACACACACATACATGCACACCAATCAACACTGATGCTTACTACTGGGTATTATGTCATCGTTCCAGTATAAACTACAAACATTACAGATCAACAGAAATACAGGCTACCCTGAGAAGGGGGGGGAGGGGGGGGACACACAGAAGAAGGGAGTGTCTGTGGGTCAAAGGACCAGAAGGTTAAGAGAGGAAGCAGTGAACTGGGGGTGGGGGGATGAGCAATGTAAGAAGAGAATGACTAGAATTAACAGCTTAAGTCTTTGAGGAAGAAGGAAAAGCAACCAGATTTCAAAACAGCAGCCACACGATTTCAGCTGGGAGTGGCCAGGGGCCTGAAACCACACCGGGACGGGTACAGAAACCGCAGCATCAAGAGGTAAGCATGTGCTAATCCAAGCAGATGGCTCACCTACACTTAGCACTGGCTTTCCATCTGGAGGCAGAAATCTAAGATCCTGGGAAGCACTTCCTATGCGAGAAGGTTCCCAGGCTCCAGCTCAGGGGTCTGAGGAGAAAAGCGTCCATGTGGGGTCCATGCAGGCAGGAAGTGTTTCAGGGACTCCCTGGTGACGTCTGTTCTGCTCTGATGCAATGACTATTAACCCTCAAGGATGGCAGTTTCATCTCTGACCCCCACCTCTCCAGGTGTGAGCGAGCGTCAGCACGCAGTCAGTCTCTACTGTGTCTGGAGCTGGGAAAGATGGTGATGACCAGGCACTGACCGCCACCCCCCCCCCCCCAAAGCTCATTTCGGTAGTAACTTTTTCAATCATTTCAACAACAATCCTGGAAAAGGGGTAAAGTTATTACTGTTCAGATGGGAACGGAGATTCAGAGAAAGTAAATAATGTGGCTTAAAGTCCCAGTGTGGCACTGTGGGATAAGTGCTGAATTACAAGGTCAGCAGTTCAAACTGACCAGCTGTTCCTTGGAAACCCTATCCGGGTGGCCACACGTCAGAAGCAACTCAACAGCACTTTAACAATGAGGTCAAGCAGCTGGGGGCTGATGGGAAAGAATGGATTCACATTCAAACTCAGCCTTTTGACTCTACAGCTCCTATCTATAATCCCCACCACACTCAGAGCTACTTGAGGACACTCGGTGAAGACCTGAAGTCTTGAGAATATAGAAAAGTGTGTGCTCTGAACATCCAATCTCAGAGTGGCGAGGTCAAAACCAGCCTAGGTCATCTAACACAGAATAGTCTCTCCTCCCCCAGCCCTGTAACAAGCCAATCCTACTGCTTCCAAGGTGAACACCTGCATCTATCTCAAAGCCTAATCCTTCCTAAGCCTGGTCTAAGGAAAATCGGACTAGACAGGGTGTAATGTTTTTACCTTAATATCACAGGCTCAAAACATGGACCTTAGTGTGATGTTGTAGGATCAACACTGGACTGTGAACCATAAGGTTGGCAGTTCAAACCCATCAGCTGTTCCTTGGAAACCCTATACAGGGTTGCTCTATTGAGTCCGAACCGACTTGATGGCACTTAACAACATGGAAATTAATATTATTTCAGTATGCAGACAGTAGGACCCTACTTACTGAAAAACCCAAAAAGTAAAGTACGCTGCATAGACAAGTGTGGTCAGGTGCTAAAATGATCAAGAAAAGGTTGCTTTTACCAGAAAAATCTGGTTGGTGTTTAGCTTTTGCAGGAGGGAAAAGCTGAAGCTGGAAGAGGCCTAAGGGGCAGCAACTGGGGTGGCCCTCCCGTTCTGTTTCCGGGCTGAGTGACAGCTCTGCAGGACTTTGCGGCAGGGAACTGTGTAGAAGGTTTTCTGCGTTTGTGCTATTTTTCTGTTCAGATGTTAACTTTTGCAAAATGAGAGGTTTACAATAAAATCTCAGTGCTGCAGAAGACATAGGTAAGGCTTCTTCTTGACAGAGGAGCCCCTAGGTGGCACAAATAGCTAAGCACCTGAATACTAAGCCCCAAGGTTGGCTGTTCAAATCCACCCACAGGTGTTTCGGAAGACAGGTCTGGCAAACGGCTTCCAAAAAGGTCACAGCTTTGAGAGCCCCATGGAGAGATTCTACTTTGCATACACTCAGTCATCTGACTCAACGTGACAACTAACAACAACAGACGACTGTGGATGTCAAGTGCAGGATTCGATCTCATTTCCAACAATGAACACAATGAGGCACTCTGGCACACTGATTACCTGCATGCTGAAAATCGAATGACCCCAGGGGTCTTTTTCACTCACAGGATTAGACCTCATCCCTGATATCAAAATCAAGCAAGCCCTATTGCTTTAACCTGTGGTATGTACAAAGTGTGGGATTTTGTGAGGTATACTAAAAAAAAAAAAGAGTCATTTTGTTCTCAACTTAAATCAGTGTAATTCAGATCATGTATTTAACTTTCAGGGTGATTAATTCAACAGAACTGTTGGTATAATTAACAAGGTTTATTCCCCAAGCTAAACTCTGCAATAATACAGTACACAGAGGTTATAAAAATCAAACTGCGGGCACACCGTCATAAAGTGAAATTTAAAATGGAATTTTCGGCTGACATCAAAATGACACCTTTAGAAAACTGGAAGATTGACAATTACGGTGTTAGGACGTTCCTACTGTGACTGGCTTTCAATACTTCACAGAGATTCCATATTACCGCTCAGGGACGAGGGCACTGGGGCAGCTGCACTTTGTGAATGGAAAAGCCGAGATTTGAACACCCTTCCCTTCCCACTAGCCACACTATGTCTGGCACAGTGCATAATTCAAAATTGAAGCTAAAAAAAGGCATGTCCAGTGAGAAGTACTTATAACCACCAAGCATGGACAGAAGTGGCCCAAGGGCAGAACTCCAGAGGTTAGGGGTTCTAAATGTGCGCTGGAAAGCTGCTGAAAGCGCAAGGAGCTTGCTCTTAAAATGAAATCAATACTAGAATCCATTAAAAAGGATCTAGGAAAACACAAGTGCAACTGAACTCTGTGAAAACAATGGAAAGGAATTCAAAAGAAAGAGCAAAGCATAGAAATGATGAAAAGATCAGTGGTGGACGGCAATTGTTCCCTGAAGAAGGAGGGGAAAATTATTACTCAGACAGGATACTTCCCTCAAATGGAATGAAAGACGAGCCCAACACTCCTAGCGCATCCAGTACAAAGCCTCTCACTCCAAACAAAGGTTTTTCCGCCAAAAGGTCAGGTCCCTCCACATATATGTGGGGGGAGAGTGTGGGGTGGCATGGAGACAGAAGGCATCAGCACCTCACAAGGCAGAATGGAAGACACCAGAGAAACAGGGCGGAGCTGCTAGAGGGACACTCGTTTCCATCACAAGGGCCAGGACTTGACAAGAAGGGCCTGAAGCTAGAACCCACAGCCACGCACAGACTAGACCAGGGCAGCGAGCAGCCACACCTAGGCACCAGACAGTAAACCCTCAATATGCTCTGACCATGTTTACGTGCACACAGCCCTCATTGAAGATTCTAGTCACAAACAGAATCTGCACAGGGTAAACCCTACCTACCTGCTAGGGGTCCCGACTCTGATACCCAGACGTGCAAACCACCACCCCACCCCACTTGCAGAATTCTGTTTGGGATTATTTTCTTGTCTTTGATGGACCAACACCTAGAAGGCATCAGAGAAGACGAAACAAAGGATGCAAACAAAGCAAACAGCACCGGTAAAAGGCAGTGTTAACATGCAGCACACACGGCCCGCTTCTAAGGGAAGGGATGTGGGGACAGACATCATAGCCTGCCTTATCCTGTGCAGTCAAACCTGCAAGCGACAGCTGTCCTTCTGCATCATGCCGATGGCAGCCTTCCACTGCGCCTTTAGGCACCTGGCAACCACCACCCAAATGCCCTGCGCTGACCCTGCTCGCGCATCACCTGAAACAGGTGAAGCCGCAATGCGCAGACCATTTCTCCACCCACTTTCCTCCAAAGCACCTTTTCCTTTTCTTTAAAAAAAAAAAAAACCTCAAACAAGAAACACTTGTTAACTAAGAGTTGAGATCTATTAAGCAAACCATGGGCAAGAAGAACACAATTGAGCATTGGGTAAAAAGAGTACGTGTGCAGGGGAGGGGCAGGTGGAAGAAGGAATTCATTCAGGTCCTTACTCCCCGCCTGGCGGTGCTAGCAGGCAGCTGTCTCAAGATTTTGAGTGTTCTCTTCATTGGTCATGATGGGCCTCAAATATTCACCTTACCAACTGCACAGGCATTGGAAAAGCAAACAGGAGAAAGCACACGCAAACACTTTGAGGACATGAGCCTCTACAGATACAGACAAAGCATCATTACCATGGCAATAGTAAAGGTCCTTCCTCAAATCTTGGGACAAGTACAGAGTCCAGAGCTGCAAGAATCTTGACAGGAGCAGGGGAAGCCAACTACATTTGAGCACTACTATCCAGGGCAGTAAGAGCATACAACGAATCCCCCTCCTGATTTACCCGTTAAGACCCCAACCCGTACCCCAGAACATCTACAGCCCATCCTTGTCAAAGCGCTCCTTACCACTTGCTGTGCAATGTTGACATTGGACTGTCCAAAGGTTTTTGGCAGGAGCTGTTTTCCGAGTGTGTTTACTGTAGAAGGGTGAACAGCCACTAGCGACACCACACCTACAGCGTAAAGAAATGAGAGAGGTTACCAAACTACGCAGACTTACTCCAAATTCAGGCTAACGGCAACCGTGTCAGGAAGACAATACTTCTGATTAAAAATTCTTACACCCAGGGCTGAAAACTTCTCCCCCACTTTCAGCACTTTAGATCTGTGGGTCACGTGCAAATATTTCTGTTGAGTTTAACTCTCGATTTTCAAAGACGGGAAGGGTTGTGTGTGCACAGAATTAGGAATATGCTGAAAAGCTGTTACGTGATATGGCAACAGAAACTCTGCCTATGTAACTGAGGTCCAGTTAATCAAAAGGGAGACTGCCCTGGGTGATGCTGACCGAATCAGGTGAGGAACAGCACCAGATATGCTCCGGCAGGTTGTGAAACGTATTCACCAAGTCGTGGAGAAGACAAAAGAACATCTACTTGGCCGACAGCCAACAAGGGGGAACTCTCGAGATTACAACCAATGCGACAGAACAACGAGTGAATGAATTTTTGAATGGGAATCTCAATAACTGTAAAACGCAACAAAATATATTCTCTGAAAAGATCTATAGGCAAAAATAAAATGTAATTCTATATCTTAAAGGAGCTCTGATAGCATAGTGGTTACGAAGCGGGCTGCTAGCCTCAGGATCAGCAGTTCCAAACCACCAGCTGCTCCGCAGGAGAAAGATGAGGCTTTCTGCTCCCGTAAAGATTCACAGCCTCGGAAACCCTGTACAGGGTCGCTATGAGTAGGAACCGACTCCATGGCACATAATAACAACAACAAAGGAGCTCTGATAGTATAGTGGTTACGAGTCAGGCTGCTAACCTCATGGTTAGCAGTTCGAAACTACCAGCAGTTCCGCGGGAGAAAGATGAGGCTTTCGGCTCCATAAAGATTTACAGCCTCGGAAACCCTATGCAGGGTCGCTATGAGTCAGAACTGATTCCACGGCGTATCACCACCACCACTACCAACATCACAGAGCTAGAAAGGGTATTTTTAACAAACTCCCAACTACAATAGCAACAAAAATAAGAAAAGATGGGGAGGGGGTCTGCCTACACCATTTCCCAGGGGTTTCTCCAATCTGTTAAACAAAAGAACGGGATTTGGAGATATGGAGTCCTTTTGTGGCACTGTAGATCAGCACTGGACTGCTAACTGAAAGGTCAGAGGTTCAAATCTGCCAGCCGCTCCTCGGAAACCATATGGAGGGTGGCTATGAGTCGGAACCAACGGATGGCACTTAATAACAACAGGAGTTAACCAGGATAGGGGTGTGAAACAACAGAGGAAGTGTTGTGCAGAATCACCCCCACACATGCAAAGGCCTCCATTCTGCTATCCTGACAGGCTGACACAATATTAGAGACAGGGCTTCAAAAAGTGGATGGAAAAACTCCAATCTCATTCAACTGCTTTTTTCCATGAACTTTCTGAAGCCCCCTAAGTAGATCCCATGAGATCGGAGCGGCTGAAAAGAAACCAAACCGCTTCCGCTGAGCTGATTTCAACTCAGGGAGACCGTGCGTCAGAGCAGAACTCACTTTCATTGTCTTGAGTTCTCAGAAGTAGAGCACCAAGCCTTTTTCCCAAGGAGCATCGGGGTCGACTCAGTCCTGCAGCGTTTTGATCAGCAGTGTGACCACAAACTGCACCCCTGAAGCCCCCAAAGCAACCCTACTGCCACCAAGTGAGCTCTGACTCCTAGGTGCCCTATAGCACCAACAGGACTGCTCCAGTACATTTCCGAGGCCGTACTTCTTTTTATTTTTAAGCTTTTTATCGTGACTTGAGGAAGGCTGACAGAGCAGATCATCAGTTTTACATCCAACAAGTCATACACTTGGCTTCACTACACTGACTGCAACCCCCTCCATGTACCAACAGTTAACAGCATGGACCTCCTCTACTCACTTTAACCCCTGCATTCCTCCCTGTCTCCTGCTACCTTCATCTCTCCTCTGCTAATCTCCCTCTCGTTGTATATTGCCTGTCCTGTCACCTGTGTTAACATGCGTCTACCTCTAGCCCATGAATAGTTTCCTGTCATCCCATCAAGAACACCTTTTTTTTCCCCCCTCTACTTTTACAACATTGGTCTCCTAACAATGTTTGCCCTTTGGTGGCTGATTCAGCATGATGTCCTCCACGGTCTACCATGTTGTGAGGGGTTTCACAGATTCATCATTATTCTTCAGTGTTGTGTAGTACTCCATCGTGTGTGTGCGTACCAAAGCTTGTTTAATCATTCTTCTGGTGATGGGCACTTTGGCTATAATGAAGAAGCAATCTTTCTCGTGCTGAGCAGCTGGTGGGTTCAAACCACCACCATTTCAATCGGTTGTCCAATGCTTACCCCAGTGCACCACCACTAAGGCTCCTCAGCACACCCCAGGGACTCCATACACACATGAGGAAGACACTCAAAAAGTGTGTAGGAAAATGGAATGAAAAGATAATGGGATTGTTCCATAAACTTAATAAAGCCCCTTGTCTCGTACAGAGTATCATTCAGTGATGAAAGAAGATGAAATCCAACACATGGATGAACCTTGAAAACATGAGACTGAAGTAAGTTAGTCACAAAAGGGCAACTATTATATGATCTCACTTATATGAAAGATCTAAAATAGGTAAACACATAGACACCAAAGTTTATTAGCAGGTACCGGGACTGGAGGGGAAGGGAGTTCTTGATTGTTTAAAGCAAACGTGGGCAATGTCCAGCCCTCGGGCTGTATAAGGCCCTCAAAATTATCTGGTCTGGGCTTGCTATCACGTTGTTGTTGCTGTTGTTGTTATCGTTGTTAAGTGCTGTTGAGTCGGTTCTGACTCATAGGGACCCTGTATAGGATTTCAGAGGAGAGGCTGGTGGGTTTGAACTGCCGATCTTGTGGTTCACAGTCCAGTGATTCTCCTACAGCGCCACCCCTAGAATCCTTATTATAGTTGGGGGTTTCAAAAACAGTTCATGAAAAAAATGGCATTACAAGATAATAAAATCTTTGCATAAACTTTTGAAACCCTCCTGTTATATAATTTTACCACACACACAATTTTAATGCGAAGAAAAAGAAAAACCCAGAAGAAAAAAAATGGGGGACCTCAGTCTTAAGACTACAAGGAAATGAATTATGCCAACTGCCCAGACATTTAGAAGACCACAAACCTCCAATGAGCTCGGGGCACTAAGTAACGCCATGATTCAGCCTTGGCGACTGAGCGGAGGAGCTTTCGAAGTCATATCCAGACACCTGACCCAGGAAAACTGACAATAAATGTGTCAAAACACACACACACAAAACTACCCTTTGAGACCGACTGGCTCCTGAAGGCTATTTATTTCCCTTTCTGGTCACCTTCAAACCTGGCATCAGCTCTCTCAGCTGCTGTGAGAGGCAGTCTACTCATCTGTAAAAGTGTGTGGGTTGGCGTGAAACATCAGGAGACAACAACTTTTTAAAGTCTATGATTCTATAGGGAGTCCTAGTGGTACTGTGGGATAAGCACCGGACTGCTAACTGCAAGTCTGGTAGTTCAAACCCGCCAACCACTCCTCTGAAGCCCTATACAGAGTTGCTATGAGTTGGAACTGACTCAGCGGCACTTAACGACATACTTCGATAATATAATCATGTAATAAAAAATCTTAAATGAGAGCAATTTTTATCCTAATATTTCTCTATATAGTTTCGAAACTAGAATGCTCTCAGGCGAAGTGGGTCATCACGAATTTAGGAACATGGCACTGTAGGATTAGCGCTAGACTGGAAGGTAGGCAGTTCAAACACACCAATTGCTCCTTGGAAACCCTATACAAGGGTCATTATTAGTCGGAACTGATTAGACAGCACTTAACATCAACTGTCTTCTTCCTTCCTTCCTTTTTTTTTTTTTTTAAGTTTTTATTGTGAATTGAGTGATAGTTTACATGGGATAGCATCGGTTTTACACTCATTGTTTCATTGCAATGATTACAAAAACAAGAATATATAATCATTTAAACAACCAAAGGGCACATTCTGCAAGCCTGCCTCCTGGCTGCCAGTGCACAGCCTTTCTCTTTCCATGAGTCCAGAGTCCTCAGCTGCTCCCTCTCTCCATGTCCCCATCTCTGCCTCCATCTCTGGTGTCGCTGCTTCTCTGGATAAGGTCCCACATTCTACTCTTGCTCTTCTCCCTTGATGGTCCTAGGGTCCTCTGTTCCTGGACTGTAATATTAACTACTCCCCGCAACTGTTTTCTTACGGACATCTGGTTTCATCTCTCACCATCACCTTATCTTGTCCATGAATGCATGATGGACTTATTCTCTGAGTAACCCATCTTTCCTCAGGCCATCATCAGGTAACCCCCAGATTTCCGTTCCTCTCTGCTGGGTTTTGCACTTTCTCTGGATTTTTAAATCATTTTAATGGAAGAGGGAGGAGGGGTCCTCACACAAAGGTTAAAATCAGGATGGAGTTTTTTTCCCTGTGTTTCCTGGTTCTGCATCATTCCAAATGCCCTGGTTAGTCAAATACTAACCTCTGCCTAACCAGTAAGGCTTTCAAATGCAAAACCTTCCATGGGAGGTGTTGGTTTGGTTTTAACCCTTTATGATCCATGCACTTTAAAGAAGCATTAGTCTTCCTGATAATCCATTTTTAAAATAGGTTTTGTTGTTACATAATAAAACTGAATAATTATCTCAATAGTTTAGACAGATCATTACGAAGTTTAATTGGGAAGATATGGATTCTTCAATTCAAATGGCTAATTGCTGATATTTTTGCCAACCCACACTAATCAACATTGAAATTGATTTAAATTATTTTCTGCAATTACAAAAAGTCTATTTGCTAATAGTGGAGGAGGGGGGAATCAAGTTGATCAATTTCAGGTTATTATCCCCTGTCAAAAATAGATATTTGTGTCTTAAAAGCAAATGTTTCCTTTTTTAGCTGGTTTAGATATATAAGAAGCATTTTAAAAAACAAACTTACTCTAGTTCTCAGTAAACATTTTAAATACATGGTTAGACAATTAAACACATCGCCCCCTCAGATTCAAACAGACACTAAATAATAAGTTTCCAGGAATACTAACTTGAGTCACAAAAAAAGACAATGTTTTGCTTTGTTTTTTCCATTTCTAAATGATCCATTAATTTTCAAGGAGTATCTAAAGAAATAAAACAGATCTTCTATAAGTTAGGAAGCAGCCTACAGTCCTCAGACTCAAATTTACTATGGGTGGTTACCTATTATGAAGGCTGAATTAAAAAAATTAATGTGTAAATCAAGCATATGGAAGTCAGAACATATATTTACCAAGAGAAACAAAATAATCATCTACAGTTCTATCTACAAAACGTGCCCACTACACATTGTAAAACAAACACCACCCAGAACCTACAGATGAGCACTCTTACATAAAAAATACATTCAGAATTCCCACTGTGATTCTAAGGTGGGGGCAACAGAGCACTGCAGGGTTGTGAGACTGAAGGGACTGTGAGGACTGAGACACTCTGGGTGGGCTGAGATTCACTGGGAACCCGCGGATCACGGACCCTTTCTTTCCATCTGCTTTGCCCAGCAATCGGCCAGCTGGCCTGCCTACCACCATCTGCTCTGTCAACCAGGGTCTCACTCCCTTCTGGTCAGTGGAGGCCTTCTGCTGTGCTGGATGCCAATATAATATAGCCCTTGAGTGAGTTTCTAAAGGGTTTTTCCACCTAGGAGAGGTGGGGAAACAAGCAGACAGGGAATCGTTTCCCTGGACTTTGGGGAGAATGATATATCAGGCTTCCCTAAACTTCCCCACATGCCCCCAGGGTTCCTGTCTAGAGCCCCCATCCTGCATCAGCTGGTAGACAAGGGGCTTCTAATCCACTAGGTGGCAAGTGCTGTGTTGGTTTCTGGGAATAAAGCAACAAGTAGCCCTTCAGGCCGGCTTCTGAGAGCCATCTGCCAGAAATCTTCACGATCTCATTCTCTCTACTGCACCTACCTCGGCTTCAAACCCAGCTTAGGACGTGCCATGAATCTGTGTGAGAGCCATCAATCAGCCTGAGAGTGTCAGAACAACGCCATATGTGAATGGAAGACAAGGGAGAGAGATCCAAAAGGCAAAGATACCCACATCCCATTTCTCCATGGTGCAGACCCAGCAGGAGCTTGATTTCAGAGAGGCCCCTTTGCCAATAAGGGAGGGAGGCCAGAATTGGACTGCCCACCCATGCAGGTACCCAGGCCAGCACAGTAACCCTTTCAAGCACACCCCGTCTGCTACAATGACCCCCAGGATCTGGAACCCAGGAGCCTGGAAACAGAGCTGTGAAGGGTCTGGATTCGCTGAAGCTTGTGGGGTTAGTGGCATACCAGGTTACTGGTGGGCTGCAAACCACAATGTTGGCAGTTCAAACCCACCAGCTGCTCTGCGGGAGAAAGACAAGGCTTTCTATCCAAAGACTGATAAGCCTTGGAAACCCTGCACTGGGTCACTATGAGCCAAAATCGAGTCGAAGGCATTTAACAACTTCTGTTTTCATTTAGTGAGAGACATTTTAAAGATAGACCTTCAAAATTACAAAGAAATATATAGCACAGACCATCTGATTCCAGTATGCCTAGAATGAACTAATACCATTTTATCATGTTTGCTTTAACTTTCTGAAAGTGAGAAAGAAAGGTTTACTCAGCAGAGATAAAATGAGTCCCCAAGATGCTCTGCCCTAGCTTCATCCCCTCCCCTCTGACTCAGCCCCTGCCTGCAAGTATCATGGGCCCAATGTGATCAAGGCTCAGTCCATTTTACATACATGCATGTCCATGTGTGTATATGAATCTACAAACAATAAGAAATGTTCTTGTGTGCCTTTAAAAATCCAGAAATCGTGTATGTTGGGTACATTCTGCAGCTTTCTTTATGCTGTTTT
>NW_006408547.1:24410138-24420283 GCF_000296735.1 Chrysochloris asiatica | reverse complement strand
AACAACAACAACCTCTCTATGGGGAAGGGGGGTGATGTTAACATTTCAGCTACAAAAGAGTCTACATTTTGACAAAGCTTGGGAAGCATACACACTAGACATGGCATTACAGAGAATGAAAGAATCTCCTCCCACAACTCTGACCGGAGGCAGCTCCACCTCACAGCCACGACCTACACAAGCCGGTCTACAAACGGAGGGAGGGGATGACTCAAGATAGGACAGCTATGTTTCAAAGACCATAAGAAATTACGAGGGTAAGTCAAAAATTATCCATGCTCTGGGTGTAGAATTTATTCTCATCCACTTTTAGAAAAGACAAATACATCATTTTTCAACATAATCTCTTTGCTTTTTCAATACACTTTGTGGACAAGCTTTCATTTTCCTATGTTAACAACTGTCTTAGGCTGAGCTGTGAGCCACTAATGCACTGCTGTCTTCACTTGTTCATCAGAGGGGGGACGACTTCATCCTCAAAGGGCTGCTTTCAGGGGAGCAGACAAGTGAAAGTTCACAGGAGCAGGATCAGAACTATAGGGAGGATGCTTTAACACCTGTAAAGGAAGTTTCTGCAGAGTGCCAACGGTGTGGGCAGAGGTGTGTGTGTGCGTTGTCATGCAAGATCACAGGGTCCTTGGCTAACCATCCTCTGCATTTAATCTGCAGTTTACGCTTCAGTTCTTCCGTGAGCATCTCACTGTAATCAGCACTGCTGATGGTGTTTCAAGATTGATCCTGAGAATCCCAGAAAACTATAAGCATCAATTTTCCAGCTCATGGTTGACTTTTGAACTTTTTCTTGGTCAGCAACTGAAGATGTCTCCATTCCATCCTCTGCCGTTTACGCTCAGGCTCGTGGTAACGAATCCACGTCTCATCACTGGTAACAATTTTATTTTACTTTTTTAAAGAAACCTTTACCGTCCTTGGAGTATCGGTCCAAATTTTGTTTGCAGATGTCTAAACACATCTGTTTATGCTCTTCGGTGAGTTGCTTTGGTACCCACCTCACACAAACTTTTCGAAACCCAAGTCTGTCATAGACTGTTTCATAGGCAAAGTCATGGCTGATTTGCAAATGGTTTGCCACAGAATCCACTGCCACTTGTCTATTCGACAGAACCATTTCATGTGCGCGGTCAATGTTGTCATCAGCCATAGACGTGGATGGGCGTTTTTAAAAAGTGACTCACCTCGTGTTTTCATATAATATACAACCTAGGAAAGCCTGTTTAAAGGCAGAAGTCTTTCAGAGAAAGAGAAATCAAATATTTTTCACTAAAATAAGCAAAAGAAAAGTGGTAAAAGATGGCACCCCGTCAAAGGAGGAGAAGCTGTGAGATCTGGCAATCCGGGGCAGCTCTGCTTGCAGGCCAGCTCTCACAGGTATCACGACACAGCTTATAAAGAAGTGGAGAAGTCCTTGCTTGGCAAGAAAATGAGCTTTAAAAAATTTTAAAAGAAAAAAAATATATATATAAGGAGCTCTGGTAGCATAGTAGTTATGAGTCAGGCTGCTAATCTCAAAGGTTAAGAGTTCCAAATTCTCAGCTGTTCCGCGGGAGAAAGAAAAATAGGTTCTGCCTAGGAAACTCTACGCAGGGTTGCTATAAAGTCGGAATTGATTCCATGGCAAACCACCACCATATGTACATAAATGTTTGTGTGTATACATATATACATATATATACACATATAGTTTGAATTGTAACCCAGTAACCAAAAAATAATTATAAAAAATACCATATATACATATTTTTACAATTATTAATCATTAATGTCCCTAAGATCCATTAATACTTTCTATTGGCATTAACATTCCATTACTTTCTATTGGTGTTGACATTCCTTACATCATGCAAAACATAAGGTCTAGTGTTTTGGGGAAAATAATTTTAACCAAACCATTTTCATTTTTTCAGCCTAACTAATGTTTTTGTTTTCGGAGTCCTGGTGTGGCATTGTAGGTTACTGTGCTGGACTACAAAGTCGGTTTGAACCGCAAGGTCAACAGTTCAAGCTCACCAGCTGCTCCTTGGAAACCCTATGCAAGGTCACTATGAGTCAGAAGGGACTCAACGACACTTAAAAACAAATTGCTGATTTAAGAACTATTATTTTTGTCCGCATGCTAGAAACACTTTCTTTGCTCATGTCCAGAATAAATCACTGAAATTTATCCATTTATTTTCCTTTGTGTCTTCTACGCGTAAGTCCAAATGTCTGTGATGATTCCTAAACCAGGGGTTACGGTTCTGAGCAGGAGAGCAAAAGCTACCTCTCTGCAAGCTATGCTTGTTGTGAAGTGTCTTCGAGTTGGTTCCAACTCATAGCGACCCCATAAAGGGTTTCCGAGGAGTGACTGCTGAGTTTGAACTGCCGACCTTGTGGTTCAAACAGATCTTGAAGTCCAGCGCATTTTTCTGCAGCACCACATGCTAGCTGGCATTAAAACAGATAAACTATCATTTTCTTCTAAATAAATGAGGTGAATACCAAATCACTAAGGAGGACTGCTGGTACTAAACTATCAAATAAAGGCACCCCGCTTCCTGTATACAAACCCTTGGAAACCACACCAAGTGTAAGCACATTTTCAGATTCTTCATTAACTAACCAAGCAAAATAACTTTAGAACTAAGTCTATATAAATTTAGAAACAGATGTATTTTATACCTGAAGTTCAAGTTGAGGTGTATCACAACACACTGTTGCCTCTAATAATATGAAGGATTCATTCATTGCACTTTTGTTTATCTTAAACCATGAACCCATTTGCCTGAAGCAGGTTCTTCTTAAGCAGAGACCGGACACTTCTCAAACACAGACAGGCTACTGTAATTGTACCACCTGCTGGTGTCACACATGCCTCAAATTTTCACAAGTATGCCCAAACTCTGAAATCTACATATGCTCATTAAAATTAATAAATAGGTTCCAGATCACTTGGTCCCACATCATTTCTTCCAAGGAAACGATGTAGAACTCTGCAATGCCATTGCTGAGATTCTCTTATTACTGTTGTTGTTAAGTGACGTGGAGTTGGTTCCAACTCATAGTGACCCTGTATTTGGTGTTCCTGAGGAGCAGCTGGTGGGTTTGAACCACTGGAACTTTAGGTTAGCAGTCCAGTGCTTATCCTACAGTTCCACACCAGGATTCCAGCCAATATTTAACTGAAGAACATAACAATACTCCTAGTCATAGAAAAAAGAAGTTTACAGGTGTGGTGGTGGTTAGGTGCCATTGAGTCAGTTCCAACTCACAGCAACCCCGAATAGGGTTTCCGAGGCTGTAAATCTTTATGGGAGCAGCAAGCATAATCTTTTTCCTGCAGAACTGCTGATAGTTTCGAACTGCTGACCTTGAAATTAGCAGCCCAACTCATAATCATTATGCAACCAGAGATCCTTTATAGGAATGTTCGCTATGATGCTGAAAATTACATTTCAATGAAAAGTTTAAATGTTCTTTAGGTCAAAAAGGTCTCTTGGTGGCAAAGTGGTTTGTAGTCCGTTACTAACTTAAAAGTTAAACCTACCCAGTGATTACAGTCTTCCTTATTCACTGTCCAACTTTCTAATGTACACGAAGCAACTGAAAAATATCATGGTCAGGTGTACCTTAGTCCTTAATCGGATAGCTTTGCTCTTTGTTCTATTCACACATGACACATTAATTGTAAGGAATTCACACCGAAAAACCTGAAAAACCTCAAGAGATGACAAACAAGTTGGGCAAAATTAAAGATGGACATGCAATATCAGTTGTAGTTATATACGCAGGCAACAAACAAACCAAAGAGGAAATTAACATGACAATTCTAATGATGATGGCATCCAAAAAATACACTACCGGGGAATAAATTCAACCATGGAGGTGCCAAGACTTGTAACCTGCAAACTACAAGACATCGCTGAGAGAAATCAAAGAAGACTTAAATAAATGGAAAGACATACCATGTTCATGAATAGGAAGGCAAAATGAAGATGGCAACACTGCCGAAAACTATCTACAGCTTCAATGCAGTGCACAAATTAAAACAAGTTGACAAGACTGAAAATAGAGAACCAGAGAGATCCCTTTGTAATGAAGACTACTACAAAGTAAACACAAGGAACAGTGTAGTTATAGAACTTCCAAAGGGAGAGGAAGTAAAGTGCATTTCAAGATAAACTGGGTAACTTCAAAAGAATAGTAATAAACCTTTTGAAAATAAAAGGAGGGAATCATAAGATTCAGTAAACACTCAATGAATTGTTAAATGTCACTGAGTCCATTCTGACTCCTAGTGTCCCTGCGTAGGGTTTACAAAGAGTGGCTGACGGGTTTGGTCTGCCGACCTATGGTTAGCAGTCCAGTGCTTATCCTTTAGTGCCACACTTGTCCCTTCGTCAACCACGAAGGGACAAGTGTTTTTAATGAGACCACTATTGCCAAAAGCTAAGAAGAGGTTTTCACAGTATAAGAAACATTCATAGATAGTTACCAGGTATTGGAAGGGAAGTAGGGGCTAATTCACTGGCTAGAGGTTTGTTGTTTAGTGCAGTTAAGTCAGTTCCGACTCATAATGACCCTGGACAGGGGTTCCAAAGAGCAGCTGGTGAGTTAAAAATTCTGACCTTGTAGTTCACAGTCCAATGCTTACAATACAGCACGCCACCAGGCTAAAGGGTAGACTCATGTTAACTTGGGTGAAGGAAAAGGCAATAGACAATAAGAGGGATGTTGGCAAAAAGGGATGGAGGCAGGGGGATGCATAGAGGGTAAGAACTGTTATACACAGTTGTGTAATAAAGGGATCTGTGGACAGACTGGGTGGAGGAGGAGAGTGGGAGTATGCCCATAAAGAAGATACGAGGTTTGACAGGAGGCATTTGCACATGGCTCTTTACCTTTGCTCTAAACAGATTGTGAATGTGGCAGAGCATACAGGAGGCAAGATGATGAAAACATCTTAGATATTATCCAACTTCTTCCGACAATGAGATTGCTGGGCCTGAGGGCTCAGGATCATCATCTCAGGGGATACCAAGTGGCCTAACATCGTCCACAAGATCATGTTCTCAATCTACTTTGGTGAGCAGCGAATAGGGTCCTAAAACCTTGTGAGTAGTCATCTAAGTTGTAACTATTGGGTTCTCACTGTCTGGAGTAAAGAAGTGCTGGCGGAGATGTGCCGTGGAGTCGGTGCCGACTCAGAGCGCCCCGCATAGGGTTTTTGAGGCTGTAAATCTTTACAGGAGCAGAAAGCCTATCTTTGTCCCACAGAATAAGCAGTTGGTAGTTTTGAACTGCTGATCTTGAAGTTAGCTGTCCAACTCATAACCACTATGCTACCAGAGCTACAAACAATGAGTCCAATGGACCACGTGAACGTCAGTCTTCAAGACCCTGAGACCAGAACCAGGTGATGCCTGGCTACCTCTACAATTCCTCGGAAAGGAAGCACAACTAGGAAGTGTTGGATAGAGTGGGAGAAAAATGTGGAGCGAAACTCAAAATCATAAAGACTTGGCTTACTGGTAAGGTAGGAGACCAGGGGAACCCGAGATTATGACCTTTAGTTACCCTTCAGGTCTGGAACCAAACTCACTCCTGTGCATCCATTTTTACCCAAACCATCCACAGTGAAGTAACAAGTCTACGGTGACACACATGCTTTACAAGATTCAAGCATTTGAGGTCCAAAGGGCAGCATGTGCCTAAGGACAGAGTTCATAAGAGTTAGGAAACGAGGAAGAACGGAAACAGGAAACACATGAGTGTGATTAAACAATGTTATATTTAAGGGACTGCAATCTATGAGATGCACAAACGCCTTCGATTGTGTGGATCACAACAAGCTCTGGGCAACATTGAGGAGACTGAATAGTCCAAGCACTTAATTGTACTCATGAGGAATCTGTACATAGACCAAGAGGCAGTTGTTCGAACAGACGAAGGAAACACTGAATGGTTTAAAATTAGGAAAGAGGCTGGATTATAGGAAAAGAAACGTGACATCAGGACTGGAGGAAGACTCATTAACAACCTGTAATATGCAGATAATACAACCTTGCTTGCTGAAAGCCAAGAGGACTTAAAATACTTATTGATGAAGATCAAAGACCACAGTCTTCAATACGGGTTACACCTCAATGTAAAAAAAAGAAAAAAGAAAAAATCCTCATCACTGGACCAATAAATAACATCCATATAAATGGAGAAAAGATTAAAGTTGTCAAAGACTTTATTTTGATCGGATCAACCATCAACAGTCATGGAAGCAGCAGTCAAAAAAAAATCAAACAATGTATTGCATTAGGCAAATCTGCTGTACAAGACCTCTTTAAAGTGTTCAGGAGCAAAGATGTCGATTTGAGGACTAAGGTGCACCTGATCCAAGCCATGGAATTTTCTGTAACTTCATATGCATGTAAACACCCTAGAAAATTAGTTATCATGTTAGAGGAGAATATTAAAAGTATCATGGACTGCCAAAAGAACAAACAGGTCTGTGCTGGAAGAAACACAGCCAGAGTGCTCCTTAGAAGTCAGGATGGCCAGACTTCGTCTCTCCCATACTTTGGACACATTATCAGGAGGGACCAGTCCAAGGATAAGGATAAGGATATCTTATTTGGTAAAATGGAGGGTCAAGGAAAAGGAGGAAGACCCCCAATGAGATGGACTGGCACAGTGGCAGCATCAGTGGGCTCAGGTGTAGCAACAATTGTGGGGTTGGCACAGGACTGGGCAGGGTTTCATTCTGTTGTGCACGGGTCACTATGAGTCAGTATCAACTCGATGGCACCTAAAATAAATCATGTAATAATCAATGAGATGAGACAAAATGCATAGAATTTCTGAACGTAGAACTTGATCTGCTCTCTAAACCTTTACCTAATTCACAATAAAAAGTATTTTTAAAAAATGACAGGTGTTCCCAAAAATACTTGTTTATAAAATGTTTATTTACAACAACCAAAGGTAGATACCACCTCAACATCCATCAACAAATGAATGGATAAACAAAACGTGGTATAACTAAATTGTGGAATATTATTCAGTTATTTAAAAAAATGAAATTTCTGAGATGAAAGGTACACTATTATGATGATGAGTGGAAAATTTTTTTTAAAAAACCCTCACTAATGTCCAGTAGCAGATCAGATATTTCAGAAAAAAGGACTCGTGAAACCGAAAACCAAAGCAACAGAAATTATACAAAAGGTATTAGAGAAAGAATACTGAACGACATCAGCGGAGTATAGTATGCTCGTGGTGGTGGTGGTGGTGATGTGCCGTGGAGTCGGTTCCAACCCATAGCAACCCTGTAACAGGGTTTCCGAGGCTGTAAATCTTTACGGGAGCAGACAGTCTCGGCTTGCTCCCGCGGAACAGCTGGTAGTTTTGAACTGCTGACCCTGAGGTTTGCAGTCCGATTCGTAACCACTACGCTACCAGAGCTCCTTGGAGTACAGTACAACCTCTAACAATGTAACGGAATCACCCAAAGTAGGAACATGGTACCTTAAATTTACTCCATATGGCTTTTCTATCCTAAGTTGTCTTAAGTTCACCATAGGAATGGGCTGTTGTTAGGCACAGCTGAGTAGGTTCCAACTCACAGCAGCCCGATGCATCACAGAAGGAAACACTGCCTGCTCCTCACAATCATTGTCATGCTTGAGCCGGCCCATCTCTTGGGGGCATTCCTCTTTTTGCTGACCATCCACTTTACCTAGCATGATGTCCTTCTTCAGGGACTGGTTTCTCTTGATGATATGTCCGCAGTATGAGAGACAAAGTCTAGTCATCCTGGCTTCTAAGGAGCATTCTGGCTGTACTTCTTCCAACACAGATTGGTTTGTTCTCTCACACTGCTTTCAATATTCTTCTTCAGCACCATAACTCAAATGCACTGATTCTTTTTCGGTCTTCCTTCCTCACTGCCCAACTTTCCCCTGCATAGGTGGTCACTGAAAAGACCATGGCTTGTGAAAGGAACACCTTAGTCCTCAAACTGACATCTTTGCTCTTGAACATTTGAAAGAGCATTTAAAAGCAGGAGATTTGCCTAATGTAATAGGACATGTGATTACTTAACTGTTGCTTCCGTGAGTGTTGATAGTAGATCAAGCAAAATGAAGTCTTGGACAGCTTCAGTTTTTTCTCCATTGATCATGATCCAATTGTAAGGGTTTCTGTTTCTTTACATGGCGGTACCATCCATACTCAAGACTGTGGTCTCTGATTTTCAACAATAAGTATTTTAAGCCCTCTTGGCTTTTAGCAAGGAAAATTGTATCATCTGCATAACACAACTTTGTAATCAGTCTCCCTCTAATTCTGGTGGCACACTCTTCTTATAATCCATCTTTCTGAATTATCTGCTCAGCATACAAACTGAGTAAGTCTGGTAAAAGAACACAGCCCTGACGCACACCTTTCCTGATTTTAAACCATTCAGTGTTCCCTTGTTCTGATCTAACGACTGCCTCTTGGTACAGGTTCCTCGTGAGCACAACCAAGTGTTCTGTAATACCCATTCTTCGCAATGCTGTCCAAAGCTAATGACTGGGTGAAGCCGTGCAAATAGAGTACGTAGGACTCTTAACACTGGGAATGTTGAATTTGCCATTTCAGAAGCAGGAACAATCCCAGGACCATTAAGAATTAAGAGCATGAGTTGAGCATGAAATCCCAGTCTGGAAAACTGGGTGGCATGGAGAGACAGCGCAGCTACAGACTCCTAGGCCCACTGATGGAGTGAAGCTATGTGCCTATGGGCAGGATGCTGCCTTGCATCAAGTGCATTTACAGTCTTGCTAAAGGAGCTTGGTACCACTTGCCTGAGCAGGGCAGAGGCCAAGGGGCCACATGTCTGACAGGTCAAAGATGAGGCCGAGGCACGTCACTTAGCTGAGAGGCTGAAGGCAGTATGACGGAGAAGCGGCATTCCGATTGGCGACCTGCGGAATCCTGAGCTGTTTCTGATCCTGAATTGTACCTGTTCACTTGCCTAATAGCAGTATTGTCTATGAGTTCCATGTGGCCATTGCCACAGGCTATGGAACCCAGATGTACAGCAGAAAGTGCTGTGGGACAGATGGTTGGCATCAGAATAGGGTAGAGAAGGTTCTAGGGAG
This sequence comes from Chrysochloris asiatica, assembly GCF_000296735.1. Classification (NCBI taxonomy): domain Eukaryota; kingdom Metazoa; phylum Chordata; class Mammalia; order Afrosoricida; family Chrysochloridae; genus Chrysochloris; species Chrysochloris asiatica. The sequence continues at coordinate 24,411,146 of NW_006408547.1, read as the reverse complement.
GGGGCTTGTCTGACCGCCATTTCACAGGCATCAGCATTGGGCTGAGTTTGAGTCTGATCCTCCTCCCCTCTTGTGTAGCCAGAGGAATTCAGACATGGCCTGTATGCCGTTTTGGTAGTGGAGCAAGGCAGTAAAAATGATGACCAGAAGTTTTCCAAGTGTGATTTATTGTTTATTAACCTTATAACCCAGAGAATCCAAGAAGCCTAGTGGAGAAAATCACACCAAATCACACCATATTCAAATTTCTCAAAATAAACCTACAAAAGCAAAGTCTCAAGAACAGCCAGAGGGAAAAATCGAAGCATGTCACATGCAGACCAACAAGATGAAGATACGAGCCAACTTCTCATTCACTCCACCTTGTCTTCGGCCACTTTTATATGTAGACCGAAAAGTGGAGAAGGCCCAACAGAGAGCGCATGGCCCGAGTATCCAAAAGACCTACTATCTGGTCCTGTACAAAAAGTCTGTCACCTCCTGGACACACAGCCCAGTTAAAATAATGAAATTAGCCCACTGGATAAAATATAGGATGTAACTTTCTGCTGCCTATTATGAACCACATTTCAAAGATAAATTTCACAAACAGGTTAAAAATGAAACCTAACAATCACTCAAAGGAGTCCTGGTGTGGCGCTGTGGGTTAATGCGCCAGACTGCAAAAACGTTTGAACTGCAAAGTTGGCGGTTCAAGCTCACCAGTTGCTCCTCGGAAACCCTATACAGGGTGGCTATGGGTCGGAATTGACTTGATGGCACTCAACAACAAACATTCAAAAGAAAGCTGAAGTCAATTTCAGAGCAAACAATATTGGAGGAATCTAGATGAAAGAATCACTCTGGTCACTAATCTGATCACTAATGACCAGAACGATAAGGCAATTGTCACAGTTTAGGGATCTACAGCAGAGCTTCAAAATGCATGAAGCAAAAACTAGTACACCATTTGACCTAGCTTCAATGGCGTGATGATCACTACTCAACTAGAAGAAGATTAAAAAAAAA
>NW_006408547.1:24362460-24408743 GCF_000296735.1 Chrysochloris asiatica | reverse complement strand
CCTGGCCACCAGCTCTCAGTCCCTCTCTTTCCATGAGTCTAGAGTCCTCAGCTGCTCCCTCTCTCCATGTCCCCATCTCTGCCTCCATCTCTGGTGTCACTGCTTCTCTGGATAGGGTCCCACATTCTGCTCATGCTCTTCTCCCTTGACCAAAACCCACTCTTGATAACTGGTAGAAGAAGAAAGCATAAACTCGAAGGAGACACAAGAACTTGAGCAACACTTTGACCAACTTGGCCTAGCTGATACTTACACATTGCTCAACACCAGAGTCTATGTAAGATTTGCCAAAACGGACCGTATTCCTGGTCATAAATCAATTCGCAATGAAGAAATTCAAGTCATGCGAAGTATGTTCTCTGACTACAAAAGAACTGGGGGGGGTGGGGGGGGACTGAAAATGACAAAACATTGCTGAGGAATGAAAGATGGAATACAGAAATGGGTATAACGTGATCGTGGCTCATTCTCGTCAGAACATCAAATCTTCCCAAATCAGTCCCAATCAAAATCCCAGAAAACGCTGCCGTAGAAATTGGCAAGCCAATTCAAAAAGTCCTATGAAAATGCTAAGAACCTGGGATAGCCAAACTTTGAGAAAGAATAAAGTTGTAAGACAAACTGCCTGACTTCAAAACGTGAACTGCAACTCTATGCTAATCAAGGCAGCAGTGTGGTATTAAGCTAGATAGGCAAACACAATGAAAAGTTCAGAAACTGATCCAAATTAGAATGGCAATTATTAAGAAAAATTTTTGAAAAGGTGACTACAAGGTATGGGTGAAGTTATGGAGAAACAGGAACAGGAACCGTTACCCTCTGCTGGTGTAGGTCTGGTGGAAACCAGTTTGGCAGTTCCTCAGGAAGATGAAGATAGAATGACCTGCTGTTGTCACTGTTATGCACCATCTGTGGAATGGACTCACAGCAATCCTACGGAACAAAGCAGAACTGCTACATAGGGGTTCCTAGGCTGTTGCCTTTCTTTGAGAGCAGATCACCAAGAATTTTTCTGAGGGAACAGCTGGTGTTTTCAAACCACCAACCTTGCGGTTAGCAGCATAAAGTTAACCACTGCCGTACCAGGACTGCTGACGTTGTTGGGTGCTCTAAAGCTGATTCAAACTACAACAACCCATAGAGAACTACCACATGACTCAGAACCTCTACTCTGAGGTACACAGATGAAAGATCGAAAAGTAGATACTTGAAGAGACATATGTATACCAATGTCTACAGTGTGTATACGGAGCCACTATGGGTCGGAATCGACTTGAGGGCTCTTAACAAAAACAGTAGTACTCTTCCAAAGGCAGAAACCACCAAAATGGGCTATGTACATACACAGAATATCCCTCAGCCACAAAAATGACTGGACTCTTGACGCATGCCACAATATGGATATCGTAGAAGACACACTGAGCGAGAGACATCAGACACAAAAGGTCAAATCCTGAGTTATCACAAGCAATGACCGCATTCTTCACCTATACCGCGCAGGAAACCAGTGCTCAAGAAAGTTGCCTGGTTTGCAAAAAAACAAGGAACACGGGCGCTATTTGTGTAAGCATACTGTAAGTAAGAACCTTAAGTAAAATGCATCTGACTTAAGCCATACTGTTTTCAATAACCTTATATGCATGCAAAAGCTGGACCGTGAATAAGGAAAACCATAGAAGAATTGATGCCATTGAGTTAATGGTGTTGGAGGAGAATATTGACAGTGCCATGGCCTGCCAAAAGAACCAATAGATCTGTTTTGGAAGAAGGGCAGCCAGAGTGCTCCTTGGAGGCCAGGATGGCCAAACTTTGTCTCTCATACCTCAGACATATTTGTCAGGAGGACCCATCGCTGGAGAAGGATATCATGTTTGGTAAGGTGGAGGGTCAGAGTAAAAAAGGAAGACCCCCAGTGAGATGGATTGGCAAAGTGGCAGCATCGATGGGCTCAAGTGTGGCAACAGTAGTGAGGTTGGCCCAAGATCAGGCAGTGTTTCGTTCTGCTGTGCAGAGGGTCGCTATGGGTTGGTACCAACTTGATGGCATCTAATGACAACATCGAGTTAGGAAGAAAGAAGAAAATAGGGCTTTTCTAACAGAGGTAGGATAATATCACAAATGACAGCAAGAATAGCAATACGACTTGAAGAATGTTATCACATCACTGAAATGACATGTAGAAATTGATAAAATATTTAATATATTTTATTGTATGGATAGTCACATGGTCTATAGGTTCCACATCCTCAGATTTAACCAATACAAAAACTTAAAATACTCTGGTATCGTAGTGGTTACAAATCGGTCTCCGAACCTTAAGGTCAGCAGTTCGAGACTACCAGCTGTTCCGCGGGAGCAAGATGAGGCTTTCTGCTCCTGTAAAGATTTACAGCCTTGGAAACCCTGCACACGGTCACTATGAGTTGGAACCAACTCCACGGCACATAAAAACAACAACAACAACAAGGGAGGAAAAAAACAAAAGACCAAGTGATCAAAGTAATCTCTTCCAGGCTAAGTGGGGGCACAAAGTGGTACTTACACAACATTTACATTGTGTTCAGAATTACAGGGCATCTTGTGGTGGTGGCTGTGTGCTATGGAGTCAGTTCCGACTCACAGCGACCCTGTCCAGGGTTCTGAGGCTGTAGATCTTTACTGGAGCAGAAAGCTTCATCTTTCTCCCACGGAGAGACTGGTGGATTTGAACTGCAGACACTGCGGTTAGCAGTCCAGCTCATAACCCACTACCCTACCAGGGTTCCTTCCTTATAGTCATCTAGAGATGATTTAAAGTCTACAGGAGTAAGGAGTAGAGGAGGGTATGTGTAGGTTATATGCAAACATCATGCCAATTTTTATAAGAGGCTTCAGCATCTGAAGATTTTGTTATCGCAAGGGATGCTGGAACCAACTCCCAACAGGTGCAGAGACAACTGTATACCGCTATTGAAAAAAAAAAAAAAAAAAAAAGGAACTGCAAATTAAAACACAGTGAGATACCTTCACATCCATAAAACCCAAGTGCAATGTTATTTTGTTGATTCTGACTCCTAATGACCCAGTATGGGGTTTCTGAGGCGTCCTTAAATCTTCACACAAGCAGAACACCTCGCATTTCTCTCAAAGAGTGGATGGTGGGCTTGAAATGCTGACCTTGCAGTTAACAATCCAGTGCTTACCCCACCGCACCACTAGAGTTTCATTCTCAAGCGTCAGAATATTTTTTATTTTTTTAAAGAATGATCTTAGCAAGTACTGGTAAAAACAGTTTACACCACCACGATCTTATGCTAGTGATGGAAATGCATACAGAGAAGTACATGAGTTTAGTAAAAGCGTTTCTCAAAAAGTCAAACACTTCCGGCCAGATGGCAGACAAGGCCAACACACACAAAGGACTCTCTATAACGAAGACTGTTGTTGTTACGTGCCGTAGGGTTTCAACTCACAGCGACACTGATAGGATTTCTGAGGAGCCGCTGGTGAGCTTGAAAAGACGACCTTGCGGTCCAGGGCTTAACTCCGATTGCCACACCAGGACTCCACAGCAAAGATTTGCGAGACCGAATGAAACAGCCACAGAGAGCAATTCCGGAACCCTGAGCATCAAAGGAAAGGTTAGAGAAGTGGACTTCATACTCACTGAGACGAGAAGCTAAGCAGAGGCAAAGAAAGGGACTGAGTGGTGAATGGCTGGCATGACAGATGGTGGACTGGAAGAAAGAGATTCACAAAGTGTGATTCCTTGTTTTCTCCACACTCCCCTGGTCCACCCTCAGCTCTGACCCTGCTCCCTGGGAGTTCGGAGCTGGGTGATTATGACCCAGGTTGATGTAAGATGCGGGGCTTCCTGCATGCCATGGCGCATGGTTCAGGTGGGCTCCTCTCCAGATGTGCAGCACCACCAGACCAGCATTCGTCTAACAGAAGCCCTCTTGACCAGTCCCCCTGCCCTCAGCTACCCTAGGGTCCTAACAGACACTGAAACCACAGCTCCAGCAAGGGCCTCCACCAACTACTTCTTGCCTGAGTGCCCTAGACATAGATTACACCTTCTTGTTGTTACGTGCCGTCGAGTTGGTTCTGACTCAAAGTGAGCCTGTGTTTTCCAAGGAGCGGTTAGTGAGCTTGACCTTGAGGTTCAAACCGACTTTGCAGTCCTGCGCATTAACCCACAGTGCCACACCAGGACTCGTAGGCCTATAGGAACTCCACCTAGGGCCACAAACCCTGCTGTCACATCCCTCCTGCACCCACCTTGTGAGCCCGTAAGATTTTTCTCCTCTTCAGGTACAACAGCTGCACTGGCTGTTTTTGGGTTTTGACTCACGTTTTTTCCTTTCACTGTTTCTATTTGTTTATTCTTTCTTCTCCTTCCCTTGATTCGTATCCTTTGTGTCGCCACTTGGGTTGTTTCCTGCTTTTGTTCATTCTTCACTGTTCTCTACTCTCTTTCTCTTGTCATCTTCCTTCTCTGTGGTTTCACTGAGTTGCTTTTTATGTCTTTGCATTTTTATTTCTTCCTTTTATTTTCACTTCTAAAGCTCCATTTTCCTGATAGCTGGGCTGCTAACTGAAGGTCAGCAGTACAAACCTACCAATCACCCCATGGGAGAAAGATGAGGATTTCTGCTCCTGCAAAGATCTACAGCCTGAGAAACCCGATCCAGGCTCTCGACGAGTCAGAGCCGATCCCACGGCCCGGAACCAGTTTTCTGTTTTTAGTTAATGTTGTTGTTGTTAAGTGCCGTCGAGTCGGTTCCGACCCATAACGACCCTGTACAGGGTGTTTCCAAGGCTATAAATCTTTACGGAAGCAGAAAGCCTCATCTTTCTCCCGCAGAGCAGCAGGTAGTTTCGAAGTTAATAGGCATCCATTTTTCTGTCGCTGCACTTGTTTTTGTTTATTGTTATTTTTCTCCTTTATTATTTTCTCTTTTTGTCGTTGTTTGCTCTGGTTTGTTTCCTTGTGTGTGTGCGTGCATGTGTTGTCTCACCTGATGGGAGATAGCAGGGGTGTATGATCCAGCTACAACCATACTCTCTGAAGCGCTACCCACTGGGCATGAGCCAATACCAGGTCCTGTACCACCGTTATCAATGACAGACATCAGCCAATAGCAGCCAAATCCGAAACTGAGCTGCGCATACGACAAACAGGGAACCTGAGCACGCTTCCACGACAGACAACTTGTGAGCTCCTAAGAATATGCCAACATACAATCATCTGTTACATACAAATATAATAGCAGCACAATGTCACAAAGACAACCGACAATTTTATCTCCAACAAGGCAGAGTGGATCAAACAAATCACCAAGATGCAGAGCCTGAAACTGTTTCTGAAAAAGAAAAGGTTAATGGAACAAACTGAGAAAGAATTCAACAGAATGCTGTTTGGTTACCTTCAAATTGTTGACAGAAAGCAAGGCACACATACGTGGCAATTTCAGAAGAATTCAGAAAAGCATTAAATGAACAGAGACAACAAAATGCAAACTTTGAAACACTATAAAATCTGCAATCAGAAATCCAGAAGATTAATAACTAAGTTATCAGAAATGACTAATACACTGAGAGGGCAAAGGAGTAGATCTGAAGCAATGGGAGCCCAGCTTCATGAGCTTGAACACAGATCTCTCTACACTTGTATGCTAGAAGAACAATCAGAATAAAGAATAAAAAGATATGAAGAAAGTCTACGAGTTATGTGGGTCACCATGAAGAGGGGAACAGGAAGAAACAATAAAAGGTACAAAGAATATGATCAGAGTTCTTAGAAGAAAACTTTCTTAATATCATGAAAGACAAGAAGATAAGCATACAAACCCCAGGTAGGATAGATTCCAAAAGAAAATCACCAAGACACACCATAATCCAACTTTTCTCAAAAACAAAGACAAGGAGAGAAGCCTAAGAGCAGTTCGGGCAAAACGAAAAGTTAACTACATAGGAGAACCAGGAAGACTAAGCTTGGATTTCTCAGCAGACACCATGCAGGAAAAAGAAGGTAATGGGGTTACAATCAAGGATCATGCACCCAGCAAAGTCGTCCCTCAAATGTTGTTGTTAAGTGTAGTTGAGTCCGTTCCAACCCTAGCGACCCTATATAGAGTTTCTGAGGCGCATCTGGTGAGCCTGAACCATCGATCTTGCAATTCAAACCAACTCTGCAGTTCCGCACATTAACCCGCAGTGCCACACCAGGACTCAAATACGACATTCCTCAAATCTCTCAGATACAACAGTGAAATTAAGATATTTCCAGATGAAAAGAAATTAAAAGAATTTGTAATAATCTGACCAACTTGACAAAAACATGTAAAGGGTGCTCTCTGGACTGAGAACCACCAACAGCATACAACCACCTGAGAGTAACACACATGACAACACCACCCAGAACTCAATCCAGATAGAGAAGTATTTAAAGGAAAACAAAGATACAAGACTGAAAAGAAGGAACCAGACATATCAATATATCATGAAGTCAACTCCAAAAGAAAAAGAGAGAACAGTGTAGACACAGAACTTCCAAGTGGCAAAAAAATCAGGTAGATTTCAAGACAGAAGTGTTATAAATATGGGGGAAATTAATAAATTATAAGGTAACTTCACACAAAATTAATATACCTTTACATCAAAATTAGAGGAGAATCAGCAAGACTTAATAAGCATAAACACACAGAAATTAAAATGAAAACCCACAAACAAAATGAACTCAGTGTAGAAAACTGTATGAAACAAAGAAACCAGACAGAAAAACCCAGAGCAAAAAGACAGCAATTAATCAAACCAATCGACAGCTATACTCAATGAAAGTGGATTCAATGCACCAGTCACAGAGAGCAGCATGGAAAAAAAAGCAGGATCCTTCAATCTGGGATCTACAAGAGATACACCTAACACACAAAGACAAAAATAGACTAAAAAAACCAAAGGGTGGAAAAATATATATCACACTAATGGCAATCAAAAATGAATAAAAGTGGTAATTTTAATCTCTGACACAATGGACTTTAGGGCAAAAGGTAGCATAAGAGATGAAAGGGACATTGTGTCACGATTAAGGGGCCAACTGAACAAGAGGACATAACTAATAAATATCTATGCCCCCAATGAAAGAGCCTCAAAATACATAAATCAAACTCTAATAGAAGAGAAGAAAGAAACAGAGAACTCTACAGTAATAGTAGGAAATTTTAATATAGCACTTTTGATGACGGATCAAAAAAAGCTAAAAAGAAGCTAAAACTAAGAGACTGAAATAAAAGCATTCGAACAGGCCTGTAACAAGAGAAGAACATGGTCAAGTATTCTAAAAATTCCCAACTAAAGTACAGTCTGAGCCCAGGTGGATAAAGTTAGTGTGTGTGTATATATATATATACTCACCTTGATAAAAAAAAAACAACAACCAGGTACATATATCATTAAAAAAGAAAATTATAGACCAATATCCCTCTCATGTATTTTCAATAACCTCATATGGATGCGAAAGCTGGACAGTGAATAAGGAAGATCGTAGAAGAATTGATGCCTTTGAGTTGTGGTGTTGGAGGAGAATACTGAAAGTGCCATGGACTGCCAAAAGAACCAATAGATCTGTTTTGGAAGAGGTGCAGCCAGAGTGCTCCTTGGAGGCCAAGATGGCTAGGTTTCGTCTCTCCTACTTTGGACATATTGTCTAGAGCGAACAGTCGCTGGAGAAGGATGGGTAAGGTGGATGATCAGAGAAAAAGGGGAAGACCCCTAACGAGATGGATTGGCCAGGTGGCATCATTGATGGACTCAAGCGTGGCAGCGGTAGTGAGGTTGGCCCAGGATCGGGCATTGTTTCGTTCTGCTGTGCATGGGGTCGCTATGAGTCGGCTCCGACTCGATGGCACCTGACAACAACATCCCTCTCATGAACATGGATGCAAAAAGTCAAGCAAACAGAGTTCAACAATGTATAAAAATAAAAAGAAAGACAATAATACAACATGACCAAGTAGGATTCATACCAGGTACACAGGGAGGGTTCACTATCAGGAAAATAATCAAGCTAATCCACCACATAAATAAAACAAAGGGAAGAAAGATCACATGATCCTATCAACTGATGCAGAAAAGTCATCTGAAAAAACCCAACACCCATTCCTAATAAAAACACTCCAGTAAAATGGAAAAAGGAGAGACATTCCTTAACACAATGCAGGGCATATATACAAAACCAACAGCCGACATAACTCTCAAAGGTGAGAAACTGAAAGCATTTCCCTGGGAACAGGAACCAAGCAAGGACGCCCTATAATACCTTCTCTGGCAGCGTTGTGGTTGTGAATCGGGCTGCAGGCTGCAAGGTCAGCAGTTTGAAACTACCAGGTGTTCCGTGGGAGAAAGATGAGACTTTGTGCTCTCGTAAAGATTTACAGCCTCAGACACCCTGTAGAGGGTCGCTATGAGTCGGAACCGACTCCACGGCACTTAACAACAACAACAGTCAATATTATGCTGCAAATCTTGGTCAGTGCTATGAGGGTGAGTCAAAAAATATCCGCACCCCGGTTAAGCTAAAATGCCAGTCCACGGCTGATGACAACACTGAACGTGCACGTGCAATGATTCTGTGGAACAGACGAGTGCCAGTGGATTATGTGGCAAATCAGCCGTGGCTCTGCCTATGAAATAATCCACGACAGATTTGGGTTTGAAGGTATGTGTGAGATGGGGATCGAAACAACTCACGGAAGAGGATAAACAGAAGCGTTTGGACATCTGCAAACACAATTTGGACTGATACTCAAAGAAAGGTTAACATTCCTTAAAAACAATTGCTACGAGTGACGAGACGTGGCTCCATCACTTGAGCCTGAGAGTAAACTGCAGAGTATAGAATGGAAACGTCCTCAATCGCCGACCAAGAAAAAGTTCAAAAGTCAACCATCAGCTGGAACACGGATGCTTCTAGTGTTCTGGGATTCTCAAGGGTCAGGATTGGAATATTGTTACAATCAGGAAAAAGGTTCAACAATCAACAGTGCTCATTACAGGGAGATATTCACTGAAGAGTTGGAGCGTAAACTTTGGATTCAATGCAGAGGACCGCTCTCCAAGGGTGTTGTGATCGTGCACGCCAATGCACATCTGCACACCTATGCCTACACTGCTGACACTCTGAAAAAAGCTTTCCTTTGAGGTGTTTCAACTTCCTCCCTATAGTCCTTGCTCCATCGGACTTTCTCCTGTTTGGTTCCCTGAAAACAGCCCTTCGAAGATGAAGCTTCACCGCTGATGAAGAAGTGAAATCAGTGGTGGCATTTGTGGCTTAAAGCTCAGTCTAAACCATTGTTTAATAAGGGAATATGAAAGCTTGTTGACAGATGGACAAAGTGTATTGAAAAGCAAGGAGAGTGTGTCAAAAAATTATATATTTGTCTGTTCTAAAAGTTGATTAACGTAAATTCTGTAGCCAGAGTACCAATAATTATTGACTAAGCCTTATATAAGGCAAGAAAGGGAAACTAAAAGTATGCAAAATGGCAAAGAAAAAGTAAAACTCTATTTACGGATGATATCATCCTCTACTTAGAAAATCCCAAAGACTCAGCAAGAAATTTATTGGAATTCACCGACAGATTCGGCAAAGTGACAAGATCAGCATATCAAAATCAGGTGGATTCCTTTACACTAAAATAAAGAGATCTCAAAAAAGTCAATCAAGAAAACAATACCATTTACAATAACCACCCAAAAGATGAAATACCCAGGAATAAATCTTAACAGAGAAACCACAGACCTACGTACAAAGAAAATTACAAAACACTACAGTAAGAAACAAAAGGAGACGCGCAGATGTGGAGGAATACACCAATGCTCACGGGAGGAAGTCAACATCGTGAAAGTGTCAACATTACTCAAAGCCATCTATAGCTATAATGTAATCCTAATCCAGATTCCAGCATCACTATCTAAAGAGATGGACAAACTAGTCGCTAACTTTATAGGAACAGGAAAGATAAGCAAAGCAGTACTAATGAGGAAGGACAAACTAGGAGGCTGCTTACTTCCTGATAATAAAACCTACTTAATAGCCACCACAGTCAAAACACCCTGGTACAACGAAAGACACACAGATAACAGAACAGAACTGAGTGCTCAGAGGTAAATCCATCCAACTATGGTCAGCTGATCTTCGACAAAGGGCCAAAGTACATTAAATAGAGAGGAGGCAATAACGGGAGCTGGCAAAGCGGGAACTCCAAGACCCATATCTCACCCATAAACAAAAATGAACTCAACGTAGAGCAAAGAGCTAAGTGTAAACACTACAACTACAAAGATTCATTAAAAATAATTTTAAAAAATAGGGCCCAAATTAGGAGCTCTGATTCACGGCACTATCACTGTCAAACCTAACCAAACCCCATAAACAGCAGAGACAAACAGACGGCTGGGACATCCTATAAACCGGACACTTACAGGCATCAAAGGATTTCACCAAAAGAGCACAAAGCGAACCCACAGACTGGGAAAAAAAATGTTTGTCAATGACATATCAGACAAAGGACTACAGTCTAAAAGTAAAGAACACTTCAAAGCTTCAACAAGCAGAGAGATAATCCGATTTTTAAATGGGCAGAGCACATGAACGGTAACTTCACCGAAGACATTCAGGTGGCCCCCACACATATGAAAATATTCTCACAATCATTAGCCATTAGAAAGATACAAATCAAAACAGTGATGACAGATCGTCTAACTGCAGTATTAATAGCAAAGTTCAAAAAGAGAGAAAACGGCAATGCTAGCAAGGGTTTGGGATCTGTTTTGGAAGAAGTGTAGCCAGAGTGCTCCTTGGAGGTCAAGATGGCTAAGCTTCATCTCTCATACTTTGGACATATTGTCCGGAGGAAACAGTCGCTGGAGAAGGATGTCATGCTGGGTAAGGTGGAGGGTCAGAGAAAAAGAGGAAGACCCCCAACAAGATGGATTGGCCAGGTGGCATCATTGATGGACTCAAGTGTGGCAGCAGTAGTGAGGTTGGCCCAGGATCGAACATTGTTTTGTTCTGCTGTGCATGGGGTTGCTATGAGTCGGTTCCGACTGGATGGCACCTGACAATAACAAAGCAAGGGGGTAGAGAGACTGGGACACTCCTATACTGCTGGTGAGGCCACACTATGGTGTAACCCACGGTGAAAAATGGTATGGTACTTTCTCAAAAAGTCAGCTGTCCAATACCTTATGACCCAGCAATCCTACTACATGTGTCCAGCCTCAAGAAAGAAGAACCATGACAGCACTCTATCTCTGCACACCATGCTGCTCACTACAGCATATTCATTCACAAGAGCAAAAAGATGGAGCCAGGCCCAATGCCCACCAGCAGAAGGCTGCTTAAACTAGCTTTGGTACACACACACAGTGGAATCCTATGCAACCGATCTGCAGAACACCTCACAACCGACATGAACCTGGAGGACATTATGCTGAGTGAAACTACTTGTTGCTAAGTGTCATTAAGTTGGTTCCAAATGACAGGACAAATAATGTATGAAACCACTGTTGTAAAAGTTAAGAAGAGGTTTTCTTGATAAAAGAAATATTCTAGGATGGTTACCAGGGGTAGGAAGGAAGGGAAAATTATTCAGGAGACCCGTTAACATGGGTAATGGGGTAATTAAGACAGTAAGAGGGAGATTGGCAGACGAGAGATAAGAAGTAAAGGAAGACACAGAGAAGAATACAATAGTTAAAGTACATAGCGGTAAATACTGCTAACTGGTGGTACATGGAGGGGACTGCAACCATTGTAATGAAACAAAGTATATGATTTGTTGAATGTAAAATTGATGGTCTGCTCTGTAAACCTTCACTCAATTCACAAAAAGGTTTTCAAAAAAAGTTAAAATATCCAGTTGCTCCATTCCTACGTATTTACCCAGGAGTAATTAAATAATGAGTCCAGGTGTGGCGTTGAAGGTTAACGCACTAGACTGCAAGGTCAGCAGGTCAAGCTTACCAGCCGCTAGGCCTCGCAAACCATGCACAGGTGGCTAAGAGTCGGAAGCGACTCCATGACACTTAACAACAAGAATGAAAAACTAGGTCCACAGAAAGACCTGGACACAAATGTTCTAACAAAGAAACCTCCTCTGTCAAGCTGATTCTAAGGTTCCAACGTTTACAAACCCTGTAAGACACAGTGGAATCTGCTCCATGAAGTGTCCACGGCAGCAAATCTTTACAGACAGACGTTTATCTTTATCCCGTACAGCTGCTACTGGGTTCAAACCATGGACCTTTCAGTTAGCGGCATAAAAGGAAACTATTCATCTAGTCAAAAGCCACCCTGTCAAAAATTGTAAAGAACTTAAGCTGGTTCTAAAATTTCTATGGAAAAAAAATCAAAACGCCAGGAATAATGAAGAAATTGTTGAAGAAGAAGTAGGGAGGCTTGTCCTATCAGATATAAAGACATATAACTAGTCATTAAGACACTGGGATAGCTGAACTGGGAGAGAGAGACCCCACAGCTATTCTGGTATCTATAGAAACACCAATCAATCCTTCCACCATCAAGTTGGTTCTGACTCACGGTGACCCTCTAGAGGGTTTCCAAGGTTGTAACTCTATGAGACCAGAGAGCCTTGTCTTTCTCCTGAAGAGCAGATTTGAACCGCCAAACTTGCAGTTAGCAGTCTACTGCTTGTCCTACAGCGCCCCCAGGGGACTTTCCTGGGTATCTGAAAGTTTGATCTATGAAAGCGGGTACTGGAGGTCATTGAGGGGTCAGCACTGTTCAACATGAAGCCAAGGTCACTGGTTAGCTGCTGTGGTTGTTAAGTGTCTTCAAGTCAATTCCAACCCATACCGACCCTGTATAGGGTTTCCAAGGACTGGCTGGGTGCGTTTGGACCACTGATCTTATCCATTGTTGTTGTTATATGCCGTGGAGTCGGTCCCGACTAACAGCGATCCTGTACAGGGTTTCCAAAGCCATAAATCTTTACGGGAGCAGAAAGCCTCCCCTTTTCTCCCGCGGAACAGCTGGTAGTTTCAAACTGCCAACCTTGCAGGTTTGCAGTCCGATACGTAACCGCTACGCTACCAGAGCTCCTAACAAGATACAACCTCCCACTCAGTACACAAGGTCCAGAAGGACTGCCAATATAGTGAACAGGAAGAATCATGAGTCAAAATGTAGCCCTCGAGTAAGTTCAATCTTCATTACATGAAAGAGAAGACGAAACGCAGGAGGTAACTGGGGCTCTCCGTGTGTGCTGCTTCTGTGGCCAAAAGGACGGTGTGAACTAGCCCCTAACTCCTTTCCCGAAGAACATGTGGTGTTTATGGTTCCTCGGACTTTCTAGTCAATGTATATTCAATATACATTTATTCTTTAGGAACAAGCAATATATAAGTGGTACTCTGCAAATTCTCAAACTTCATGTGGTATCTTAGTGTATGATGTTGTTACATGCCGTGGAGTCGGTTCCGACTCATAGCGACCCTGCACAGGGTTTCCGAGGCTGTAAATCTTTACAGGAGCAGAAGGCCTCATCTTTCTCCAACGGAACAACTGGTAGTTTCGAACTGCTGACCTTGCGGTTCGCAGCCCAATTCGTAACCACTACGCTACCAGAGCTCCTTATCTTAGTGTATTGTTGTTGTTGTTGTTGTTAAAGTGCCGTCGAGTCGGTTCTGACCCATAGCGACCCTGTACAGGGTTTCCAAGGGTGTAAATCTTTACGGAAGTAGAAAGCCTCACCTTTCTCCCGCAGAGCGGCTGGTAGTTTCAAACCACTGACCTTAAGGTTCGCAGCCCGATTTGTAACCACTATGCTACCAGAGCTCCTAAAACTTATGTTTATACCGTGTGAGATTTAATCACATGTAGCTGTATTTCAGGACCAGTCCCTGGCGAAGGGCAGGCGTGGTAAAGCAGTGGCTGAGTGAAAAAGAGGAAAACCATCTACAATATGAGCTGAGACATGGTAACAATTGTTACAGATGCTGAAGGCTGTGAGCTGGAACTGCCCCTCACACCCAGTAACAACACTGGTTAAGAACTCACCTGCTACCCTGAAGGTTAGTGGTTTGGAGCTACTCCAAGGTGCTGCGGAACAATGGCCTGGCAACCAGGTTCCCAAAGGTTGTCGGTTCCAACCCATAGAGACCCAGTATAGGGTTTCCCAGGAGCAGCTGGTGAGCTTGAACCACTGACTTTGCAGTTCAAACGGCTTTGCAGTCTGGCACATTAACCCACAGTGCCACACCAGGACTCCAAGGTTACGACCCTGAAAATACTCTTCTAAGTACACGGGTCACCAGGAGTAGGTATCAACTCAATGGCTTTGTTCTGCTTTTTGGTTAAGTTGCTTATTGAAAAGTGTGTACAAAAGACACTACGAGGCAGCCACTCAGGCGCTTATCAAATTTAAAGCATGTGTAAATTTTCTGTGACCCTTACCAGTAAAAATAATAATTGATTCTCGTGAAAAACTCAAGTCCAGCCATCATATTCCAAACCAAGGGCAAATCCTAGGCTGCTGCTGCCAGACATATGACCTAGGGAATGAAGGCGTAAAAGGCCCAGATTTTGAAAGACACCTATGTTTTTTCTTTTGTAGTCTTTACAAGTTGAGGTCCCAACTGTTGTGGATTCTAGCTGTCCTCTGACGGAGTCATGAGAATGCCCTTAAAGGGCGGGAATAATCTAATTTACAAAAAAACTATCCACAGCAGTCTACTAGCTCAGAGATTCCCGCCTTAGGCATTTGTGGATGCAAAATGTTGTCAGTTAGATGCATTTTTCTGGGGAACACAGGAGCACTTCGAGTCTCAAAGAAAAATCTGGAAACGGGCAAAATGCAGCCGTACCCGACATCAGGAGCGAACTGTGATTTTTAAACAACCTAAGTGAGCTCTGGTAGCGTAGTGGTTACGAATCAGGCTGTGGGCCGCAAGGTCAGCAGTTCGAAATTATCAGCTGTTCTGTGGGAGAAAGATGAGGCGGTCTGCTCCCGTAAAGATTTACAGCCTCAGAACCCCTGTGTAGGGTCGCTATGAGTCAGAACCGACTCCACAGCACATAACAACAACAACAAGGACTCCCCGTGGCCTAACCAGCACACCAACAAGAACACAGCACAAGTCCAGTTTCAGAAGAAGTAAAGAATTCGCCTGAAACTCTTAACAAGAGCAAACAGAACAGGAAGGAGCTCAATTCCTGGGCCTGGGGATTAGTCTCAGGAGCCAAAGAAAAGGCTGATTGCCAAGACCACCAAAGGCAGCAGATGCTGCTCTACTCAACCAGTGTTCCTGGAAGCCCCCTGACTGAACAGAGAATGCATCCAGCCCAAAAGCCTAAGAGAGCTGGTTAAGTGGCCTCTGGTACAGGGTTTGAAGGAGTCCTGGTGGGGTGCTGTGGGAGAAAGCGCTGGACCACAAGGTCGGCGGTACAAACTCACCAGCCGCTCCTTGGAAACCCTATACAGGGTTGCTATGAGTTGGAACTGACTCGATGGCACTTAACCACAACAACAAACGGGCTGAAAATTTCCTGGGTGGAACAAACCATCTGTTCTCAACTAACAAGCAGAAGACTGGTGTATCAGGTCCACTCATAGCACCACGGAAGGCCTGCCAATCCACTTCCGTAACTCTACAGAACTCACTTTTACTCCATAGTATAAGGGGTTGCCATACATCAGGGTCAACTCAGAGTCAGTGAGTTAGCATGATTGTGGGTGGCAGGAGCTGAAACCAGGACATTTTCAATCACACGCATGTGAAAATTGGACAGTGAATAAGAAGGTAGAAGAACTGACCATCTGAGTTGTGGTGTTGGAGAAGAATTCTGAAAGTCCCACAGATTGCCAGAAAAACAAATAAATCTGTGTTGGAAGAAGTGCAGCCAGAGTGCTCCTGAGAAGGCACGATGTTGAGACTTTGTCTCTCATACTTTGGATATATGATCAGAAGGGACCAGTCTCTGGAAGTTTCACATTATGCTTGGTAAAGTGGAGGGTCAGCAGAGAGGAGGAAGGCCCCTAACGAAATGGATTGGCACAGTGGCAGCAGCGATGGGCTCAAGTGTATCAGTGATTGTGAGGTGGGCACAAGACTGGCAATGGTACGTTCTATTGTACATAGTGTCTCAGTTAAGTCGCAACCGACTCGACGACCCCTAACAATGACAACAACAAGAGGCTAAGAAGGTGGAGGGCAAGAAAGGAAGACCAGATCCATCGTCCTCTCAGTGCCTACAGCCACCACCCGGAACCAGCTTTGTCCACTCTTTTCCTGGGCTCCATTCTCTAGAGGGTCTTCAAAACTAGCTCCACTCTTATTCAACCCTGTTTCCAGACACAATTCTTACCTCGGAGCAAGGCTGACCACTTCTGAGCACCAGAGCAAGCTTGTTTAGGAGGGTCTGTGCCTTAGTCCCTTCTGTGTACCCCTAGTATCTGGCGACATGCTCCACTGTGAAGCACCTTGTCCACAAGGGAGAGGAGCTACCCATCAAGTGACCCTGACAGACAGGACAAGTCACTGAGCTCTTCACATCTAACACTGCAAAGTCAACTGCTCAAATTAGTTCCAACAGGGTCTAAAATTATCCGTCAAATTCATGAGCTGGAAGGCAAGAGGAAACTCCAAACAAAGACGGCGAGGCAGACACACAAGAAAGGGAGAGTGTTGGCGCTGATAAGGTGAGCCGCGGTGCTGAGTCAGGTGCTGAGTCAGGTCACCCTCACTGTCATTTCACGTTCAGATCCCTGCAGCTCCCCCAAGGAGGTAGCACAGAAGGGCTTGTTCTACATAAGGAAAGGGGGAACTGACACATGGGGAGCAGTAAAAAAAACTGCAACCAACACTATGGAGAGACCTCATGTGTGTGTCAGTGTGTCAGGGAGGCTGCAGAATGAAAGGTGATGGGTGGAGAACACAAGAATTTAGAAGAAAATAATTAGAATACAATCTGGAAACAACACCTTTGGCAATAGAGAACACAAAGTAAATTTGAGGTTTTGACCCATGGAGGTAAACATCACCTGACTCTCACCAAACATAAAGCTCAAAATTAATATGACTTTACATTCAGCACCTGTGAATTTACAAACGCTTCTAAAGACACTACATCATTTGCTTTACACAACCACCCTAGGAGGGAAGCAAGGAAGTTCTGAGGGAAGTGAAGCTCAGTCGTTTCATGATGTCACCCAGCTAAGGTAGAGCTGGGACTCCACCCAAGTTTTCTGACTCTAAGCTCAACACTTAACTGTAATTACAGAAAAGGAAATCACAGTAACAATTAACACAGAGAAATCCAAACTCAAAGAGAGAGAGAGAGAATTCATATTATCTCAGGACTATACAGATTATCCAGCCAAACAGATGAAAGAATTCTCAGATGTGTTTCCCGAGATGATGATGATGGTGATTTTCAACTACTCATCTTTTCAGTTAAAAATAAACTGCAGGTCTGTCTATAACTTGCTGAAAAACTGTGCCTCTGGGAAGCCAGAAGCAGAAAAGACAAGAAGGGAGTTCCTATTCTGGATCCGCAGGTAGAAGAAATTAAATGTCACTCCCTTATTTAAACTCCTTCTGCAGCGTCCACTGCTTTTGGAAGCAATTCTAAATTCCTTAGGTTAGCCCCCCAAAAAAAATAAAACCCAAGCAAGCCCACTGCCAGGAGTTGATTCAGGCTCATAGCAACCAGAACAACAAAGGCCCACGTCTGTCTTTGGACCAACTAGTATTTCCACACAAACAGCAGACAATCCCACCACCAGACAGGGCCCCTGCCCTCAACAGTGCTCAAGGAGGACACGCCAAATAATTACATCAATATCTACACCATCTCTGACACCTCACCACATCTACCCCTCATTACCTTTGTCTCTGACTATCTCCCATCCTATGCCTTGGTCATACTGACTATTTTGGGGTTCCCTGTGGAGATTATGAAGGAGTCCTGGTGGTGTGAGAGGTTAGACATTAGATACCTAACCAAAAAGTCGGAGGTTCAAACCTGCCAGCAGCTCTACAAGATAAAGGTAAGACCATGTGCTCCTGTGGAGACTTCATGTCTCAGAAACCCAAGGAGCAGTACTATCATGTTCTCCAGGGTTGTCGGAATCGACTCGATGGCTTGGGAATGCTGTGGCTCTGTAAGATAAGCACTGGACTACAAACCACAAGGTGGTTGGCTGGAGCCCATGAGCAGCTCTGCCTGAGAGAGATGAAGCTTTCTGCTCCTGCCAAGAGTCAAAGGCTCAGAGACCCTACAGGGTAATTATGAGTTGGAGCAAATTCAATGGCACCTAACAACAACAATGGTCTACCTACTGGCGGTAGACAGTACTTTTCTGGCCCAAACGCCTAATTTCCTCCAAGAGCTCAGGGCCCATCCTCGAGGGAACCGTCCCCCTGAGCCCGATCTCCCAGCTTCTGTGTAAGTTGGACTTCGTCTGTGCTAATATCCTCATAGCACCAACTGTGATCCGTGGTCAACACCTCTTCCCACCTGTCTCCTTCCCAAGTCTGGAGTCCCTTGCAGCGGAACCCTCTCTTTGAGAAGTCTGAGTCCCCACCGAGTGTGTTCAAGCAATCAACAAGTAAGATCTGCTTGCTTATAAAATTCTCTGGAATGGGGATAGGACTCTTGTGATTCAATAGAGAATAATTGCTATCAGTACTGACTGTGAGTGTTGGAAATGTACAGGTAGATGTTTTGTAGCAAAAGGAGGGGAATGGTTGATTTTGCAGTCCAGATGCGGAGGACCCTGGGACCATCAATGGAGAAGAGCGGAGAGTGGGACCCTACCCAGAGAAGCAGTGATGCCAGAGATGGAGGCAGAGATGATGACATGGAGAGATGGAGCAGCTGGGGACTCTAGACACAGAGATGGAGAGAGGCTGTGTGCTGATGACTTGGGGGCAGGCTTGTAGAGTAAATGATTGTATATTCCTAAATGGTTCAGTGTACCCACAAAAAAGACAAAATATTCTAAATAAATGGTGAGAAATTCTGGCATTTCCCAATAAAAGTGGATAACCATCTTATTCAATGAATTAACACCAGGATATTTGAAAGCGGTGAGGAAACTATAATTTTTTAATCCTTCCAATTCAACCCTATGGCTCAGAATTAAATACTGTATGAATCAAATTTAAGCACAGCTTTTGTTACTAAGAATGGGAAAGAAGGTAATAACCACCTTCTCAGGTAAGCTTATTTGGGCATATCCAAAAACAGCAGAGTCCTGCTGAAGTGCTGGACACCTCAAGGTCAGTTTGAACCACAAGGTTCAGAAGCTATGCAGGGTCACTATGAATCAGGACGGACTTGACGGCACTTAACAACAACAGAGAAATACAAAATAAACACCCTATGAAAGGCATCATAATTTCCAAGGAAGAACGTTCATAGATTTTTTTTTTTAATTCTTATTTCTACATTATCCTATCAACAGAAAATGTCTTACTCAAAATTTCTGAAAATTTTTAAATGTTTGGTTAGTTACACTGAAACAAACATTTCAGTCAAGCAGTGTGTGAATGCTATACATGGATCAAGGGAAAAAAGATTTATAAATATTAATCCCCGAAATGGGCGCTGTAAGTTTTAGTTACATCTTTAGAGAACTAGAAGAGGAAGGTAGTACATCTGCTGAGGGGGAAAAAAAACCCCTATGTTTCCAACCTCCACGTGGGAATCGGAGTTTCTCCAGAACACAGTTAACACTGACTCCACGCCCATGAGGTATCACAAAGAGTCACAAGATGGGAAAGAGTGGGTCCCCAGCCGATGTGGAACTCCTGGTCCAAGAGGGGAAAGTGACCAGCGAGACAGGTGCTGTGGGGGAGGCAAGAAGGAGGGATTGTGCAAGCAGGCACACAGAAGAGAATGTTCCGTGCTACCGGTGGAAAGGGCACACGATTGTGCAGCTGTGCCCTGGACACGGGCATCCAGCCCAGGGGTCAGGCAAGCTGCAGTCACGCCTGCACATCCCTTCCTGTGTGTGTAATGCTTCCCAGGCAAAAGACCCTTTACCTAAATCCTGAAGGTGATTTCACTATGGGCAACAAAGAAAGGGGGAGGGGCAGTAAGCCTTTCAGCTCAGACACAGCTGGGAACTGCAAGTCTAGCTGCCCACAGTCTCGTTGCCCACCTGGCAGATTGGGTAAGAGACCCAAGCAGCAAACAGATGAAGAAGAACGACTCCATAGGAGAAGATGGAAGTGCTGGGAGGTGGTTCTAAAGCCAGTGGAATGTGGGGTGGGGGAAAGAGTGAGGAGGTTTGGCCCTCTGGCGGGAATGAGTAGCTGTGAGGGATGGGGCTGATGCACAGGGATAAAGGCCAAGCAATGGACCAACTTCAACTGTTTCCAAAGTCATCCCAAGCATCAACAGGTCACTTAATATGGTGCTCATTATAAAGGGAGAGAGGGTTAACTTCAAAGATGTGGAAAATATTTAGAAAAATTTAAACAAATAGTCTTTAAACAGAACTAGCTCTGGCAGCATAGTGATTATGAGCTGGGATGCTAAGCTCAAGGTCAGCAGTTCGAAACTACCAGCCACTCCCTGGGAGAAAGATGGGACTTTCCGCTCCCGTAAAGATTTCCAGGTTCGGAAACCCTATAAAGGGTCGCTATGAGTCGGAACCGACTCCACGGTGCATCACCACCAACAGCAGCAGCATAACACTGCCATTGAGGTTAACTTTAAAGCAGCTCCTAGTTTAGCCGATATATATACCAGTGTGCATTATGGCTGAGATCATACTCACAGGAACCTCATCTCATCCTCTGCAAGCAAAATTCTTAGGAAGACAAAACAGGCTTTTTCTAAAGCTTTTCTTAAAAAAATACTAGACCAAACTGCGCTGAGATGATACCAGTTAAGCTACTAAAACCCCACAATCGATGTGGTCTCACATCATTTTAAATATGCATCGCTTTTAACCCAGCAATTGTGCACCTAAGAATTTACTATAGGGAAATTAACCAGACATGAACTGAAACATACACATTCCAGGGATGCTCAGCTTGCCACTTTTGTGAGGACTGAAAACTATACAATACTATGAGATCAGTTCAATAAATTGTGCTATTGTCAGCCAGTGGAACACAGAGCAATCATTACAAAGATGTGGCTTTCATCTCCACATCTCGACTCTCTCTGTCTGGCGATGGGGCATACAAACCCTCGCCCTGACATGACAAAAAAAAAGCATAAAATATCAAGACTTTATATTTATTGACCTGGAAAGAGGTCCAGTTCACACATGAGGTGTGTAACATGATTCTAACGTCAACTTCAACTCTTGTTTCACAGTGTGATTGTCTGTGTGGGAAAATGCTGGAGGAAACCACCAATTTTGTGAAGTGCTTGCTATCTTTGGGTAGAAGGAATGTTTGCTTCTCTCCTAATTGTGGCACGGTGGGATAATGTACTGGACTGCAAGGGTGCTCTGAACCACAAGGTCAGCAGTTCAGACTCACCAGCCATCCTTGGAAACTCAACACAGGGTCGCTATGAGTCTGAAATGACTCAACAGCGCTTTAACAACAATAACAATGCTCTGGAAGTCTACAAATAGTCTATGTTACTTATAAATCAAAGAAAGGCACTGAATATACACATACAACAGGTGCTTTAAAAAAAGTCTGTGGAAAAAATTCAAAATCTTTCCACACCATTTAACAAATTTTTCAAAGCCCCTTCATATGAGCATGTTTGTCCATATCTTTAATCTCAGAATTCAAATGCTATGAAATAAGAAGTTCCCTATGCTAGATTCTGAGGAGGGACATTTCTAAATCGGAAGCTTCACGAGTCCGTAGGAGCTTTAGTATTAAAGGAATTCACAAATACAGAAAACTTAAATAAAATTTTTAGTAGACTTTTAATAGTTTCAAAATAGATTTCCTTACCTTTTCCAGGGCTAAGATTCTGGTCTATAAAGACCTTTAGTTCTCCATTGGCTTCAATTAGACCGGCCTGCAAAAAATAAATACTGGTTTATAGATATAATACCTAAAAGAGCTACAACCTACTAATGGTTGTTTATAAGTCATCCTGGCCAAGCGGCAGGCATAAAATACACTCTTAAAAAGAAAAAAAGGTCACCATATTCAGTGCCTTTAAAATGCAAATAAATTTTTCTTCCAAAAAGCAACTTCTGAGAACCCCTAGGTTGGCTTGTAAAGCCAACGATCAATCAGCAAATACCGTCCGCCCGGAGCCCAGCACAGCTTCAGTTAAGACATCCTGGGTAGCAGAGGAATCCAGTTGTTACACTTAGAGGATAAATAACTCAGTGGATAATCAGTATATAGAAGATCAGTGAAGATGTTATAGTCTTTAAAATTTAGACCTTAAGATAAATAGAAATACCACTTTTAACTTATTAAGTCAGCAAATTTATTTCAATAGGTAAAACTAAGGATTGGCAAAAGTCAGGGAGGACAAGCACTTATTATAGCTTAAGATTAGGTCCAGGACAAGCACCTTGGCCACACTGTTGGACTCCATCATTTCTCACCTCTGTCGGTCTTTTTAAGGAGCAAAGCGGGTGCAGCCAGGTTTTTTTCTTTTTTGGGGGGGGGAGACGGAGATGGGGAAGGATAGAGAAAAGGTGGAGAGCCAGGCACCACTGGGGGCTTGCTGTGCATCTCTGCCCTTACTTACTGCAGGACAAGCTAAGTACCTGGCATCTCCGATGGTGTCCCCATCTCATAAACTAGGGACAGTGCTAGTACAAGGTCCCTCCAAGGATGAACCACAACCACAGAGCAGATGCCCAGCACAGCAGTAACTCACATCACCACACAAAGGCGCCCACACACACACTCACTGTGGCAATCCGCTGCTGCTGTTGTCAAGTGTCATCAAGTTCGTTCTGACTCACAGGGACCGGATATAGGGTTTCCGAGGAATGGCTGGTGAGCTTGAACCACCAACCTTGTGGTTCAAACTGACCTGGTGGTCCTGTGCTTACCCTACACTGCCACCCACACCAGGGTTCTTGGCAAGCTGTAATAGCCAGAAAATTACAGGAAATGTAAACATCTGGTGGCGTACTGGTTACGTATCGGGCTGCTAATCTCAAGGTCGGCAGTTTGAAACTACCAGCTGTTCCATGTTTACAGGCTCGGAAACCCCATACAGGGTCTCTAGGAGTCGGAATCAACTCCACGGCACATAACAACAACAACAAACATCTACAGGGAAATGATTATCCTACGCAATATTAAAAAGTGAGAAAATGTTACTGACAATGGAAAATGTTCACAATATAATGCTAAACGGAAGGCATATAAAAACTGTACATTGTACAAGTCACATGCTAAGCCCATTACTATTGTGGAGCTGATTGTGACTCATAGCGACCTTATAAACGGTAAAAGTATCCCACAGGGTTTCCATAGCTACAATCTTGACAGAAGCTGACTGCCGCATCTTTCTCTCACAGAGCGACTGGTGCATTTGAACTGCCTACCTTTTGGGTAGCAGTTCAGCACTTAGTCACTGAGTCACCAAGGCCCGACAATGTACATCCAAAACAAAACAAAACCCGTCACCGTGGAGTCTGTTCTGACTCACAGCGACCACGCACAGGGTTTCCAAGGCTGTAAATCTTCACTGGAGCAGAAAGCCTTATCGTTCTCCTGTGGAGCAGCTGATGGGACTCAAACTGCTGACCTTGTGGCTAGCAGTCCAGAGCTTACCATACAGCAGTAACAAGTCGGTTCCGACTCACGGCGATCCTGTACAGAGTTTCCGAAGCTGTAAATCTTTATGGGAACAGAAAGGCTCATCTTTCTCCTGCAGAGCAGCTGATAGATTTGAACTGCTGACCTTGCGGTTATCTGTCCAGTGCTTATCCAACAATACAACCAGAGCTCCTTCACAATACAAAATGAAAGGTACATGTGCTTCTGCAAACAAATTTAAAATGACCTGATAGAAATTACCCAAAACGTCTCTAAGGTTTTGAACTATTGATTTATTTTCTTCTGTTTTCTAGACACAAATGTACTGGTAGTAGCCAGTTTTGTGTGATAACTCTCCCCTGTTTAAGCAAGGACTCTCTTTTATTTCTCTCTCTCTCTTCACTCTAAAATTGATCAAACATGCAATCAAGATGCACTGATAATTACTGATGACTGGATTGCAAAAACTGGAAACAAAAAGGAAGAATCCATAGTTGGAAAATATGGCTTTGGTAATAGAAAAGATGCTGGAGATCGCATGATAGAATTTTACAAGACCAGTGACTTATTCACTGTAAATACCTTTGACTATATTCCTGGACCTCACCTCACTTCTGTGGCATACACAGAAATCAAACTGACTACATCTATGGGAAGAGATGATGGAGAAGTTCAATATCATCAGTCAAAACAAGGCCAGGGACAGACAGTGGAACAGACCATCAATTACTCATATGCAAGTGCAGGCTGAAGTTGAAGACAATTAAAACAACTCCACAAGAGCCGAAATATGACTTGAGTGTACCCCACCTGAATTTAGAGACCATCTCAAGAAAAGATATGATGGATTAGATACTAATGACCAAAGACCAGAAAAGTTGTGAGATGACATCAGGAACGTCATCATGTGAAAACTTCTTAGATATTACCAAACATCTTAAAGCAATGAGCAGCTGGGCCTGGGGGAACCATGGTCACCTGGAATAACAGAGTCCACAAAGGTAATGTTCTACATTCTGCTTTGGTGAGGAGCATCTGGGAAATGAAAAGTCATCAGTGGTCATCTAAGGGGCAGGTACTGGTCTCTCCATGTGCAGAAGAAAGAAGAGTGATGAGAATTGAGATGCTTGGGATCAATGAGTCCAACGAACTAATGGGACATGTGACCATCAGTCTCCATGACTCTGAGGCCTGAAGAACTAGCTGTTGTCCAGCTAACACTACCAACTGCTCCGAAAGGGATCACATTATGGATGTTGTTTTTGTTAGGTTCCACTGAGTCATTGCCAACTCACAGCGACCTTATGCAGAGTTGAATGGAACACGGCCCAATTCAGGAACCTCACCTGCTGTTGCCACACTTCAGTCCATTGATGCTGCCACTTGGCCACATGATGGATAGAGGGGCAGAAAATGTGGACCAAAACTCATTTAAAAAAACCCAAAAAAACACCAGGCTTATAGATCAGAAAGAGACTGGGAAGAGCCTGAGACTAGGGCCATCAACCGTCCTTCAGGTGTGGAATGGAACTCAACCTTGTAGCATATGTGGGGTGGACAACAACACTAGAAATGTATGCTCACTATCAATGAGAAGCGATCAGTTATGCAAAGTCGAAAGAGTAACGTGTACCTAAGGACAAGGGTGAGAAGGGATGAGAAGGTGGATGGAATGGAGGTGGGAACCACAGGGAAAAAGCGAGATCACTGTTGTCATTGAGATGAAACAAAGTAGAAAATTTGTTGAATGTAAAACTGATGATCTTTTCTGTAAACCTTCACTCGATAAAAAACTGTAATAATAATAATGAAAACAAAAAACAACATCATGAAGAAAGCAACAGGTCATTAGAACGATCAGGGGGAAAAAAGAAAGGACCAAAACGGATGTCAGAAGAGACTGTGGGACTTGCTCTTGCACGTAGAAAAGCTAAAACAACTGGCAGAAATGATGGAGTAAAAGAGCTGAACAGAAAATTCCAAAGGGCAGCTCGAGAAGACAAAGTTAAATATAATGAAATGTTTAAAGACCTATAGAACTAAGACGGAAGAATACACTCAGCATTTCTTAAGCTGAAAGAACTGAATTAAACATTCAAGCTTCCAGCTGCAATATTGAAGGACACTGTGGGCAAACTACTGACTGGCACGGGAAACATCAAAGGACACACTGGAAGGAACACAGAGCGCGTCACTGTTCAAAAAAAAATTGGTCAACGTTGAGTCACTTTAAGACATAACATATGATCAAGCACCGATGATACTGAAGGAAGAAGGCCAAGCAGTACTGAAGGCACTAGAGAAAAACAAGGCTCCGGAACAGACTAGAAATGGACATGTTCCAGCAAACTGATGCAGTGCTGGAGGTACTCATTGGTCTATGTGAAGAAATTGGGAAGGTGCTACCTGCCCAACTGATTGGAAGAGATGCTTATGTGTGCCCATTCCAAAGAAAGGTGAGCCAACGGAATGCAGAAACCATCAAACACTATCATTAATATCACATGCAAGTGGTATTTCAAAAAGGTAATTCAAAAACGGTTGTAGCAGTACATCGACAGGGAGCTGCCAGAAATCCAAGTCATATTCAAAAAGAAGAGTTGGAACAAGGACTATCATTCTGGCATCAGATGGATCCTGGCTGAAAGCAGAAAATACCCTGAAAGAAGTTGACTTGTACTTTATTGACTATGAAAAAGCAATTTACTAAGTGGATCATGACAAAATATAAATAACATTACAAAGAATGGGTATCCCAAATACTAACTGTACGCATGAGGAACCTGGACCAAGAGGCGGTCATTAGAATAGAACATGAAGATGGTAAATGATTTAAAAGCAGGAGGTGTGTGTCAGGGTTGTATCCTTTCACCAGACTTATTCAAGTTGTGTACCGAGCAAATAATCCAGACAGCTGGATGAGGTGCAGCATATGGAAGAAGAACATGGCATCAGGATTGGTGGACAACTTCCAGGAAACTTGCAACATGCAGATGACACAACCTTGTGAAAACAAAGAGGATTTGAAATACGGATGAAGATCAAAGACCACATTCTTTAATATGGATTTCTTTACATCACTGTAGAGAAAACGACAATCTTTACAAAGGTATCAATGATAAATGGAGATAAGATTGAAATTGTCAAAGACTTCAATTTGTTTGCATCCACTATCAGTGTGCAAGGAAGCAGTCACTCAAGAAATCAAACTAAGTATTGCATTAGGCATATCTGCTGCATATTCCTGTTAATGAGTACTTTCAAGAAAAGTTGAGGACTAAGGTGGCCCAAGCCATGGTATTTTTAATTGCTTCTGTGTTAAAAGTACAGCCAGAGTATTACTTAGAAGCGAGGACAGTTAGACTTCATCTCTCATACTCTGGTGGACATATTATCAGGAGGGACCGATGCCTAGAGCAGGACAACGTGCTTGGAAAAGTGGAAGGGTCAATAAAAAAGAAAAAGACCCCCACAAGATGGACAGACGGAGCGGCAGACATAACCACCACCATGCGACTGGCACAGAACCAGGCAGTGTTTCATTCGACTGTGCACAGTCGCTATGACTGGCAACCGAGTCGACGGCACCTGACATTTGATTTGAATATCAGTATTACTATTACCATCATCTGATTGGGTAAATATTTACAAAGTTAACACAGCCACTGGAAAGACAGTTCAAGTTGGTATCTGTCAGATCTACCGTCTTCTCAGTTGCTCAAAGTCAACTCCAGGCCGGAGCCACACAGATCGCTCCCGATGCAATCTACTTTTTCCCTGCCACAACCCCGCGTTTTATGAAGGCCACAGAAATAACCCTCTACCGTCACTAGTTTATGATCTGTGTTTGCCACTTCAATGAATGAATCCATGCTTGGAAAAATCAACTCAAGGAGCTCTGGTACGAATCAGGCTGTGAACCTCAGGGTCAGCAGTTCGAAACTACCAGCGGTTCCATGGAAGAAAGAGGAGGCTTTCTGCTCCTGTAAAGATTTACAGCCTCAGAAACCCTGTGCAGGGTCACTATGAGTCGGAACTGACTCCACGGCACATAACAACCACAACAACAACAAAAATCGACCTAACTGGGAACTGGAGGCAGAAAACTGGCCTTCCACTAGTCGGTGCAACTAAACCAAGTACTGGCTCCTCTCCCGTGGCAGCAGAAATGTGCTATTTTTAATCTTGTAGAAAACACCATAAGGTTAGTATCTGTTTACTGTGTTAAGCTACCAGCTGAATCAAAGCAAGGACGAGCTTGGCATTCTAGGGCTTTCCACTCCCCACCTCCCATAAAACGAAGGAGAAAAAGGTTGGGGAAATGCACCCCACTACAAACAACTCCACCCTCAGGAACCCCACTGCGATCCTGTCTGCACGCTTGCATAACAAAACAGTGACTTTTATTTACTATCTGAAGACACAGGTGCTTCCAAGAACAATGTAAATAAATCATCTACGGTCAGAATGGAAATGCACTGGCAGCTTGACAGAAGCCGTTGGCTTCGTGACATGCCCAGCGCTTATACGGACACTATTTAAGTGCGTAATAAATCCCCGTTTCTAAAGGTGACCAGCAAAGTCGCAAAGGAGCGGCGCAGCTGCCAGGCTGGCTGGGCTGCTGTGCTTCTCCATCTTACTTCCCGAATTTCTGCATTCTGCCTTCGCACTGATAACGAAAATCTCAATCACGCCCATCTTCTCAGACCCAGGAAATTAAAGTACCAGAGCACACACACACAAAACAAACCTTTCTGGTAGTAGAATACTTTCCTAAGAGCTGTATAGGAAGGCATATGTACAGCTTAGGTCAATATTAATAAAATTGACTTATAATCTCCAAGGGTACACAGCCCCTGGTGGGACTGCAGTAGACTCAGGCTTTGGTAGCCTGGTACGTCCTCTCCCTTCTTCTAGATACGGCTTCTCCTCTTCCTTCATGTCAGTCACCTGGTTCTCGCTGGAGCTGCCAACTTAGTTGGTCCAGGAGTGGGCCAAACAGGGTCCTTCATGCGAGGCTAGGATGAAGAGCACATTCGTTCTTTATAAGCCTCAACTGTTCTATGAAGGTCAAGAGCAATTAGAAGACACATGGGCCAAGAAACAAATGAAGCCATTTGGTAACGGGAGAAGCAAAAGATGCGAAGAGACAGACAAGTACCACACGAAGAGACAGTGGTATCTGGTTCCAGCGGTATCTAAGAACAAACATCATTTCTGTTCCTGGATTTCAGAACTCTCCTTAAAGTAAATTCTTCTTAACTTACACTGGTTAGAATGATGTTTCTAACCTGAGGAGTCAAAAAAGAACCTAAAAGGAAAACGGACCTAGAATTGAGACATCTTCAACCATGGTTTACTAATTCCATTAATTACACATGGGGATCAAGTCGGGGCTTGATCCCAAATAACCACCCATAGTGTGTGCTTTTCTCATTCATGCTTCTGTTTCCTCCCATGAGAATCACTTATTTCATAGGTAACCATGTCATAAGGTAAAAATGGAGATTTTTTTTTAAAGCAGGGTTTTTTCAGCACTGATACTGCTGACGTTTGGGGCCCAATACTTTTTGTCCTTCATTGTAGGATGTTTAGCAGCACCCTGGCCTTAACCCACTAAATGGCTGGTACCACATCTAGTTCCCAATTATGGCAACCAAAATTATCTCCAGGTATTTGCCCAGGAAGGAGTCCTGGTGTGGCGCTGCGGGCTAATGCACTGGACTGCAAAGTCAATTTGAACTACAAGGTTGGTGGTTCAGGCTCACCAGATGCTCCATGGAAATCCTTTACAGGGTCGCTATGGGTTGGAAGCAACTCAACGGCACTTAAAAACAACAACAAATTTGCCTGGGAGGGTGCGGGGGTGTCAACCTGGTTTCTGAGACTATACTACCTCTAAAAGAAAAAAACTGTCTTCAGCGCTTCCTGAATAAACAGACACCTGCCAATATTCACAATTCTAATTTTCAATTTAAAAGATGAAGCTTGTTGCTGTTAAGTGCTGTCGAGTTGGTTTTGACTTATAGCGATCCTAGGAGCTTCCAAGGAGCTGTCGGTGGGTTTGAACCACCAAGCTTGTGATTAGCAGTCCAAGCACTTCTTCTACAGTGCCACACATGAGACTTAGAAGACAGGAAGTGTGACCTAAAAGGAAATCAAGAACAGAGTTGGTTACTGCGGCTGCTCTGAATAGTTGAAGCTGTCTCCACGAGGTTCGGTTAGTTACTAGCTAACCCCACCACCAAGAATTATACAAGCAGAGAAATGATCTCTATTTCATAACACAATGTCAAAATCACAAAGGAAACGCAAGCCTTCCTTTCCACAAAGGAAATTAGAAAACAAAAATACCATTTACAACCTTTTTGTCCCAAGATCAACTGAAGAACAGAAATGTAAAACATTTCTACAAACAGTGGTGGGTAGTGACAGACTGGTTTTATCAAGACAGAACCTTGAGGTATGCTTCTACTGCACTTGAACTGACAGAACCAGGACATGGCTGAAGGTAGGGCCGAGGTGGCCAGCCTCCAAGACAGCTCCCCCTCTGCTAGCCTCCCAGGGCTCAGGGCTCAGGCCTCAGGGCTGGCCTCTGTACTCAACAGGCGGCTATGGAGAAGCTGGGGTGTGACTTTTGAGACTACGTTGTTCCTTGTCCTCTCGGATCATAGTAGACATGTTGTGAGACTACTCTACTCAAGTCTACCTGGTAGAGAACCAAGCTCTCCTGTCCACAGGTGAACCATCTTTGAAGCCAATACCCCAGCCACCAGCCAGCCTTCAGATAACCTCACTCCACGCTGACTGCACCCCAGGAGAGATCTTGGGACAAAACTTACCAGCTAAGACACTCCGCAAATTCCAAATCCACAGAAAAAGTGTGAAATAATAAATACTTTTATTTATCACTCTAAGCCACTAAATTTGGGGGGTCACTTGTTTCATAGTGATGGAAACAATTCCTTAACTGTGGTTAAGGAATTTTTCTAAAGCAAAAGAAAAGGTGTTTTTATAGTACAGGAATGGAGGATACTGGGACCATTCACTGGAGAAGAGCGGGAGCGGTGTGTGAGACCCTATTCAGAGAAGCGGGGATGCCAGAGACGGAGGCAGAGATGATGACGCTGACAGACAGAGCGGCTGGGTACTCTGGATTCAGAGAGGGAGAGGGGCTGTGTGCTGGTGCTGACGGCCAGGTGTGCTCTTTGGTTGTTTGAATGACTGTACATTCCTGAGTGCTTTGATGTACATCCAAAAAAAAAAAAACAATGGGGGGTGGGTTGGGGGGTGGAATACCATCAAATACTGTTGAATGATGATGCACGGAAGGGATTGTAATCATTACAATGAAACGAAATACGATAGGATAAGTGTAAAGCGAGGATGATCTCCCGTATAAACTCATATAATTCACAATAAAAACTTTAAAAAATAATAATAAATGGAAAAGAATAGATGTTTTTCTTCAGCCTGGTAGTTGTTGGTATTAGGTGCTGTTGAATCAGTTCCAACTCATAACGACCCAAAGCACAAAGAATGAAACACCTGCCCGGTCCTACATCATCCACACAATCATGTGACATCTGAGTTCATAGCTGCAGTCCCTGTGCCAATTCATCTAATTGGGGGGGTCTTCCCCTTTAGCACCGACCATCTACTTTACCAGGCATGAAGTCCATTTCCAGGCACTAGTTCCTCTGATAACATATTCAAAGCATTGAGAGGAAGTTTGGTCATCTTCACATCTGAGAAATATACTGGCAACACTTCTTCCAAGACAATTTTGTTTGTTCTTCTGGCAATTCATGGTACTTTTAATATTTTTCACCAATTGTTGTTAAGTGCCATCAAGTCGATTCCGATCCATAGTGACCCTGTGTAGGGTTTCCGAGGAGTTGCTGGTGAGCTTGAACCGCCGACCTTGCAGTTCAAATGGCTTTGCAGTCCGGTGCATTAACCCACAGCGCCACCGCACCAGGACTCCATCTAGACTCCCTAGAATTAGCAGTTCAAACGGCTTTGGAGTCCGGTGCATTAACCCACAGCGCCACTGCACCAGGACTCCATCTAGACTCCCTAGAATTAGCAGTTCAAACGGCTTTGCAGTCCGGCGCATTAACCCACAGCGCCGCACCAGGCCTCCTTTTCACCAATACAGCAGCTCCAATGTCTTCTTGGGTTTTCTTATTCGTGGCCCAGCTTTCATATGCATATGAAGTGATTGAAAGAAAATACCATGACTTGGGTCAACTGCACCTCAGTTCTCAGAGCGACATGTTTTCTCTTTAATACTTAAAAAATAGTCTTTTGCAGCAGATCTGCCCAATGCAATATGCTCTTTGATGTCTTGACTGCAGCTCCCAATAGTATTGATTGGAGATCCCAGTATAATGAAATCCATGACATCTTCAATCTTTTGTTTTATTGTTGTTGTTAAGTGGCCTAGAGTCAGTTCCAATTCATAATGACCCTGTATTGGATTTCCAAGGAGCGGCTGGTGGGTTTGAACTGTCAACTTTGTGGTTAGCAGTCCAGTACTTATCCAACAGCGCCATATCAGGACTCCTGTTAAATGCTGTTGAGTCGGTTCCAACTCATAGTGTTGTAAGGTTTCTAATGAGCAGCTGGTAGACTCGAACTGCCTACCTTGTGTTAGCAATTCAGTGCTTATCCTCCAGCACCACACCAGGACTCCAATATAGTGATGGTGGTTTGCCGTGGAGTCGGTACCAACTCACAGTGACCCTGTACAGGGTTTGTGAGGCTGTAAATCTTTACGGGAGCAGAAAGCCTCATCTTTCTCCTGCGGAGCGGCTGGTAGTTTTGAACTGCTGAGCTTGAGGTTAGCAGCCCGATTTGTAACCACTACGTTACCAGAACTCCTTAGGGCTCCAATATAGCAATTCTCAAACATTTTTTCTAATGTTGGACCATCCAAATGCACAAGGCATTTTTATTAGAACTTTTCTCACTAAAAAGTGATTGGGGCACAAGGTGGGTGGAAAATGGGGAGGAGACACAGTACACTGCTTATCAAAGGTCCCTCTCACCCCTTTAAGTCTTGGTGTGGCACTGTAGGGTAATACAATGGACCACAAAGTCAATGGTTCAAACTCACCACCCACTCCTTGGAAACTTTATACAGGGTTGCTATGAATCGGAACCAACTTGATGGCACTTAACAACAAATATTAGAATTCGTAGTCCTGGTGTTGCACTTTAGGATTAGCACTGGACTGCTAACCACAAAGTCGGGGGTTCAAACCCACCAGCCACTCCTCAGGAACCCGATACAGGGTCGCTATGAAATAGATCTAACTCAGTGACACTTAACAACAATGACATATTAGAATGTGAAGTCCTGGTGTATCACTGTAGGACAAGCACTGGACTGCTAAACCACAGGGTTGGCAGTTCAAACCCACCAATTGCTCCTGGGAAACCTTATGCAGGGTTGCTATGAGTTGTAACCAACTTGACAGTCTTAACATACCAGAATTTTCTGAGTTATTTATGATGAAATGGAATTGAGTATAAAAGCTAGTCTGTCTTGAACCCAAAACCAACGAAATCTGGTTACCCAAGTCAAGGTCTTCAGCCTCATCACCTACAAGAAATGGCTCCTACCCTCCACCCAAAACTGCAGCTTCAACCTTTCCAATTCATTTTACCTTCCTAGAGGGTAAAAGCCCAAAGGACAGCCGAATCCTAAGGAGCCCACTGGTAGACAGCTGTGAGTGAGATACAACAAGAACCAACAAAGCACTGTTGTTGTTAAGGGCTGTCTCATCAGTCCCGACTCATAGCAACCCTGTATAGGGTTTCCAAGCAATGGCTGGTGGGTTTGAACCGCCAACCTTATTTGTGGCCAGCAGTCCAGTGCTTATGCTACAGTGCCACAAATTATTCTCAGTCTTTCCTGAAAAAAATAAATTGCTAGGTTGCTGTTCAAGTCTCATTTGTAGTCGGCAATAAAACAAGTGGGCTTCCCAAGGCGCATGGGCAAACTCCATCATCTTCCAGGTCCATTTTTCCATGAATGTTCAGAAGTCTCCCGGGACATCCACCCGCACTCAGGTTTAGTCAGCCACTCCCCCTTTCCAATCCCAAATTAACACTTGACTCATCATTTATTTCTCAGTGTCATCCAACTTTACAGAAATCTCTTTCCAAGGGCTAGGAATTGACCAAGATAGCTGTTCTTCTTCAGTTTCTGGATGTGATTCCAACAAGAGCCGTAAATGTGGAGAAGGCAACCCTTCTACCCTTCTTCTCTGAAGTCCTGGCGTGGTGCTGTGGGTTAATGCGCTGGATTGCAAAGTCAGTTTGAAGCACAAGGTTGGCGGTTCAAGCTCACCAGCTACTCCTCTGAAACCCTATATAGGGTCGCTATGAGTCGGAACTGACTCAATAGCACTTAACAACAACAAGCCTTCTCCAGTAACTCTACTGTTTTTGCTGTTAGATGTCAGTAAGCCAGCACTTCCTCAAGGTGACCCTATGCTGCCTGGTTCTGCACCATGCCTCTGACAACTTTCTGAAGAAGATGGCCAGGCCTCTCTTCCTAGTCCTTTTTAGTCTGCGGCCTCTACTGGAGCCTGTTCAGCAGAGCAATATGCAAGCCTCACTGACAGACTGCCCATGAGGTGTGCTGACCGGGAGCAGCACCTGGAAGACAAGAATTCTACCACTGACACATCAACCCTAGACAGGTGTAACCAGGTTTCCATTCCTCCCTAAAAACATGAGCAACTGGGCCTACCGCTTCAGATTTCCTGCCACAATGACATAAATATGGAAACAGTTTTCAAACAGGAAGGGTCTGGTTTGTTGCTGTGGGGTAAAGCACTGGACCACAAGGTCGGCGGTTCAAACTCACCAGCCACTCCTTGGAAACAGTCTACAGGGTCGCTCTGAGTTGGCATCGACTTGACGGCACTTAACAACAACAACAAGGTTCTAGGATGTAGGGCTTTCAGGACTAAAGGTGGAAGGTTCTGGGCCTGTCAAGTACCAGTGAGCCAAATGCTGACTTGTCATTATTAATGCAATCAAGCACCTGTCTACTTGTGGAAGGCCTGATACAGAGATCCTTCACCACCTTCCGGAAGGTAACACGGCCTGAGGGGGCCACCTGACAGTCTTTTTAGTACCATCTCCCACCAATTTTTTCATTTTCCTGTAGCTATGGTGTTATACAATAAGCAATGGCCTGCTAACGCCAAAGTTGGTGGTTCAAACCAATCAACCGCTCCTCAGAAGCCCTGTACAAGGTTGCTGTAAGTCAGAACCAACTCAACTGCACTTAACAACTACAACACAGCAAAACAGCAGCCTTGGTGGTACCATGTTTAAAACACTCGGAAGTTAACCAAACAGTCAGCAGTTTGAACCCACCAGAGTCCTCAGAAGAAAGCTGTGGCCACCTGCTTTTGTAAAGACTGCTGGTGTTATTAAGTGTTGTCAAGTCAGTTGTGAATCACAGCTACCCTGTACAGGGTTTCCAAGGATTTAAATCTAAGCGGAAGCAGAAAGCATCACCTTTGTCCCACAAAGCGGATGGTGGACTTGAACCATTAGCATTGTGGTTTATAGTCCAGTGCTTTTAGCGTGCAGCCACCATGTTCCCTCTGTTAGGAACAGTCTAGAAACCCAGGGGGAGCATTCTCTGTTAAGACTCAGAATGGATTCAACTACCATGGGTTTGAGTTTGGTTTATAGCAAAATAGTCTTTATCATGAAGTCATTGGTTTCCTAAGATTGAGTTGAAAATGATTGGTCTTGTCAATTCCTTAAGAAAAAAACAACATTCATTTAACCTTGCCAATCTTCCAATTTCAGAAACAACATATAATGATCATAGAACATCCAACAATCGTATATGGTGGGTGACTGGATGGCTGGATGCTGTCATTGCCATTGTTAAGGGCCTTCGAGTCGGTTCGGATGGATTGATGGATGGATACTGTCATTGTTGTTAAGTACCACTGAGTCAGTTCTGACCAACACAGGGACCCTGTATAGGGTTTCTAAGGAGCAGCCGGTGGGTATGAACCTCCAACCTTGCTACTCAAACAACCTTGCGGTTGGTCCAGTACTTACACCTACAGCGTCACACCAGATGAATGATATATGATGTACTTCTGGTTTGACCACATCGAGCTTTTTTACTAGTCTTGACCCATTTCCTTCCCTATTTTAGTTTGTGTTTCAACACCACTGACGCTTAGATGATAGGACAAGCTCGTGCAACAAACCCTAGTACCCAACCACTGAATTACCCGTTCACGTATAGACTTCTATCAAGTCTAGCCTCTCGGTGATTTTTAGTATGAGATCATTATTTTGAATTTATATTCAGTGAATATTACAAAGCTAACAATTATATAACCACAAATATTGACTTGTAAAAAGTATTAGTAACACCACTCACATAAATCTTTATTCCTTAGGCTTTACAGCAGTCACATCAAAGTGTACATTTTTTTAATTACTAAAATTAAAAAACAAATGGACTGAACCTATTTCCCTACAAAATCTATATACTAAAAAAGATACAAACCTCACCCTCCCATTAAGAAAACTTCAAATATCTAGATACCAAAACCAGTTTCCACCAAGTTGATTGCTAATTAGGAGAACCCCATGTGTTTCAGAACAGAAGGACGGACCACAGGGTTTGACCTTTCAGAAGCAGATCACTACGCTTTTCTTCCTAGGCACCTCCAGGTGGTTTGAACTGCCAAACACTTAGTTAATGGCTAAGTGCTTAACTGTGTGCACCTTCAAGCAGTTACACAGACATAGTATGTCAATATATAATCAAATGGCAAATGTGCTCATTGGCTAAAACAAGCTGATTTTAATTTTTCTTAGAAAAACTATATTCAAGCTTTTTTTTTATTCCTACTTACTGGGGATAAAAATGAAAGCTGATTATACGGCATATAAGAGAGAAATACATGATTAGTAGTAGCAATAACATTACAACACATGTCCTCAACACATTTAACGATGTTAGCAAAAGCGGAACCGATTAAAAATGAGAGCCCTAAAATTACATATGATTATTTCATTTAATTTTGCAAGCCTTACAGAATGCTCAGTTATGACATGCACTAGTTGGAGGGCTTTACAAATGTTAACTCTTTAATGTTTGTGACAGCTTTAAGAGGAGGATTATAACCATTTTACAAATGACCTAGAGAGGTGAAG
Source organism: Chrysochloris asiatica (assembly GCF_000296735.1). NCBI lineage: Eukaryota > Metazoa > Chordata > Mammalia > Afrosoricida > Chrysochloridae > Chrysochloris > Chrysochloris asiatica. Next base: position 24,371,804 of record NW_006408547.1, on the reverse strand, counting down.
TGACTTGCCCAGGGTCACACAACTACCCGGTGTCTGCACAAGACATTCTAATAAACATCTAAGTGGTGACCAGTAACATGACGTCACTGTGTCTGTGAATCCACCTCTCAGACCTGTGTCACCAGAGCCCCTTAGCTAAGACACCTTCAGTATCAGTTTCCTAAGCTCTAAAATCCCTTCCTCAAGCTCTCCACGACTGCAAGTTTGATTCTTTCCCAAACCACCCTCCATCTTTTATAAAGGCACATTGGACATTCGCACTTCTCCCAAGCCTTCCGTGGTGGTGTGGTTCTCATCGCAAACAGGACAAAATGCAAACTCCTAAGGAAGTTAGGCACAGCCCTCCAGGGTCAGACAGCTTGCCTCCGCCTGCGGGCTGCTCCCTCACCCCACGGCTCTTCACAACTGCCCCTGCTCGGAGCCGCAGGCTGTGGCACCAAACATTCAAAATCCCTACCTCACCCTCCCATTATAAAAATGTCAAACCAAATCCAGCTGCCATCAAGTCACCTGCTGTTCATGCCAAGCCCAGAACTCAGCTCGCACCTCCTGCGGGCCAACGCACCCCCAGTCAGCACCATATACTGAGCTCCAAACCTTCCCTGGCCCCAAACAACAGCTAACAATGAACAGTGCAGACTCCGCCCCTGGCCTCTAGGAGCTTGCGGTCATAAGATTGAAAAGGATTTAAGAAAAAAGATACAGCTGTGGATAACAACATGCAAAGGCCACAGAAACATACAAGGACGACTAACCAGCTCAGGTTTATGAGATACAGGGAAACTTTCGGTTTACACTCAAAGGATCCACAAGAGAGAGGAATGAGGTGTTTAACATATTACAACTAGTAAAAGGCCAATAAAACCTAGAGAATCAAAGGTCACTCTCTAAACGTGGCCTTCCCTAACCTTCCTATTCAAACTGCAACCTTTACACTTCCTCTCACTCGCCTTAGTTTTTCTCTCAGCACTTTCTAATTCACCATATAATTGACTTCTTTCTTTTCTATTGCCTACCTCTCCCATTTGAACTGCAAAGGTCGATGGTTCACGCTCACCAGTTGCTCCCTGGAAACTCTATACAGGGTCGCTATGGGTCGAAACAGACTCGAACGCACTTAACAACAACAATTTCTCCCAACTAGAATGGTCCTGGTATGCCATCAAGTTGCTTCTGGCTCATAGTGACCCTGTCTGTAAGGGTGTCCACAGCTGTAAACCTTTATAGGAGCAGAACACCTCATCTTTCTCCTAGGGGTCGCCTGGTGGACTTGAACTGCTGGCCTTGTGGTTATCAGCCCAATGCGGAACCCCCCATAAGCTAACAAATAAGGGCAGGATTTTTTCTTGGCAAGAATACTGCTGAAGCAAGGACCCTACAGTCTACACCCAACAGGCTTACAAGTGAGGTCAAGAAGAAAGGGCCCAGAAGAAAATAAAGACGTTAGGACATACATTTCCTTACCAAGTCCCATAGTAAATCTTTAAGGATTACAGATAATAAAGATCGTTGTCACTACTAATGAACTCTGCCCTTAGAACTCAAAAGAAGCCAGGCATCACCTAAAGAAATGAGGATGGCTATATTCCAATAAAGGAGCTTTCGTAGCGTAGTGGTTACAAACCGGGCTGCGAACCTCAAGGTCAGCGGTTCGAAACCACCAGCTGTTCCGCGGGAGAAAGATAAGGCTTTCTGCTCCCGTAAAGATTTACAGCCTCGGAAACTCTGTACAAGGTTGCTATGAGCCGGAACCGATTGCACGGCACACCATCATCACCATGTTCCAATAAAACTTTATTTATAAAACAGGTAGTAGACTAAGGTGCGCCTGACTCAAGCCATGGTGTTTTCAATAACCTCATATGGATGCAAAAGCTGGACAGTGAATAAGGAAGATCGTAGAAGAATTGATGCCTTTGAATTGTGGTGTTGGAGGAGAATACTGAAAGTGCCATGGACTGCCAAAAGAACCAATAGATCTGTTTTGGAAGAAGTGCAGCCAGAGTGCTCCTTGGAGGCCTGGATGACTAAGCTTCGTCTCTCATACTTTGGACATATTGTCAGGAGGGAGCGGTCGCTGGAGAAGGATGTCATGCTGGGTAAGATGGAGGGTCAGAGAAAAAGAGGAAGACCCCCAACAAGATGGACTGGCCAGGTGGCATCATTGATGGCGTCAAGTGTGGCAGTGGTGGTGGGGTTGGCCCAGGATCGGACATTGTTTCGTTCTGCTGTGCATGGGGTCGCTATGAGTCGGTTCCGACTCGATGGCACCTGACAACAACAACAAGACTAGATTTGACAAATCAGCCATAGTCTAACAACTGAAATGCAAGAGTTGCTCAAGCCCTGAAGTAGTACAACTCGAAGGATGTTGTTGCAAAGTGTTGGTTCCGTGTCATAGTGACCCTATAGTGTAAGATTCCCAAAGCAGGAAATCTTTGGGGCAGCAGAAAGCCTTTATCTTCCTCCCACAGAGCAGCTAGTGGGCTTGAACCACCAAGCTTGTGATTCGCAGTCCAGGGCTTTTCCTACAGAGCCACCGTGCTCCCACACAAAGGTTTTGTTATTGTTAAATGCCATTGAGTCGGTTCTGAATCACAGTGATCCTATACCAGATAGGGTTTCTAAGGATGGACCAGTGAGTTTGAACTGCTAACCATGTGGTTCAAACTAATCTTACAGTTCAAACTGACCTGGCAGTCCAGTCCTTAGCTTGTTTTCGTCGAGTTGATTCCAACTCATAACAACCCTGTCTAGGGCTTCTGAAGAGGGCTGGTGAGCTTGAACTGCCAACCCTGAGTTTCAAATCAACCAGTGCATTAACACACAACACCACACCAGGACTCCAGTGTTTATCCTTGTTGTTGTTCTGACCCATAGAGACCCTGTATAGGGTTTCCAAGGAGCAGCTAGTGAACTTGAACCGCCAACCTTGCAGTTCAAACGGCTTTGCAGTCTGGTGCATTAACCCACAGCGTATCTTGGAATTTTCTACAAACTTTCTGAAGTTCCCTCAGAATAATTTTTTAAAGTTGTAACAAAGTAACAAGGATTCCTGGTGGTGCCGTAGGTTAAGCACTGGACTTCTAACTATAAGATCAATGGTTCAAACCCACCAGCCGCTCCATAGAAAGAAAAAGGGCCTGTCATGGAAAGCCTACAAAGCAATCCTACCCCACCTTGTAGGGGCAGCGTTTGAGAGTCAGAATCAACTCTGTAACAGTGGGTTTATTTTGGGGAGGTTAGCTTACGAACACTGAAATCAAACTGTCAGCCAATCTCTGTAAAATATGACTACAACCCACATACAGTCACCAGAAGAAACCACATGACCAATATGCGACATTGCCACAAACACAAAGATACAGATTATTGACCTCATCACACATTTAACGGGCCCTGGTATGGGGCTGTAGGATAAGCACTCAACCATAACGTCGGTGGATCAAACTCACCAGCCGCTCCTCGGAAACCTTCCATAGGGTCACTAGGAGTCAGGACCAAATGGATGGTACTCAGCAACAGTGACACACTTAATAAAGTCAATGACACAACACCCATTCACAACACCCATTCCTGGTTTTTACGATGGACTAACCAACAGATCTGTGTTGGAAGAAGTGCAGCCAGAGTGCTCCTTGGAGGTCAAGATGGCCAAACTTCGTCTCTCATACTTTGGACATATTGTCAGGAGGGACCAGTCGCTGGAGAAGGATATCATGTTTGGTAAAGTGGAGGGTCAGAGAAAAAGAGGAAGACCCCCAACGAGATGGATTGGCCAAGAGGCAGCATCAATGAACTGAAGCGTGGCAACAGTAGTGAGGTTGGCCCAGCACTGGGCAAGTGTTTCGTTCTGCTGTGCCGAAGGTCACTATGGGTCGGTAATGACTCAACGGCACCTAACAATAACAACAACAACAACTTTCTGACCACGATTCCACATTCATACACACATCTCAATCCAATAATCAGTATAATGTCTAACAGTTAAGACCAAAAACCACCGTTAAGTTCAGGATCAGGAAGGAGTGCTACATAGCTTTAATGCTATTTAATGCTACCTGTGTCATTAGCCAATACTGTAAAATAAGAAATACAAATATTGAAAATGAAATGTATCATTTACTCTTACAAAAAACATTAAAAAAACTACATCATAGCTTTCCTTTTTATCAACAAGAACTTGGTAGAAAAGGTACAGATGACATCCCTTTCACGAAAGCAATAAAAAATAAAATGTAGGAAAATAAACTTTATAAATTGTGTGCACAGTCAAAAAGAAAAACTATTTCACTCAGGGTTGTATTTGTACGTGGTGGCTTACAGAAATAAACACCAGGATACTTAAGGCAGAAAAAGTTCATGTTGTTGTTAGGTGCCGTCAAGTCGGTTCCGACTCACAGCAACCCTGTATAAGGCTTCCAAGGAGCAGATGGTAGGTTTGAACCGCCCACCCTGTGATTCACAGTACAGCGCTTATGCTATTACCACCACACCAGGAATCCAGAAAAAAGTTCATGCTACAAATTCAGTAGCATATAAAATGCAATTTTAATAATTATCAAAAGATTTGGGGGTGATCTTAACAAGTTCCTTCCAATGTTCCTATTACGAGCATGCGCCATTTTTTAAAAGGCTGAGGAATTTTGTAACAATATTACAATGTTATAAACAATACAAAGCAGTGGGAACCATCCATGTGTGCAAACCTGGGTTGTCTCTGCCTGTCTAGTCCATTACCTTCCTGGAAATAACACCACGATTTTCTCGTGAAGAATTGTCTTAGCTCTCCCTCAGTCCAAACGGTTTGTATGACGCAGCTGTGCTCTCAAACTCCAGAATGGGCACGGACCACGGCCAATCAGCACTCGCCATCCAACTGGCCACAGTAACTAGTTCAGAGGTGAGCTTTTCATCTCAGTAGGTTCAGTGAGACCCAATCTTGGAGATTAGTCTCAGGTTGCTAATGTTGTAGAACTGAAGTCTGCAGTTGCCAGTACTAGAGTCATCTGGGTACCACCTGAATAGAGCAGGTCTAGAAATCAAGGTAGGCCCTTCTGTAAATGGCCCCCAATGACCCTCACCTCCTGGGATTCAAGGCACTGGAAAACCATTCCATTGACCCCAGTGAGTGGCTTCTAACAAATGAAATCTGGCAAAGGTTAAGGTTGGGCTTTAAAAGACTGTGACTTTTTATCTCGTGAGCTCACGCTTTTCAGGGCTCGCTCTTGCTCTCTGCTGTGTTTGTTCTGATGAAGCAAGCTATCATGTTGTGAGCTGCCCTACAGAGACACATGCTTGGCAAGCAACTGAGGACAGCGGCCTCCACCCAACAGCCATCGAGGAAGTGAGGCTCTCCATCCAATAATCTGCAAGGAACGAACGCCGTCACCTTTCTCCTCGCCTTAGTGCTCTGATCACGAGTGAAGTTAGAGGGTCTCCTACTCTGATCCAACCTTGAGAAGACTACAGCTGCATGGTCGTTCCTCAACTACAGAACCTGATCAATAATAAATGCTGTTCTACGTCACGACGTGTGGGGGTGAATTGTACAGGTAACTAAGAGAGAAGGGATGGCAAAAGAAGGTGGGGGATCACCCAGCTCAGGTGCCTGGACTCTTCTGTCACACAAGCCAACACAGTTCCTCATAAGCCAACAGTCAGTGTACTCTCAGTGACTGGGCATTGTTGTTGTTGTTAAGTGCCGTTGAGTCGATTCCGACCCATAGCGACCCTGTACAGGGTTTCCAAGGGTGTAAATCCTTACAGGAGTAGAAAGCCTCATCTTTCTCCCGCGGAGCGGCTGGTAGTTTCGAACCGCTAACCTTAAGGTTCACAGCCCGATTCGTAACCACTACGCTACCAGAGTGACTGGGCATAGGAACTGGGTAAAGCGGGGATACACAGGGTAAAAATAATAATTGTGTAAGGGGAAGATCTTCATTTAGAAGATTGTAGTTTCATCACACGCAAAATAAATCCCAAGTCGGTGATGTAAATAAAGTAAAACACTTTAGAAAGATAACCTTGACCGTTGTATCTGACAACAGGGGCACAGAGAGGATCAAAAAGGTGTTTGGGGTCAAGCCTCTCACTAAAAACAAACAGATCTCACCACACGCCTCAAAATATAAATCTGCCTACTTTTGAATAAAGAAATCCAAACACTAAGTCAAGGAGGAAGCCAAGGGCTGAGATCTAAATCCAAGACAGGAAGTCCCGGCATTTCTTCTTCAAGAAAACTGCCAAGTGACAGAGCATCAGTTGGCAGGCAGCTACACCCAGGAGACCTGCTTTCCAACAGACTCAGAGGGCTCAGAAGACACAAAGTGGACATGAAGGTCCTGGTAAACACCCTGCATCAGAAATTGGACTGAGCCTCACAGAAAAGGAAACCCCCAACTCAACTGATGTCAATCCTCGGCTGGATTTAAGGGATGTGAGATCACACCACTGCCTGGTCAAAGCTGAGCTCACTCCCCTCTGAAGACAGGTACCACACATCTTCCAGTCTTCTCTACTTGTCCAGAACTCAGTCAAAAATACCCTGAAATATGTCAAGCCCAAAAACCAAGACAACTGCAAAGTACGGAAACATCCATGGGGGAGTCACAAAATGGAATGATCTGTAAGCCTTAAAAGAACGATGACTAATATATTCAAGAGGAGTCCTGGGGTGGCGCTGTGGGCTAATGCGTCAGACTGCAAGTCGTTTGAACTGCAAGGTCAGTGGTTCAAGCTCACCATCTGCTCCTAGGAAACCCTATACAGGGTCGCTATGGGTCAGAATCGACTCGATGGCACTTAACAACAACAACAACAAATATATTCAAGACATTAAAAAATCTGAGGATTTCAAAACAGAGTGGAAAACGTAAATAAAAGAAACCAAAAGGAAAATCACAAAATGCAAACTACCATAATACAAAGACGCTGCCGAGGTTGTTGGTGCCGTCAAGTCCGTTCTGACTCAGACTACACATGTGCTGTTAAGTGCCATCGAGTCAATTCCAACTCAAAAAAATCTAAAGAAAATATCCAGTTTGAAGCAGCCACAACCGGATAAAAAAATACAGAAACGATACAAGAAGCGAACAGGACAAATGTAAGCAGCTCTGACAAGCATGCGGTACACATTCAAGCGGGAAAAAGCTAATGAGGCAGAAGCAATATTTAAAGAGCAAACAGCAGAGAGAATGATTTAAAATTTTTCATCAAAAGTTTCTATTAGGTGGAACTTTAGCAAGATGGCAGACTAGGCAGATAGACATCATAGACTCTCTAACAAAGATACAAAAGACCAAATCAAACAGACACAGATGAAAATTCTGGCACCCTGAACTTCAGAAGAGACGTCAGAGAGGTGGATGGGATGCTTGCTGGGAGAAGGGACAGTGAGACAGGGAGATGGATACTGAACAGCTGGCCAGATGTGGCTCCACCACCTTGTGGGAGAAAGGCTCGGCAGAGCAGATTCACATGGGCGACGGAGAAGGTGTAGTGTCTTCTTCTGCCCCATGCTCCCCTGGTGACCAGAAGTTTGGCCAGCTCCCACCCTCATCCACCCTGGCGCAGACCCTTCTCTGGGAGTTTGGAGACACATGATTGGGAGCCACGTCAGTGTGAGGTGGGAGCTGGCTGCACAGCTTTGGTGTGCCACTTTGGTGCCTGCATTCAGGTGGGCTTGGGTCAAGACCTCCACAACCCGCAGAGCCATCAGACCAGCATTTAACCAGTCAACCTGCCCCCAGCTCCCCTGTGGTCCTAACAGACACTAAAACCAGGTCCGAGTAGGGCCCCCACAAACTACTTCCAGATTAACACTGAGGCCAACAGGAAGTCCATCTAGGGCCAGGAACTCTGCTATCACATCCCTTCCACAACCACCTTGTGAGCTCCTTAAAACGACTGCCACCCACCCAAGATTTCTCCCCTCTGAGTCCAATGACTGTTCTGTGGGTTTTCACAAATATGACAAACCCACGATGCCCCAGTGACAACAGACAATTTAACACAAAAAAAAAACAAGAGAGAGAGAATGACTCAATCAAATGATCAAGAGGCAGAGACAAAAAAAAAAAATTATGAGGAAGAAATGAAACTAACTGAAAAAGAATTCAAAAGAATGACAATTAGGTACCTTCAGAGGATCAGTAGAAAGAATGACAATTAGGTACCTTCAGAGGATCAGTAGAAAGAATTCAAAAGAATGACAATTAGGTACCTTCAGAGGATCAGTAGAAAGAATGAGGAAAGCTAGGAGAACACACACACACAAAACTGTACAAGAATTCAGGAAAACATTACAAGAACAAACAGACAAAGAAAACACAAATTTTGAAACAATACAAAGCCTGCAATGAGAAGTCCAGAAGACTACTAAGATCTGAGACATGAACAGTACATTGAAAGGAAAAGGGAGTAGCTGTAAAGCCATGGAAGCCTGGGATAGTGAGCTGAAGATAGATCTCTCAATACGAGTATTACTAAAGGAACAATCAGAAAACAGAATGAAAAAAATCTGAAGGAAAGTCTAAAGTTATGTGGAACACCACCAAGAGGAACAGCTTATGGGTAATCAGAATTCCATAACAGGAAGAGACAAGCATAGAGAAAACTGTCAAAGAGTTGTTGGGAGAAAACTTGCCTAACACCATTAAAGTTGAGAAGATAAGCATACAATAAGCTAAACACACCCAAACAGTATAGCTTCCAAAAGAAAATCAAGACACATGATAATCAAACGTTCCAAAATCAGACAAGGAAACAAACCCGAGAGGAGCTCGAGGAAAACGAAAAGTTACCAACAAAGGAGAACCAGTAAAACTAATCTCTGATTTCCCACTAGAAACAATACAGGTAATAAGGCAATGAATGACATGTACAAAACCCTTAAACTCTGCCAACCACTAATCATATACCCAGCAAAGCTGTCCCTTAACTACAACAGTGAAATTAGGTCATTTCCTGATAAACAAATATTAAAGGAGTATGTACTGACCAAACCAATTTTATGAAAAAAAAGCTAAACAGTGTTTTTTGGACTGAGAACCAACAACAATCTGAGATTACTATACACAGCACCACCACGCAGAAATCAATCCAGATATATAAGTATTTACAGCAAAACAAACCTACAAGGCTGAAAATAGGGAACCAGAGATGTCAATGTCTAATGAAGTCAACTACAAAGCAAAAAGAGGGAAGAGTGTAGATACAGAACTTCAAAATGACAAGGAAGTGTAGCAGATTTCAAAAGAAAACAGACTCTTCTAAAACAAGGAAATTTTTAATAAATTACAGGGTAACCTCAAAGAAAAATAATACACCTCTGCACATTAAAA